>NW_015386437.1:707510-732815 GCF_001527695.2 Protobothrops mucrosquamatus
AATTTTAGTGGGGTTTTTAAGGGTAATTTTAAGGGTAATTTTAACGATTGGCCTTTACGAATATTTTCTTTTAATTTGGTTTTAATATGGATATTTATTGTAATGTTGTTTTATAAGGCTGTTAGCCGCCCTGAGTCCGGTGAGGAGAAGGGCGGGATACAAATTAAATTATAAATAAATAAATAAATAAATAAATAAAAAGCCACAGGCACACTCTGACATCACCAGAAGGATTGCAGCTGAAACTTTTTGATTTGTTTTTGGCCGTTGGGAAGACAGAGTTTAATGGGATGGGAGCAGGGGGTCTATGACAATTCACCACGGCCAACTCACCACAGCCAACTTGCCATGGCCAACTTGCTGTGGCCAACTCACTGCGGGACAACTCTCTATAGTAAACTTGCTGTGGGACAAAAGTTATACTGATATCGAAGAAATTGTGGAGTAGAATCATTAAAGAAAGGATGCAAAAGGAAGGACAGAATGAAATGTGACTGACAAAAAGTTAAATATCAAAGATAGCCAGAAAAGAAATTATTTTACTTGAAATGCACAATTGAAATACATTTTTAAATGAAGTAACTGTTTTAGTACATTATTGCAATTTACTTTTAATCTTTCTGCTCAGATTTTTATCAGTGATTTTTGTCACCTTGGTGGATCTGTGATATCACAAATGCATTTCTTCTCTTTATTCTGAGAGTTAGCTGATATGTTAGCTGTGGCTATTGCTACTGACACAATTTTGCATGAAGAAATCTGTAAGTGTCTCATTAAAACACTGTAGCAAAACATCCTTAAATTAACACCTAACATTTCAAGGACAAAGAAGAAATGACCACTCATATGAAACGTTTATGGATTTTGGAATTAAAGGTTTCATAGTTTTTCTAGTCTCCTTAATTTCACTCTATGCTTTTAAAAAAAAAATCATTGTAAAAAAAGAAAATACAATTGCTTGATTATTAGAATAATTATGCTATTAAAACAGTTCAGATTTAGTGATCTACTGACTAGCTTTTCTTGCCATACATCTGAAACATATTCAAATAATTGCTGGAAGTATTAACAAAATGGTCTTTAGGGATCTCTGAGTTTATTAGGGATTCTTCATGGAGACCAGCAATAATGTAGCTTTTATTAAAGTCAGCTTTATTTTATATATTTATTTGGAGAATTTATATAGCTGCCTATTCATTCAAGTAGCTTACAAGCAATAAACACAGTATAGAAAAAATAAATAAAAAGCAATAACCCCCTACTCTACACCTTGCCCCTGCCCCACTACAACAACACACAGTCAAATCAACCATTTGATGGGCTCCATCCCATTCTGGGTTCCCCAGACCCACTGGCAAAACTTTAAGCTTCCCTTTTTCTTCTTTTAAGAACAGATTGTTAAAATATTTACACACAAATCCAAGTACTATTTCTTTTTAAAAGTACAACAAATGAGACAATTGAATGTAAAGCAAATACTGATCAATATTGGACTCAGTGGGAGAAATTCTGAATTGTTTTTGATGAAATTGAAAAATGAAAATCAACTGTGGGATATTGTGCAACGATTTATTTCACCTGTCTCTAGCCATGTAATTTGGGAATAAACAATGAATTCTGGGGCTCAGTTAGGTAAGAAGTCAAGTTGAGACACTGACTTGCATATTATGGCCCTGAATGTTAGTGGCCTGCAGACTTACACGGGGTGCCATAGATTATTGTACAACTACATCCCACCAGCATGCAATATTAAATGAGACAGTCTCAAAAACAAAGTTGAATGGAATAGAAATAACCTTTATTCATTCCACATTACTGACTTACCACAAGCGTATTAATTCTGTCCTCAAATGTCACAAGAAAGTCACATTATTTTTTACATAATATACTTTAGGCACACTTGCGCTTAAAACACAACAAATATATAAACAATATTTCGATCACAGGGTAACTTGGTAGGCAGTCTTGCTAGTTGATTAAAGAATTAAAGCATTAAAGAAACTCTAAAACTGTATGGTTTGGATCAGCAGCTTTTGTTATCAGGCCAGGTTAATAACTGAGTAGAGTTATAGTATAATAAGAAGATCCACACCAACTATTTAATAAATGCAGATTGTGCTAATTTACATACTTATTTTGACCCTTAGATTGGCAAATCAAAGATTCATTGGCTCTATTCAAAGAGTTAGATTTAAACCTGAGGCTTCTCACTGCTGATTAATATTTCAGAGAAGGCTGAACTTTATGGATAGTTTATTCAGTTGCTAGCAAAATGGAAAAAGGAAGGCATTTTATAATGTTATGTTCAGATGGTAAAACTGTTGTCTCGCAAGACTTCTAAATAGTGCTATGCAGTTTAGGTTCCATAAAAGAAGCAATAGCTATATTTTCCCTTTGGCAATATTATCTAAGATACAGCAGGAAGATGAAAATTCATGGAATATGGCCTATCTTTGAAGTGTGTTATTATTTTGCAGTTGTGACTTAGTATAGGCAAACCAGTAACCACTACAGTTATTGGTAGTGTAAATGAATGATACCAAACTTTTAAAATCATGATGTGGTAATAACTAGATCTGTCTGTCTGTCTGTCTGTCTGTCTGTCTGTCTGTCTGTCTGTCTATCTATCTATCTATCTATCTATCTATTTATCTATCTATCTATCTATCTATCCACCCACCCACACAGAGTACAAAATAATAAAAATATCCCTTTATTCAACTTTTAATTCCTCATATGTACATCTTAAGAAAATCTTCCTTTTCTGAACTTATACATTTGATATTTCACAATGCTACAAAGCTAAAGCAATCCTCAATAGATCAGCCAGATACTATTTATGATTATAAACAGCCATTATAGAATATAAGTTTAGTTCTGTTCTTTATATCAGAACTAGAAAGTCCAAAGTGATCATCATATTGTATCATAAATACTCCTGAATGGTACTGGAAGTAATCAAGCACTACAATAGATAGAAATTATTTTATGTTTTATATTGATCCCTTGCACCATTGATCCCTTGGACCATGCCTCATGTTCCAAAAGGTTGTACTTTTTTCTTTTAAATAAATAAATAATAAATACATAAAAATCTGTAATGGCTCAATAATGGCTCTGCTTCTATAACTTTGCTTCGACATCTTCAAAACACTTCTAAGATCTCTGAAATACTAGAAACAGAAATGGAACAAACAATGCAGCAATGTGAATCAGGGTACAGAAGTGTCTGCCAACTCCAAGACGGTGGACAATTAGACCTGGATCTAAATTGGAAAAGAATCCAGAAATCCAAAGCTTTAGCTTTGACATTGTGTAGCATGAAGACATTTACAAATGAAAAAGAGCAGTTGGCATTGTAGTTAAGATGGTGGACTAGAAACTAGGAAGTGAGTTACTGTTGTCCCTTAAACATGAAAGCTGAATGGATGACTTTGAACCAATCACTCATTCTCTGCCCAGCATAGCTCACAGGGGTGTTGTTGTGGGAAAAACAAGGGGAAATATCTATACTGTATTTGCCATCTGAGTTGTACAAACTCAAATTTTCTTAATAGTTGTGGGACTGTTTGTGGAGGCAATAGTTCAGCCACAGCAATTCAAACTTAATGTCTTATTGGATATATTTATTCAGCAATCTTTCTACTTTTTTCTCAGCCAACATGGCTATTATTAAGTCCACAAAGTTATAGTCCTAGCAATCCTGAAAGAAACCAGCTTGGGCTATACATTTCCATACCTATGGTGGATCCTGTAAGTTTGCTTGACTCATTTATGGAGAAATGCCCCAGAGATTAGATCAGATTTTTAAGATCAGAAGTTCACTCATAAATTGCCCTCATTAGAGATTATCCTGCTTCATCAACAAGGTCAAGCTTTTTTCATTAGTCCTGCGACCAATTCATCTCTGGTTATGTTCTTTCTGACATCTTTCCAGGAAGGCAAGGCCCAGGGTTTGATAATTCAATTCTGTTCTGCATTCTGCCCAGAAGCATATATTTCTTGATCAGCAAAAGAAAATGGCCCCCTATAAATAGTTCTGTACTATATCGATTTCTTAGCATGGAGAGAAAAGAATGCTACTGAAATGGTTTTAGGTAGCAAGCAGGCATGAATACCAGATTGTTTGGGTTGTGCTACTAGGAGAAGCCTTTGATTGTGTGGATCACAACAAATTGTGGCAAGTTCTTAAAGAGATGGGAGTACCAGACCATCTTATTTGTCTCTTGAGAAACCTATATGCGGGTCAAGAAGCAACAGTGAGAACTGGACACGGAACCACTGATTGGTTCAAAATTGGGAAAGGAGTCTGGCAAGACTGTATACTGTCACCCTGCCTATTTAACATATATGCAGAGCACATCATGAGAAAGGTAGGGCTAGATGGATCAAAAGTTGGAATTAAGATTGCTGGGAGAAATATCAACAACCTAAGATATGCAGATGATACCACTCTAATGACAGAAAGTGAAGAGGAACTAAAGAGCCTCTTGATGAGGGTGAAGAAGGAGAGTGCAAAAGTTGGCTTGAAAATCAACATTAAGAAAACCAAAATCATGGCATCCGGCCCTCTCAATTCCTGACAAATAGATGGGGAAGAAATGGAGGTAGTGACAGATTTTATTTTCCTGGGCTCCAAGATCACCACAGATGGGGACTGCAGCCAAGAAATTAAAAGACACTTGCTCCTGGAGAGGAAAGCTATGGCAAATCTAGACAGCATACTAAAAAGCAGAGACATCATCCTGCCAACAAAAGTGCATATAGTCAAGGCCATGGTTTTCCCAGTTGCAATGTACGGATGTGAAAGTTGGACCATAAGAAAGGCTGAGCGACAAAGAATTGAGGCCTTTGAACTATGGTGCTGGAGAAGACTCCTGTGAGTCCCTTGGACTGCAAGGCGTTCAAACCGGTCAGTCCTAGAAGAGATCAACCCCAACTGCTCTTTAGAAGGCCAGATCCTGAAGTTGAAACTCAAATACCACCTAATGAGAAGGAAGGACTCACTGGAGAAGGGCTGGGAAAGATTGAGGGAAATAGAAGAAAGGGACGACAGAGAATGAGGTGGCTGGATGGAGTCACTGAAGCAGTAGGCGTGAACTTAAATGGACTCCAGAAGATGGTAGAGGACAGGAAGACCTGGAGGAACGTTGTCCATAGGGTCGCGATGGGTTGGACATGACTTCACAATTAACAACAACAACTAGGGGAAGAATAATAACAAATGCCATGATGCCCGGGAAGTACAGAGAAATATAAGGAGAGTGCTATTGAGTATTTTATTTGTGAATTCCTTTCATTCAGTTAGCTACCTTTATGCAATTGACTATGCTTTTTACAGGAAGTTTCAGTGCACTCAGAGTCTTGATTTGTTGTGAATTTATATAGGACCCAGCGTGGGGGCTTTTCTTTAGAAATAATTCTGGTCAGCCCTTGACAAAATAAAGTAAGGACTACTTTTAGCATACATATCCATATACCCAAAGCTTTGAATAGTTAGGCAGCCTATACAGTTAATAAATAAATAAATAATAACAGAGTTGTTTCATTTCTTACTATCTAATGTAGCATTTGTAGCATGCATATATTATTTGGCATCGTGACTCTGTTATAACATATAATGTAATATATATATAATATAAAAGACTATTCTAAATACGCAAAATTGAAGCAAAAACAAGAGGTGATTTAAGTTTGGAAAATGTTGAGACTACTCACTTGCATTCTCATTCTACATTCCCTATTCCTTCTCCTCTCTCTCTCTCTCTCTCTCTCTCTCTCTCTCTCTCTCTGTTTTATATACACATTCACACACTTAACAATTTGCAAGCAGTAGCTCTTTGTGGATAGAAGATAGACATTTGCCATATAAGTGTTCTATCTTTATCCTTTATATATGAATATCGAACAATCACCCAAGTATACATATCACAATACCTGTTATAGTCTCTTCTGAATCATTTGAGTGAGAAGCTGAATGGCCTTGATCTGACAAACAGCCAGCCTCAGAAGCCAATAGTCAGTCAACTACTTGGAGCAGAGATAGACAAAAGTAGATAAGAATACTCAGATAATGAGGGTCAAACCTTGAAAGGGTGTCTAGTCCCAATACACACTGGCAGCTCCAAAGAACAGACGAAAAGCAATCAGCATGGCCATTCAAGAAGCAAGTACATCAGGGCCCGTAATTGACTCATACCTGCCACTGGTGATATCTACAGTAGATGCCTATTTTCTCTCTAAATTGGACCTGCATTTCTGTTATTCTGGATTTTTTTTTACTCCATTTGAAGATTCTAGGCTTGACAACTTGATTAGCTGTGGAATTTTCTGGTATTTGAATTCTGGACTGAAACAGGTAAGTTTTCTTTCTCTATTGCTATCTCACCCTCTTTTTCCTAGATGCACGAGTAATTGGTTCTCCACTTCCTAATCATTCCTCTTGTTTCTCATGGGTATGACTCTACATGGGACTCCTGGTACTCTGGGTCTCTGAACTCTTTATTTAACTCAAATTGATACCACTGGAGCTGTGGTCTGACTGCAAGGCAAGATCTCGTCAACTTGTGTACAACTGGTCACCTGAGTATTCTACCTCCCTTCTTAATTATTTGAATGACAACTCCCTCAGGAAACCAGCTGTAACTTTGCTATTATGGGTCCTGTCTCAAACAGAACAAGTACCCTAGAGACCTGTGATAAAGGAAGATCCTTTATCTGTGCTCTATTTTGGAGCTATTGTATGTAAATGATCTTGCTTATTTGAACCAACTGTAAACAAAGACCTGCTTATGTATGCTGTGAACATATTCTTCATTGTTGACTTCAACTTCATACAGTAACAAGCTCTAGAGATTTATAATTCTTATGCAATGCTACAAATGCTTATATGGAAATTCACCTACTGTAAGTATGGTCAATATGGCTTACTCCTAAGAAAGCATATACGATTTGCCATCCTGATGAAGATTATTTCACAAAAAAATAAAGAATCATGATACTTCTTTACATGGATAAAGTGTTACAATAATAACTGTTTTTCCCATAGTTCTTTGATGAATCTCTAGAGCATGGGTGTCAAACTTGCCACATCATGTGATGTGTCGCAACGTACTGCGACTTTTTTTGCATTGGCAGAGCTGGGGTGGGCGCAGCATCCATATGAGGCAACCATCCCAATGGCCGGCAGTTTGATACCCCTGCTCTAGAGCTTGTTACTGTATGGAGTTGAACTCACAATGAAGAATATGTTCACAGCATACATAAAGAGGCCTTTGTTTACAATTGGTTCAAACAAGCAAGATACTGTACAGCAGAAAACACAGAGATAGACAAATTAATTACATATCATTTACTGATTTTGCCCTTTTCTTCAATAGGTGGCTATTATTGTGTTCAAAATAAAATTCAAATAAAAAATCATACTCATGTTGTGAGGATGGCTGAAAAGATCATTGGCAGTTCCCTCCCTCCCATCCAGGACATAGCACAGAAGCGTTGTTTGAGCAGGGTCCGTAAGATTATCTGGGACACTACACATCCTCTTCACGACCTGTTTTCCTTGTTATCTTCTGGGAGGAGGTTTCATGGTATCTGTAGCAGAACATCCAGATTCAGCCATAGTTTCATTCCATACAGCATTAACCTTGTGAACTCTCAAGCTTCCTTCTTCTGTTATATATTCAAGATGGACAGTGTTTAATATTTATTTGTTATGTATATGTAGGAGTGTGGGTCTATACATATGTTGTATAAAGTGGGCAACTAAATTTCATTTTTGATGTGTGCCATTGTGACCACAGTAAAAAAATGACAATAAAGGTTATCTTATCTTATCTTACATACACACTTTTTCACACAGACATTTTTAGGCCTCTTTCTTGATATGTGCATATTTTTAACATATATTTTTCAAATATAATATTTTTATTTCCTTATTTTTGTGAATTTTCAGTGAATGCATCTGGTGTCTATTTTTTAAATTATAATATAAATAATAAATATATACATTATAATGTATAACTCTGAGTCTTGAAAAGAACACATTTCAGAATATTGTTGAATTCTGGTTTATATTTATATTCAGTAAGCATGAGCAGTACACATTTGAATCAAATTGTAAACTGAATTTATACCTAATATGAAAAGCCAAGAACTGAGTTATACTGAGTCCAATTTTCTGCAGTCTCCTCCATCTTACTACAACAGTTGAAACGAAACAAATGAAAACTGCATTCTAAGCCCTAATATTAGCATTTCAGAATTTTAAAAAGCATGCTCAAAACCGCTTCTAAAAGCTCAGAATACTTCATCACTTGTGATATGGCTTATCACTTTGCAACCTTCAGCCTTCCAAAGATGTTTAATGTTCCCTTGGAGATCAAAACTTTGTGCATCTCTATATTACAGCTTAGTCCCCAAATATCTTCATTTTTTGACCTTCCAATTGATGATGACCTGATTGTAACTTTCAGTATTTTCCAGACAAAATCTTATATTTTAACTCAAATTTAAAGCAAAAAAAAAAGTTTGTTTGCAGTGTTCTCCTTTTCTATAAAATTCAGCTCTTTTTACATTGTGGAATTAAATAATAATGTACTAGGTAAAATTGTTTACTTAAAGACTGTTCATTCATTTTATCTAGCTCCAATGTTCAAATGGTGATAAATAATAATCTGACCCATACCAGTATAAAACAACAAGAATGGAGGACAACTATTTCATGTTGACATTATAAACTATTTCACAACCCAGATATTAACAAAGTGGTGATCATTATGACTAGCCATATTATGACCAATATAAAAGTGAATATTACTTAGAGTAACAGACTATATGATGCACACAACATGAGGATGTTTAAAATTAGTATATTAACAGGGATTGGAAATAGACAACACTGGTAAGCAAGAAAAGAGCCTTATCAGCATAACAGACAGTTGTATGTTGCTTTACATCCTATACTTTTATCAAAGATATACTTAAATCTATTAATTATTAAAGCCATCTATTTTAATGCAGATGCTTGGAACCCATTTCATGGCAATCTCTGGTATATCATAGATCAAGTTATAATAATATAAGATGTATTCATAAACATATAAGCTGAAGAGAAAACATGAGGAAAAGCCTATCTATTCTAACCCAGAGTGCTGGCCATATTATGGATCTCCATAATCATGAGCATCCAAAGTCCTAGAAAAAGCATCTGCAGACAAGAAATAACAATGTCACTAATGTGCAAAGATCACTACGAAAGCTTATTTTGTGGTTGTTGGCATCCACAGAAAATAAATGACTGTTCTTGAAATGATGCCAAACAGATTTGCAAAATGAACACTTGTAAAAAGAGGGCTTCTTCTTGAGAAGGCTTATCAGCTTGGTTCTACATTATCTAGTTTTGCACATCTCAGAAATAATCACTTAAGCCTATTAGTCACTGCCATCAGCAGTGAAAGTGATCCCTGGGGATATATTCCTTCACATGGACAAATGTAATGCCTAAAAATGGATACTGACAGTTAGAAAAGCTCCATCATGATCATTGATAAATCTTTAGGTCATGCAAATGAGTTCCAGATATTTCTTTTACCATGAGACCACTTGTTTCAGTTTTCTGGATGCCAATAACTACCATCTCACTCTACCTACTTCCTTCATGCTTTCCAAATGTATTGGGATTATAGCACACTGACTATAGTATCACATTTGGGAGAGATCAGATTGAGAGTCTAATGTAATTCAACAGCAGAAGAATGGGATCATCTATAAAAGTCACTGCCACCAACCATATTGTGAAGTTCGCAGATGATACCACAGTAGTGGGCCTTATTCATGATGACAATGTGGAAGCTTACCGCAAGGAGGTTGAGGGGTTGGTGAACTGGTGTAAGGAAAACAGCCTAGTTTTAAATACTGGAAAAACCAAAGATATCATTGTCGATTTCAGAAAAGGCAGGCACAGCCACATTTCTCTGGGCATTAATGATTCACCTGTGGAGATGGTTACCAGCATCAAATTCCTGGGTCTGCAGCTAACAAGTAAGCTGGCTTGGTCGCTCAACAGCGAGACACTGGTGAAGCGGGCACAGCAGCGCCTGCATTTTCTGTGTCACATGAGAAAAGCACATCTTCCTTCTCCTATCCTTACCACTTGCTACAGGGGGACGATCAAGAGCATCCTGTCATACAGCATCACAATCTGGTTTGGAAACATCACTGCTTCAGACAGTGATGCTTCTGTGGTGCAGAGAGTGATGAGGATGGCCAAAAAGATCATTGGCAGTTCCCTTCCTCCCATCCAGGATAGCACAGAAGCAGGGTCCGTAAGATTATCTGGGACACTACACACCCTCTTCACGACCTGTTTTCCTTGTTATCTTCTGGGAGGAGGCTTTGTGGTATCTGTAGCAGAACATCCAGATTCAGCCATAGTTTCATTCCATACAGCATTAACCTTGTGAACTCTCAAGCTTCCTCCTTCTATTATATATTCAAGATGGACAGTATTTAATATTTATTTGTTACTAGCTGTACCCGGCCACACGTTGCTGTGGCTCAGTCTGGTTAAATGGAAAAGATGTCACAGGTGTGACATCTATATAATAGTAGGTATATAAAAACACGTGCGTATTTGAACGCAACATTGTGTCAAAATTTCAAAGCAATCGGTGAAGAACTTTTGGAGATTTAAGATTTTGAACAAACAAACATTTACATTTTTATTTATATAGATGTGTATGTAGGGGTGTGGGTCTATACATATGTTGTATATAGTATGTTTAGGTATGTGTCATGTATATGTTTCACTTTGAGAGCAGGCAATTAAATTCCATTTTTGCTGTGTGTCATTGTGCCCACAGTAAAAAAATGTCAATAAAGGTTATCTTATCTATCTTATCTTATTCCACGTGATTCACCCCAATAAGAGGGGTCCAAAATCTCTAAGTAAAAAGTCTACCTATCCAAAGCCGGATAAAAGAAACTTGAGAAGGAGAAAACTTTCTAGAAGAAGGCAGTGACAAAATACTCTTTATTGCTGGCTAGAAATCACATGGGTCTATTCATATAGTTAACCCAAATCACAAACCACGATACCACGATAATTGTCTTTCTGAGTTGATATACACATTTTTTGCTATATAAAATCTATCAAATACTTATTCATTGAATTCTATCATGTCCGACATCTCATTTTATTTTACTAACTCAATTATTCAGCAACTTTAAAAAAAGAGAAGAATATGATGCAGCTAAGGCCACCGTGACCTGTATCATTTATTTTCTTTGCTTTTCTAGAGCCCATTGAAGTAATAACAGTTCTAAAAGCAAGTAATTCACTGTTGGTAATGAGGCAATTACCAGGCCGGATGGTGAAAGGAAGAGGAGTTTGGACTAGATTGGGTTGGATTTGGTAGTCAAGCTGTTTCCAATTCTGTAGACAGAAACTTTTTCTTTGGAGGAGACAAAAATGGAAGTCTTCTAACCCAATTCACAGAAAGTAGAAATTATTGAAAATATATTTTTTAAATGAAATATAACCATGTAAGAAGAAAGCACTGGGTCAACATGAGCCAAAGGCTCTTTGAAAATTGGCAGTCTTATGAAACTGAGGCAGAACAGAAGTCTTCCTGCCCTTGTTTTGATGTCATATAAAGTTTGACAAGCACTGAGGAGCATAACTAGTACTAACAGCAGCAGACTATTTAAGAACCGCTATGATTGCAAGGAATACATATGCAGAAGATGGAAGTTATGCCAACTCCTAAATGCCTACTCCTTTTCTCCATGTCTTTGCTTGGAGTGTTTGTCATTTTTCATCTATATTTTTTGGGAATTCATATCATGAAAAATATGTACATTGAGCAACAAAACTCCCCATAGCACCAGTGTTTTCATTTTTGTAAGAAACTTGGAAATCATTCACAAAAAAAGTATCTTCCTTACAGCACACAAGCATAAAGGAAGTGATTCCAAAAACTGTAAGGTGTGTGATGAATAGCCTTGCTAATTATACAGTTTCTGTGTTTCTAGAAAAACCAGGGATTGATCCTGGACATTCCTGATATCAACAGAATATGCTTCTCTTCCTTGATGAGATGCTATTATAATATTTTAATAAATATAAGTAACAGAGGACATAATCATGAGATATAAAATTATATATCAAAAATATATAGCAGCAGGGGAAGGTTTCCTCCTCCACAGAAATTATTGTGACCCATTCCTTTCAATAAATCTAAACAACACAGCAAATAATCACCATTTGCATGATTCAGAGCCAGCTTCCAATAAACAAAATGGAAAAACTTGTAGTAAAATCACAAGTCAAGGTCACATCATGTCTCACTTAGCAACCTGGGATGACTCATTTAACGATTGAATGGGAAGTGACATCATAGAATGTCACCGTAGTGACATTCAAAACCGTGGTGGCAAAGTGGTTAGAATGCAGTA
The DNA here is from genome assembly GCF_001527695.2 of Protobothrops mucrosquamatus. Taxonomy (NCBI): domain Eukaryota; kingdom Metazoa; phylum Chordata; class Lepidosauria; order Squamata; family Viperidae; genus Protobothrops; species Protobothrops mucrosquamatus. Next base: position 719,967 of record NW_015386437.1, read on the forward strand.
TTGCAGTCTAACTCTGCCAACTGCCAGCAATTCGATCCTGACTGGCTCAAGGTTGAATAAGCCTTCCATCCTTCTGAGGTCATAAAATGAGAATCCAAATTGTTGAAGGAAATATGCTGACTCTTAGAGAGGGCTGTAAAGTACTATGAATTGTATGTAAGTTTAAGTGCTATTGCTGTGAACATATTATATCTACCTGCTAAATAGTTGTTAAAAATTAGGAGCGATTCATTAAAAAAAAAAACAACCTCAGGACCAATGGCAAACTTAATTCCACATCATAAATGAGGTCAGGACACAAAAATTCAAGTCTAGACATTAAAGAACTGCGCAACCAAAGCTCAGACTGGACACACAGTAAGATTCCTATCTATAAATGTAGTGAAATTGCTGCTGTATCTGAGTATTTCTGCCATGATTTGCAAATGCCAGGTTTGCTGATGACTAAGTAACTAGGCAATTTTGCAAGAATTTCTTTGTTTTAATTATTTGTTTCAGTAATCACTCGCCTACCATACAGGTAGGAGTCTATTCAATATTCACTGATTCAGTATTGCACCTTAGCACTGAGAAACCATGAGAAGACGCTTTATGAAAGGATCAAATATCCAAGCATTGAGGTAAAACAAAATAAAAAAAAAACTTTATACCAGTTGTTTTGAGTGGGATAGGAATGAGTGCCCAAATGTCAAATGCATCAAATCATTGTATAATCTAGAATGGAGTTTAACTTAGAAGGAAATGCAATAATTGAGGCAACTTCCTTCAATTTTTCTGATATCCTTTGTGTTGTCTGATATTCGTTTTATGTCCCTGGGATACAACAGCAATATTTCAAAATTTTTGTAACATGGATTCTATAGATCAAACTTGCCAGTGTGGCCTGGAAAGCTCAAGCGGGGAGGGGGGAGGGAAATGTAGCAACTGAGCGTTGAAAGAATGACATTTTGCCTATACTTTGCTTTCTCACATTTTCCAACATTTCATCTAATCTTGAAAATAGATACTAGATCTCTCGTCTATAAGAACAGAGAATATATTTCTGTATAAAGAAAAGAAATGCACCAGCATAACAGAAAGAGTTCAGGTGCAAGACTTGGTGGTGAAAAGAGCAATGCTAAAAAGGAGCCCCATTCAAAGATTCTTTTAATATTTGAAATGATGACTGAACACATTTAAGACAGCAAGATTAATTGGTTTAAAAATAATTCCAAGAGTTAATTCAATATTTTGGATTTCTAATGCAGTTCTATTTACTGGGCCACTGATTTTAATAAAGGAAAAAATGAGAAATAAAAAATAATAATAATACCTGCACTGCAGTTGAAGCAGGGTGATGATCAAATTAATAGCTTGCCCTCAGAGGTCTCAGCTTCTTCAAAGGGTCTTGTTCATCAGTCTCAGTTCACTTCTCATACCAAGTACAGATAGTTTGAAAAAATGGTGTTTTGATTAGGCAAAGCTTGGATTTCTAAGGTTTTGTGTATCAACTTTTCCAACCAATAATTTCTTTTCTTTCTCTATGGCTGTTGAAATCAAATGCCATCAGATCTCTGGTGCATCTTTTATGAGCGATGCACTCACTTGTATCAAGAAAAACTGGACAGTTGCCAAAAGATATATTACCACAACGACACTCTTTCCCTCTTTGACACACAAGGACATGCATACACATTCTGTAGAGGCATATAATCACACATTATTCAAAGCATTCAGCTATACACCAAGTGACACACAATCCAAACCTTCCAGCTCCTTGGGCCTAGAACTAAACATATCTGATTATTTGTGGTAACACCAAGAGGGAGGTCAACGCGGTAGCATCCTGGATTTTTCTATCATTCTTTGAGATGATAATACATTTTTTGTGTACTAAGGATATAAAAATACTGGTACGAAATAAAAGGGAAAGATTGGTCCATAACATCAACATTGCCATTGTTTCATGATGCATTTCCAGAAGTCCCATTATCCTTAATATTTTTCATTGATAATGATTTTTAATAACCTTCTCCTTATGCTTTGGATAGCAGAGAGGACAGAAAGATTTTTGCAAATGAAAAAATATATTATTTACTGTGGCTTTGTAGCATCTTTCTACTTTTCTTTCTTTTCTTTTCCTTAGCTTCTATCATGCCTCTCAATTTCACACTAATCCTTGAGGCACAACACTTTTTGAGCTAAAACTCACTCTTGCTCATATCAAGGTTGGGGCAGCGGTAGCAAATAAGATGATTGAGGATTGCTGATTTGCCTTGCAGATGCATCTTTCAAGTATATAATACAATTTACCTGGTTAACACTCTGTTAACTGTCTGGTTTGGCATAGCAACTGAACAAGATGGACACAGATTTCAATGGATATTAGGACTGCAGAAAAAACAAATGCAACCAGCCTGTCTTCCATTGAGGACCTGTATACTGCATGAGCTAAGAAGAGGGCTGTGAAAATATTTACAAACTCCACACATCCTGGACATAATCAGTTTCAACTTCTTCCCTCAAGAAGACGCTACAGGGCATTGTACACCAAAATAGCTAAATGCAAGGACAGTTCCCCCCCCCACACACACATATTATCACTCTGCTAAATAACTAATTCCCACAACACTGTCTATGCCCTGGGATGTCAAACCACCTAATAGGGCTGTATTACTATTATCCTTCCCATCTTTCCTATTACCTATTTCCTTAGCTTCTTATGACTATAACTTTGTTGTATGAGATAAATTCCTTGTGTGTCTAATCACACTTGGCCAATAAAGAATTCTATTCTATTCTATTCTATTCTATTCTATTCTATTCTATTCTATTCTATTCTATTCCAGAGTGTCCCACAATATTCTTTGTCTGACAACTTTTTTAAAAAAATCCTAAAAGATTACGATTTGTTGATATGGTTCTGAGCACTGGATAAGAATTGTATGATTGTATGAACAATTATTATTCATAATGATTATATTAATAATAAAATTGTATCCAAATTACCTATTTGAAATCCACCTCAAGTTGGACCCCACAAAACAGGCACCTTATGTGCTCTTGATAAAATCAGAGAACTGTGGAAGGGTGAATTTAGTATATTTAGTCCTAAATTTTTATATCTTAATGTGGACGAAAGATGAGAAATATATAATTAGTTACAAAGAACATATTGTATTTGTATCATAGTTCTAAACAGTCTCCTGCATAAGTGTAACCCAAACCATCCCACCCTACCATTATTTTACTATGAATAATTATTTAGTTCTTTTCTTTAGATTGCTACTTCAAGTACCCTCCTCCACACGCACAACAAATCCCCCAATACTTATGATATAACTCTTTAGATGTATTGGTCAGTGAAAGCTTTCTTGCTCTCCACATGTCCTTCTTCACCATCAGCAGGAAAGTGAGACCCTTGGGTATATTTGGTGTTTTTTTTTTAACAATTAATCATAAAAATTGAGCCTTGGCTTATTGACAGGAAAGTCATGATAAATAACCTTGGCTTCAGTGATGAATTTTACTATCAGAAAATAAATCTAGTGGAAAAGAAAATTTACCTCTCATTCTCACTCTCAGCAATTGGCAGCTGGGATTTATTTTCTTAACTCTAAGCATTTACAATTCCTGGTGCTCACTTCCACAATTACCTGCCTACTTGCTGTCACCTCTTCAATGGACAAAATTGGACCTTAACTTCATAGTAAAAAGCATGCAATGATTTCACTTTCCCAGATATTTTTGTCCTTCCCTTGCCTATAAAAGGCAAAGCAATGTGTACAGCCTATGTCCTTTGGTCAAAGGCAAACACAAATGTTTGTGAATTCAGACTGTGAAACAAACCACTTCCATACTCCAGAAGGTTTTGATTGCACTTAAGTAGCAGAACTCTCCCAAATTATGTAAGATAGCTCTGATATTCCATAAATCTATTCAGTCAAACATACACTTTGATTTTGGATTGCCTGTTTTTTTCTTCATTAGCAATTCACAGTTGGTCCATTTTTAATCTGTGCTCATGCATCATATTAAGGTTTAATGTGACTTATGTATCAGCTCTTACTCACCCTTGGCTGATTTTGGGGGTGGAAAACAAAACTCTGAGTTGGTTAGATTTGGTTAGTACTTGAAAGGGAGTTGATCAAAACTTGCCAGAGCTGTTTGCTAGGATGAGAAGATAAGGGGACTGGGGACTGGGAAAACAGCCTGGAACAATGAAATGACAAACTATTTCAATTTCACATACTGCAGCTTCACCACTGTTTCTCCCCCCCCCCAAATCTATATTAACAGTGCAGATATGAGCTCTGGGAACAGTGCAAAAGTGGGGGGGGAAGTGTAGGGGAGTTCCTAATGCAAATGTTCTTGTACATGATGCTTGGTTTCTAGATTTAATGTGCCTTGTTTGAAAAATGTACTAATACTATCCTTATTTAGGTTTTCATTTAAGGAGAGTAGAAAATAACTTGGAGACATTTACTTTGAGTAAAATATCAATATTATGATATCAATATTATGACAAATAAAATCTCCAGAGGTATTTGCTTATCAGTGCTGCAAATGCAGCCAACTGCCACAATAAGTGGACAGGTTTTCTGCATGCAAGAAAAAGGTCTCTCTTTTTCTTGTATGCAGCACACTGCAAGAAAATCACAATGATTTTAACAGTAGACAATCTAATTTCATTTTTTTTTAAAAAACAGGAAGTAGAAAAAGGAACTATAAAAACATCCATCCATCCATCCATCCACCCATCCATCCATCCATCCATCCATCCATTGTTTTCCTGATAGTATTTTCCTTGATTGATGTGATTGAGTTGGGGTCAACTCTTAGTGATCACATAGATTTTCTCCAGGATGATCTGTCCCCAGCCTGGTTCTTCATTTCTTCCAACTGTGCTACAACTGACTTCATCCAGCTGCTGGTCACTCTCTTCTCTTTCCTTTCAAGCATTTCCATTAGCATTATATTATATATCTATAGAAACTAAACTACTTCATTCCATATCTTCTGTAGCTGAAAAAAGTGGAGGGAGCAATGTGGAGATCATCCAGAAAATGTTCGAAAACAGAATAAAAATGCTTTTTTTTTTTCAAAAAAAAAGGGGGGGGTTAATAGATAACATTTATTTTTTTTCTTCTATTAATCATTTCTTCTCCGTGAATCTATCAAAAAAGAGAGTTTGAATTTTCATGTCTTGCTGGAAGGCTTGAGCACAGAGGCCAATTATTTAAGAACACAAAACAAGCACTGCTGGATCTGACCAAAGGCCTTTTCTAGTCTAGTACTCAGTGCTCAAAATGGCTAATAACATATCAATAGGAAACTTACAGGCAGGAGATTAATATAAAATACAACTACTGCAGTAGACAGGGGCACATTTCTGATAATAGACATAATAATTAGCTATCATGTCAAATGTATTTTTAAAGTAGTCCGAGCTTGGTGACCTTAAACCTGGAATATAATGAATGAATAAAAAATCTACTGAATGTATGAATTTATAAATAAAAACATTTTATGATCTCTGAAGAAAACCTTCTTTCCACCTCTTCTAATGATCAGTGATTCAGCATGGACACACAGTATTTTCAGCACTCTACCTTATCTCTTTAGACCTTCAACAGCATTTTTAAGGGCCCACCACAGGTATACATCAACAAAACTAAATCATTTTGCTTTTTATTTGGAAAGAGGCTGTCTATGGAATACTTTTCCACTGAGTCTCTACTGAGTCTCTTTATTTAAGACAGTGTTTCTTAATCTGAGTACTTTCAGATATGTAGATCAACTCCCAGAAATCCACAGCCAGCACGGTGGCTCCTGAGAATTCTGGAGGCTAAAGTCCTGACATCTGGCAGTTGGGAAATACTGGTTTAGGAGGAAGCTTTTGACCCAGATACTTTTAAATATATTATACTGATAATTTATATGGATTTAATTGGTATGTTATTTACATCTCTGCATTAGGCAATATGGTGACTGGAATAGGACAGCAGCCCTGGAGAAAATCCAAATGTAACTCCACTAAGCACAGAGCTAGAAGTTACCCTTATAGGTATTATTAAGTTACTCATGGTTTGCTTCTTGATATCTTTCAGGCTTTTTTCTCCTTCTCTCCTAGTTCCATGGGGATTCTATATTTATATTCCAATACATTATCAGCACAATATCAACAAACACCTTTTATAAGTCCATGATTATATGAACTAACGTATCTCCAGGATAGACTATCTGCTGGCAAAATAGGAAGGGTGAATTGGAAATATGTCAAACAATCATTTCATGCTTGGGAAATACTCCTTCAAATCTAAGAATGACTCCCATTTGGAATCAGCTACTTTCTTCCAGTTATAACAAGCCAAAATACAATGATACAGACATTTCAACATAATATATAAAACTTGGCTAGTATCTCTTAAGTAGAGAAATCTAATCTAATCTAATCTAATCTAATCTAATCTCTGAAGGTCACTTGAAGAAAGTTGAAAAAGAAGAAATGTATTACTGGATTGTTGAAAACATATGTTTTTGTTTTTTTAAAAAAAAACCTCATTCTATTCTTTAAGCATTTCTAGCTGGCAGTGGTTTATGGGTTGGGTTAGGGTTAGGGCAGCACTCTGACAATTCAGCACCCAATACATTTAAAACTTTGTTAGGTCACATTGATAGAGGAATTACAAGGCAGCAGAGACATTATTTTCCTTTTTTTTCTGATACAGGAGATAAAAAGGATTGAACAAACTTTTCCACAAAATAAGAAAATTGCACCAATTGTAGAACTAACATGAATTCTGTCCTACCCCTGCTATGAATAAATCCTTGAGAGGACTTTAGGTTTTTGGCTTATCACATTTCCCCCATCTTCTGTTCTATATACACCCATTGTTTTGATATTCCGTCATTAGAGAATGACATAGTGCAGACATTTCTATGGAGACTGAAATGACACAATCTAAAGTCAGATTTCCTTCTTCAAAGAACTCTAAGAGTTCATTTGCCAGCTTTTTCCATAACAGCACTCAAATTGTGGAATTCCATTGGAAGAAACTTCAAACTGCATTCCTAAAGATTTTTAGATGAAAAATAAAAATATATTTAGAAATCAGTTACTCACTACCTAGTCGGCGAGATGATGTGCAGTGCAGCAAATTTAATCAATAAAAAATACTCCAACTTAATAATTTTAAATTTAGGTTTACATTTTGCTCTGCTCAGCTTGGGATTGACACTTTATTTTAAATGGGTTATTTTATTGTTGTTTTATTAAATCCCAAAATGTGCATAAAATTGCTTTCATTTAAAAAAGTATGAATACTGATATGAGTATGTTTCTTCCTAGAATATCCATTTCAAACGTCATTTCCCTGTTTCAAGCAGTGATTATCTTACCTAGCATGGCAATGAAATGCCGGGAAGAAGACCATGCTCTTAGAACATCAAGATCCAATTGAGTTTACCTCTGTTTCATCATCTGCCTTCTATTTCATGTTTTCTTTCTGTCCATCTCACACTTAAGACTTTACTAGATGAGTAGATTACAGCATTATCCAATGAGTGGACAAACTTTAGTTTTAAAATTATTTTTTTAATTTTAATTTATTTAAGGGCATATTTTTTGCCTTCCAAACAGCAAGATTTTATCACAGGGAATTAAAACTGATCTTCTGGGAAGTGGAAAACCATTAGAATATTGGACTATTCCTTCAACACTTTCATTTGTTCTCATTTGTTTCTTTTTGAGTTGAGGGAAACAGTCTAATAAGCATCACTACCAACTTTCAGAAAATATTCTTGAACTTTGGTCCTTTTGTAATCATCTGTGCAGTGCAGCAAATCTCCATGGTTTGAAAATAACTTGATGCTTGCATTTTAATGGCAGATGTGTATATGCACCCAGTCAATGTACGGAAAAATATCTATCTCTTCTTGCTCATTCTGTGGTGCTCTGATGTTCATTTGCTTCAATGAAGCTTCCATAAAACTGGTTCCAGGTTAGAGCACCTGCTGAAAGATCTGAAGAAATGCCAAATAACCTTCCCTGCAGGACAAGTTGACTGTTTTCCTATTGCAGATTCCAGATGGGAGGTTCTGCTTTTCATGGTTGGTTGTATCTTCTCTGCTTCCCAAAAAATAAAAATAGAGGGGAACAGTTCTAATGTTTAATAAGAAGAGCAAGGTCTTCTTTGCTGGACCATAATTAAAGGGAAAATATGCTGAAGTTTCAGAGCAAGGATAATTGGCAGAGATAGATGAATCTGTTTCAGTTGTTACAACTTTTGATCTCTTTGGTGCACAAATTTATTCTGCCCTACTTCTGCATCAATTTACAACTTCATGTATGTGTAAAAAGACATTAAAATGCATAGTTTTTAACACACCTCTCAATGCACAGATTTTGATGCATATTTCTACCAAAATACATTTTCATACATTTCTCCTTAGAATGCAACTGAATATGCATTTGAATGCAAAATTAAATGTATGCATATTATGCATGTGAATACAAACATACATATCCACAGACTAAAAACACATATTGCCTAACTATTGTTTTTCAGACTCTTGGTATCATTCAATTATGGCAAATTTTGCTATCCATGAAGTGCTGGGAAAAACACAGTCTTGTGGTAAACTTGCAGTAATGCAACTTGCTCTCCAACTAGAACTCCAACTAGGTACCCCCAAATTCATAGGTATTTTTGTTAGATTTATATACAGTATGTGCATCCTAAAAGTATTCTGTGTATACCCCTTTCTTTCCAAGCATTTTCTCCAGTCTAATGCAACTGTATTTGCACTTGTATACATGCTTTTCAACATGCTTTTTCCCCTTCTCAAACTGCATTAAAAGGTTACACTTTAGGATTTGGCACTTGGCTATATTTCAATGTGCAGATTTCAGCAGTGCAAATTGGTCAGGTTTATATTGAAATATAAGTCAACCGTTTTGTTTCTTTGTGTCTAAATACTTATGACTAATCTAGTACTTCATGTTCTTCTGGAACCACTTGCATTATCCATGTTTAAATATTGATAGACAAATATTGACTCACACATCTTTTAATACAGGGGTGTCAAACTGCCGGCCCACAGGCCAGATGCATCATGCTGAAACCACGATACGTCGCAACACATCACGCGACATTGCAAGTTTGACACCCCTGTTTTAATAAATAGCTTGCATTTTTCATATTTTTTTTTTATTTTTCATATAGCACCACTGTGTTGAATGTTTCCTTCATTCATGACCACCACTGTTGCACATGGTGCTTTGCAGTACGGTACAACTCAACTTTTTAAAAACCCTAAATATGGACCTCTATTTTAAAAGTGAAAAGGCTAACAAAAGGACAAGAAGGAAGGGAGAAGGTATAAACAGTCTTTGTACAAGTACTATGAGTGAGCTGCCTTCACCCAAAGATAGCCTCAAAGTTCTGTCGCTGGAGAGGAATACTTTGAACTAGCTACTCACCTGAAGGTTGATGTTTTAAGTCAGGGATAAACAGCATATTGTATGAACAGTGGATAAACTGCCTCAGGTTGGAAGACTTATTTAAATTTGCCATCAGACACACCAATTATGTTGGAACTTCCAACGATCTTTGAAGAATTTCTAGTTATATAAATATATAATTTATGTAGCTTTAACAGGAACATTAATATTAATCAGAATTAATATTGTTTCTTAAGCAATCAAGTTCAGACAATTTCTTAAACATGCAGACTTGTCAATAAGAACATTTGGGGGTCCTATTTATTTATTTTATTCAATTCTGGATGTTGCCTGGCTGCAACCAACTCTGGGAGACTCACGGAGTAGCTCTATATGGGATAGCTGATCTTTATTACCCCAAGAAACTACTTTATCCTTCCCAAAATTTAGAACAGGGGTAGTCAACCTTGGCTCTTTTATGACTCGTGGACTTCAACTCCCAGAATTCCTGAGCCAGCATGGCTGGCTCAGGAATTCTGGGAGTTGAAGTCCACGAGTCATAAAAGAGCCAAGGTTGACTACCCCTGATTTAGAACAAAAGAAGCAAGAAAATACACCCTATCTCTTCCTCTCCAGTGAACATCCAAATAACAATTCTCTCCTGAGGAGTCAAGTAATGAATTCCTATTTTAATTGAAGCTGTTGCCGTTTCTGTAAATGTGAGTCTTTCAAATGGGCTTTCTTTCCTCCCTCCCTTTTTTCTTCCCTCTCTCTTTCCCTAGGTGAAGCTGCGGAGAAAAGCTTTTAGAGCAGTCAGTGAGCATAATGAACTTCAATTTCCATTCAACAAGAGCAAAATTACAAACATGTACTTCACTTCCAATTAATTAATTTGTTTACACAACTTCTTTGCTTTGTTTTACTTTCATCATGCCTCCTCTCACCCTCCCCCATTTTTCTTATATTCATTCACGCTTCCTAAATCCCCAAGGAAAAGAATTAATTTTCAATGTTCCTTCTTTTTCTTAAGTGGAGAAGCTCATTTTTCAAAAAAGGAATTTACCTAAGATTCCATAACAAAGAGTGGGAGAATCCAACTTATAAATTAAATTTGGACTTCATGCAAGAGTGGGATTGCAAAGCAGCAATGGAGCAATTGTTGGCATGCGGAAAGTTCCTGATTCTCCAAGCATCTCAGATAAAGTTACAAAAATTCCTGCCCGAAATCTTAGAAAGCCATTGCTAAGCAACACTGACAATTAGAACTAGGGGCCTTTTTTTCTCCAATCAAAGTGCTTTTACTAGAGTTCTTATTCTCTGATTTCTTAGGGCCACAGATCCATGACACTGTTACTAGCATTGATAAAATCCAATTTTAGACCCTTTTGGTTTATAGGATATTTTGGTGGGAGGAGAATTATAGAAAAGCAATTCATTAAGTTTCCCAGGTGCTTAACATATTTATGTTTACATTTAAATTGTTCCAAAAGACACGGAAGAGGAAAAAAACATGCTAAATATTATCATTTTGCTACTAAATTTTGACAGTGCACTCCTAACTGGTGAACTTCAGACTGCCAATCAATAGCTTAGGCTGATTAGCATTCTAGCTGCTTAGAACATTCCTATGTCAACAGAGTTCCACATGCGAGAGTGGAGGTTCATTCTTTGATTGTCAGATTCTGGGTAAATAAAATATACATGTGGAACTTTGCAATAGGGGCAAATATCCATAGCTAGGATGAGGATGGAGGTACATTCTCCAAGCTTGTGGGTTGTTTTTTCCAAACGTTTTGTTACCAGACTAGGTAACATCTTCAATGGAATTTAGGAAATGTTAGTGTTGGTATTCTTCTGCTTAAAAGGGCTTTGTGTGGTCAGTAAGTCTTGTGATGAAGCACCGATCCTCAACCAACCCATGCAACCCCCCCAACCAGCACTTCACCTCCCAATGACCCTCACCTGATGTGACCCTCCCATCACAAGACCTACTGACCACACAAAGCCCTTATAAGCAGAAGAACACCAACACTGACATTCCCTAAATTCTGCTGAAGATGTTACCTAGCCTGTCAATGAAATATTCAGAATATTCAGTCCACAAGCTTGGAGAATATACCTCCATCCTCATCCTAGCTACAGATATTTGCCACTATCACAAAGTTTCATATTATATTTTATTTATCCAGAATCTGATTTGCAGACTATAGTCACTAACCCCAGACTGCTGCCAAATAACTGTATTTGTCTTACCATCCCATTACTGCATAACATTTCATTAGCATTACCCTGTAAATAGAAAGCCATAAGTGTCCCTGTGCTGAAGGGAAATTAGAGCCCACATCATATTGGATGATATACCCTTGAGTGGTTAGTTGCTCTCAGTTGATAAAAAAAAAACCCAGTCATTTGGCATTTAAACTTCTCTCACATTTACTTCACCTATAATTCTATGGGAATCAATACTATTTAAGCAAAACACTGGGAACACAGGGTGAGGTGCCTATACTAATGTGAATTCAATTTGAAATTCTCAGGAGAATATGCAAATTAAGTAAACAATATGTTAATATTGTAACTGGTTCACACATTTATTAAAGGAATAATTTACTTCAAGTCTTACATGTAGCTGTCCTCTACAGTGATTTGTTTTTCTCTCCTTCAAATAAGCATGCAACACAAATTTTAAATAGAGAGTGGGATAGAATTAAATCCAGTTCATCTAATCTGCATTGGTGATGCTTTGGGCTAAGTGTCTGATAATATAGGTAGACCTCAACTTACAACCATTCATTTAGTGACTGTGTGAAGTTACAATGGCACTGAAAAAAGTGACTTATAACCATTTTTCACACTTATGACCGTTGCAGCATCCCCGTGGTCACATGATCAAAATTTGGACACTGGGAACTGGTTCATATTTATGATAGTTGCAGTGTTGTGGGATCATGCAACCTTCTGACAAGCAAAGCCAATGAGGAAGCCAGATTCACTTAACAACCATGTTACTAATTTAACAATAGTAGTGATTCACTTAACCACTGTGGCAAGAAAATGGGGCAAAACTCACTTAATAACTGTCTTGCTTAACAATAGAAATTTTGGGCTCAGTTGTGGTAATAAGTTGAGGACTAGCAGTATGTAGGTAAAGATTTGGTATTTCAATCACTCTGACCACAAGTTTGTGAATCTGTTTAAATGAAGTCTGTATTAAACATATTACATTTTGCTTATTTAAACAGAGAGTGCATGATTACCTGTACTCTCTCTTAGCATAACATAACATTGTCTGCTCCTTATAGTATATAGGCTTATCCTCCCAGTATCTTAATTCAACTCTAGAATGTTCTAAGGCTGAGTGAGATTTGTATGCTCCATAACTGGATACCAATAGCCTTCTAAAACTGTCCACTAAACATGGTGGA
>NW_015386437.1:733554-734894 GCF_001527695.2 Protobothrops mucrosquamatus
TATATATATATAACAACCAGCTGGGCTCATCTCAAGCATTTAAGATTTATCTAGCATTTTAGTTTTTTTCAACATGTGTCCTGCTACTCTCAGTCAGAAAATTGAAAACATCAACAGATAAATACTAGCTGGTATTACAGGTATGGCATCACCTCCTTTTTCTCCAAGATCTCAAGACCATTTAAACTGAGATTTCCCCTCTCAGTTATACTCCATAATGACCTGTGAGGTAGCTCGGGTTGACAAGAAATGATCATGACAAAATCACCTTGAGAGCTCCATGGTATCCCCAGTTCTTATGAGCCAGCAGTGTGCAGCAGCAACAAAAAAGCTAATACAATCCTGGGTTGTATAAACAGAGGCATAGAATCAAGATCACACGAAGTACTAGTACCGCTTTACAAAGCCCTAGTGAGACCACACCTGGAATACTGCAGCCAATTTTGGTCACCATATCACAAAAAAGATATTGAGAGTTTGGAAAAAAAATCAGAGAAGAGCAAATAAGATGATCCAAGGCCTGGAGGCTAAAACATATGAACAATGGCTGCGGGACTTGGGTTTGGATAGTCTAAAGAAAAGAAGAAATAGGGGAGACATGATAGCAGTATTTCAGTATCTGAAGGGCTGCTACAAGGCAGAAGGGGTCAGGTTGTTCACCAGAGCACCAGAGGGAAAGACGAGAAACAATGGTTGGAAACTGATCAAGGAGAGAAGCAACCTGGAATTAAGGAGAAACTTCCTGACAGTGAGGACAATCAACCAGTGGAACAGCTTACCCCCAGAAATCATGGGCGCTCCATCACTGGAGATTTTTAAGAAAAGACTAGATACAAATAGTTGCTGGAGGTGCAAGAAAGAGATTGGAATATATAAATATATGTGGTGGAATTGTGATAGCGCACAAAAGCTATGGGACATGGTGTTTAGGGAAATTAGAGAACTTTTGAAGGTAAATTTAGATATGTCATTGAGGATTGCATTACTGTTACTGGTGGAAAAACAAGATATAAATGAAGCAAAAAAGGAATTGGTTAGTGATGGTTAAATATTGGACACGGATTTCGGTTATTCAAAGAAATGAGTGGCATAATGAAATATGGAATATGGCAATAAATGATAAATTAACAACAGAAATTAAATTTAAAAAAGGGATGATTAAAGTAAATAATTATAATGAAATATGGGATGATTTTATAAAAAAAAGTCTTGGAGGGGATAAGGGCACAATTGAAATATATTGTATATTGTTAGTTGTTATATGAGAAGAAATATAGGTAATAAAAATGGTCTCCAGGGAGGTGGGTGTACTGTAGTATTTGTATTTTTATACTGTTTTT
>NW_015386437.1:737825-757521 GCF_001527695.2 Protobothrops mucrosquamatus
CATGCTTAACCAGGCCAAGTAAAATTCTACCAACTGTAGTTGTATAACATAAGACACTTAATTAGTTTTAACCTTGAGAGTTCAGTTTTAAACTTGAGAGTTCTGTTTGTTTGGTCTTTGGTGATTTAGAATACAGCCCATTTGGCTAGTTGATACTTTAATGCATTGTGGGAGCTGTGAGAAGTTTTATATCAAAATATATTTTATTCTTTATACTGTTTCCATCTTCCCTTAAATCATTAACAGAATCCACAATGGTCTGAGAATAAGCATCTCTACTAGATAATTGACAGTCAAGCTGAAGCTAAATTAATCAAGTAAAAATAGCAAATGGGGGAAAATCTTTTACACACAATTCCTCAAACTCCCAAATAAGTTACCCAGATCTAATCCACATATCAAAGGATAAGGTCTGCAAAAACAAAGAGTTAATTAAATGAGGTCTTCCAGCGGAATTGCATGTTCACAAGAATAAACATCATAGACATACCTACCTACCTACCTACACACATACACACACACCTCTCAAGTGTCATCCTAGAATCAGCATGTAGACACTTCCAGACTAGGACAAGCTCCCCTATAAAAGTCTGTTGCTGTACCCCATTTCTCCACAGCTGCCCCTAAAGGCAAACTGTTTGCTTCTAAGAATAGTTCTTTCTTCACAGCTGTCTGGATCTCATTTTTATTTATTCTTGCACAACCCTGGCTCAAGGTGGAATCCCAAATTATTCTTCTGACAAAGCCCACAAAATGAATTAATTCAACCATCAGGTTAGATATGATACAAGAAGAGTCATAGTTCTAATTGCCCAAGGTATATGCACCTGAGTTTAAAAATAAAAGAAGAAGGGAAGAATTTGAGGTATAGAATATGTCTAAGATAGCCTGGAAAAAAAAAAACTTTCCTGCTATTCCCAGGGTTGGTCTGATAACTGTGCCTAAGGACTCCTGTCAGATACCTGCCAAGACTCTGGGCAATGTAAAATTGCCATGGTTCATCTTCCTTAGGAAGGTCTTTCCAAAGGAAACACTTAATCACCATTTCACCAGGCTATATGGCCTATCCCTAAAACTTTATTCTTCAAGCGTAAATGGCTGGCTGGGGCTTTGCACATGGTTGGGATGGAAATGAGGCATGAGCTTCACTTCTGAGCTGCTTTCCTAATGACTTAATTGCACCACAGAATACAACAGCTTCATGCAGCCTGGTATAAAAGAAACAGCTGCCAAAAAGAGCTGAAGAGCTAGGATTTGGCTGGCTGAGACACCCATGTTATCAAAATGTGTATTCTGCTCCAGGAAGGTAGCTAAGCACAAATAGCGGTCGCTTGATTACTAGGATGGTTATCTACACTCAGCATCCCTTAGAAATTACTCCTCTCACTGTACAAAATAAAGAAGAAAAAATTGATCTGTTTTTTTTTCCCTCTAATCAACTCTGTGCAGTCCACACACACTCGTGCACACACCCCTTGCAGCTGCCTGAAAAGCCCAGCGCTTGTTGCCTGCTGTTGATTTAGCTGAAACCACTGAACAGCTACATAATGCGCAATTACCTCTTTACACATTGTAAAAGAGTCCTGCACAGAGTGAGGCAACAGCAGAATGGTTTTCACATTGTGCCTTTCATCCTCCAGGTAACTGAAAATGCTTTAACAAAGCAGTTAATTAGTGGCTGGCAGGAAAGCAGCTGCACATGGTAAGGAACAACAGCCAGGATAGTTCTAAGAACAGCTTGCTCTCTGCTTCAGGTTAGCAAGCAAAGTGTTTAGGCTGAAGAAGCAGCAGTGGATGGGTTCTGCCTTTATGCATCCATGCAAGTTACAGCCAATGTGAAATTTCCTATGAAAAATTGGATAACTTTGAGAACAAGGAAATTCTCTCTGTAGCTTCATTCCTGGTAAATCACATATTGATACCTTTCCTTTCTTCTTTGACTCAGATTAGTTAGGCACAATCAAGACATGCCTAATTCATGGAGAGGATGAGAATTGCCCTCAATCTTGGCTTCTCCCTGGTGACAACTCTCAGGTGACATTAACTGATATCCCTAATTCTGCCCAATCATCTTATCAATGCCTTCCCTTTCTTCTACTCCCCTCTATTTTTTTCATCTTAGAACAGACATGTCAAACTGGTGACGTCACATGATGTCACGCAACGTATCGGGATGGTTTTGCCATTGCCGGCAATGGGGTGGGCGCAGCTTCCGGATGATGCGTCCGGCCCGCGAGCCGGCAGTTTAACACCCCTGTCTTAGAACATCATCTGTTTGCACCACATGTCCAGCTTGCTAATCATCTGTGTGAGGGACTAGTCACTTTTTTTTCTGACAGTGAGGACAATCAACCAGTGGAACAGGTTATCCCTGGAAAATTTTAAGAAGAGACTGGACAATCACCTGTCTGAAATGGTGTAGGTTCTCCTGCTTGAGCAGGGGGCTGGACTAGAAGACCTCCAAGGTCTCTTCCAGCTCTATTCTATTCTATTATTCTGGGAGTGATGATTGATTGTTCCTTCAGTTCATGGTATTCTTAGAGACTGTTTCCAAGTCCATAATTTGAAAGCATCCATCTTCTTTTTCCTCAATATGCACATTCATGTTACTACCAGGAAACCACTTATTTATTCTGATTTTTGTTATCACTGAGATTTCATTACCTTTCATGATCTTATCTAATTTCTCTGAGATTAAGCTTCTTTTTAATTGTCTAGCATTGCCATTTCTAATGGAAGAGAGTATGTGTAGCTCAGGGATGACTTGTAGGGTATTTGGTGATGAGTTTAATTGTTTTCAGACATTTTATTAACCAACTAGGTAATACCATTGATCTGAGTGAATGTGGGGTTTTATGCCTGTTTATATGAAATACCATGAGCTGCCATTTTGGTAGGGGTATGGCTTCCTCATTGTTGGTTCCTTGATAAAGTTCTTCCTGATTGTTTGTCTGGTGTTAAACCTCCTTATCTGAGTGTTGATTGCTGGGGGAGATGTGCTATTGTCTTTTTTCCTTACTAGGTTTTTTTTTAATTCTCTCTTATGAATAGTGTGTAAGTATGAGTTCTCTCCATATATAGATGGTTGATTTGTCTAAATGACACACTTTCAGGAATCAAGGAATTCAGTGGTGAGTAGGCAGCCCCACAAATTTAACAAACAAACACGTTTATTGATTCAGTCTTAGGGAAATAAAACTGTGTAACAGTTTTATTAGTGATAATATCACTCTATAATGCCTTGGTAAGACCACATTTGAAATACTGCATCCAGTTTGATTGCCACAATGTAAAAAAAGATGTTGAGACTCTAGAAAGAGAACAAAGAGCAACAAAATGATTAGGGGACTGCAGATTAAAACATATAAAGAATGGAATTGGGTATGTCTAGTTTAATGAAAAAAAGGACTAGGATTGACATGATAGCAGTGTTCAATATCTAAGAGGTTGCTATAAAGAAGAGGGAGTCAAGCTATTCTCTAAAGCACCTGAAGGCAGGACAAGAAGCAATGAATGGAAACTAATCAAGGAGAGAAGCAACCTAGAACTAAGGACAAATTTCTTAGAATAATTAATCAATGGAATGACTTGCCTTCAGAAGTTGTAGATGCTCCAACACTGAAAGTTTTTAAGAAGAGATTGTCAACCATTTGTCTGAAATGGTATCGGCTTTCCCACCCGAGCAGAGGGTTGAACTAGAAGAACTCCAAGGTCCTCCAAACTCGATTATTCTGTTTTTCTGACCATCTGTATGTCCCCATGGTCAACTATAAATTTACTAATCATGCTGTTGATGCTCCCTTGTCATCTTGACATTATTTTCTGTTAATTCATATTTTCACTTTTGTTTTAACTTTCAACTGAAAAAATAGTGAAGCTTTTTTTTTTTTAACCAGTTAAGGGCATAAGAGATTAAAAAAATTTTCATAGGACAGATTGTTGCCTATTGAACTGTTGTCCCTAAAGGTAAATGGATTAGGAGTGGAATCAGAAAAAAAGCTGGGCATTCTAATATCATAATAGTGGCTATGCCCATTAATGATGGTATAAGACCAGGCAGGAATTTCACTTTGTGGCCTACGTACTGCTCTCTTCCTTATCCTGACCACTCTACTCTTCTTGGTATTTCTTTTTCATTTACATATCTCCCACACCAGTCCTTGATATTTTAGGTAGTCTGGTTTTCTTTGTTTTGCTTTCAGAATTTTTTTATTGCCTGGGTGCATCCCCTGCCTTTGAGTAGCCTGGAGTTTGCTTGCTAAATCAGCTGAGCTGCAAGAGTGAATGTCCTATTGCCTCAGAACCAGACAATACTCTTTCTGGCAGCTATTAGCATAATGCTTCTCTTGGGAAAGCAATGAAGTGTTAACACTGTGCTGTAACTTCTGTGCCACTTGTCCTCATCAATTTCTTCTATTGGCTACTTTTTAGCCATGAAAAACAGGCAGGGGACTTTCTGCAAAGGTATTTCCTCAAGATTCCAAGCCAACATTTTTATACAAGGACTTTCACCCTACATTTGTTCTCAGATCTATGCACTGTTTATACTATACAAATAGCCCATTTTATAAGTCACTGATCCTCAAAGGTAAAGTGGCTGGCACAACAGATACAAAATCCTGGATTCAATATCCAATTAAAAAGAAACAAAAAGCATCCATTTTCATACTTTATAAGTTCTGTCTCTGCCAAAGGCATGGAGGAGGGAATTTCAGCTATGCAATGTGGGCTTTGGAATTCCCTTGCCTGAAATATTTGTTTCAATACAACTTTTAAAATACATTTTTAAATAATTTCAGTATATTTTTCTATGTTTTTTTCTCTGACCTGTTTATTCCAGCTTTCTTGATTGTCTACTGCACCTTTCTGTCTTCTTAATAGAGTCCCCAACTTAGTTCTTAGGGGACAAAAATACACTTTTTCCAGATGCAAAAATTTGTCCAATTAACTAAATTGGCCTTTTTTTTCAATTAACAAATCCAAATGAAGCACAATCAAATAGTTTGAAATTGATATCAGTATGAATGTTTTTGATCCAAATCCTCCTTCTTACAGCTATGCTATCTTAAACCTTACTCAGAAGTAAGTGCCACTATATTTAGTGGATCTTATACTCAGATAAATATATGTACTCTATACAACTACAAAAGGAAGAATGAACAGTATCAGAGTGCTTGGATATACAGTAGAAGCAAAGCATTGGGATCGATATAAAACTGTACAATAAAAAATTGAATCCAACAACATGATGAAATAATGTGTGGTTTACTACTTTTGCCAGGGTCCCAAGGTCCTTTTTCAAAAGGCAACTTTCTTGTTTTTTTCATTAAAGACATTTCACTTTTCATTCAAGAAGCTTCTTCAGTTCATTGCTTCAGCTTCAACTTCTTGGTTGAGAAATGAAACGTCTCTAAAGAAAAGACAAGGAAGTCCAGTTGCCTTTTGAAAAAGCACCTTTGAAACAACTATGACCTGGATGACAGAGACTCTCCATAATCATTTAACTTTGTCAGTGTATCAATAGGAAATAGAGAGTTGAACTGAGAACTTGATAAATCTCCTCAAACACAGAGTTCTTGCCTGAGAGTAGGAAGGCCACATAGTGTGAGATTTTTATTAAAACCTTTCTGTAAACAAAAATTTAAATTTTTGTTTTGAAAACAGCTTGTGTATAGCCTTTCAAAATTGTTGCCTATCAGTACTACATGATAAAAGTAATACAGGAGACAAACTGTGTTGTTGGGCTTAGCCCAATAAATTTGACTTGTCAAAATACCAAAGTAACCTTTAGAGATGACTGAGGCATCATTTAAGCAGCATTATGTATAAAAATTACATTATAGGACTAAATTCTACAATAGATATCAGGACTCAAAATGTAATCAAATTTTGCATCCAGATGCTTTCTGAGCACTCTTTAATACTGGTTCTTGGATAGGGTTGCACAAAGCTTTAAATGAATGCTTCGGTTCAACAAAGCTTTTTCGAATTATCCCAGTGAAGCAGGCCCATAAATCAAAGCAAGGACCTGCCTCACAGCAGCAGATCTATGGCTTCAAAGTATATACTTCATAATATTTTTAAGTGTTCCACAGCTTTAATGGCTTTATGACTGCTTCAGGAATTGTTACAGAGCACAAACAATACTGAAACTTTAATTCTACTTAAAAAAAATACTATGGAGGCTGAGTGATGTGATAGGCTCTTTGATATTGTCTTGTCTTTGATATTGTCCAGTCAGCTTAATTCTTTATTGAACTCTCTGCCTAGTAGAGTTCTCTTGGAATGGCAAGGCTAATATTACTTCGGGCTTCATTCATTATCATTCCCAAGTTTTTAATATGGTCAGTCTCAGGACTTAATTGTGCTCTCCTTTGCACTTATGGAATGGCACATTTCTATGCTGGTCCTGTTAACACAACTGAGAGTTCAACTCAGTTATCAGGACTCTCCATAGTTTAAGTCTAAGTCTCCTGATGGTAAATAAATAGGTGCTAGGTTAATACAGATGCTATCCTAAACATTTATTATTTTTAATAATGAGGGCTACAAGGCTATAAATGCCACTTGTTGTATGCCAATGTCTTTCTTTGTGACCTGTCTACTTCACGTGGCATTGTAACTCCCACTGCCAGCCTGCTCCTGCCACTCAGCTAATTAACTAGCTACTTCTGTTGATAAACTAGCTAACACAAAATACTGTCAGCAAGCCACAAATCTGACATAACCAGGCCTTTCCAGCAGTGAGGGGATTCTTATCAAGAGGGGACAAGTTTGCCAACAAGCTTAGTGATCAGAAGCAGCCAAATTGCATCACTGTATAAGGAAAATTAAGGCTTAGTCTTCTGAGTTTGCCAATTTGCCCTGGCATCCAAATGTAGTCAGTGATGATACATCTTCTTTCCTAATAATCTATGCCAGTGTTTCTTAGACTTTTTTCTCTCAAGACCTCTTCCCACTTTTAAATATTATGGAGGGCCCCAAAAGAGCTTTTGTTTGTATGGGTTATGTTTATCAATATTTACCATATTAAAAATTAAAATTGACACATATGTTGCTGCTACCACTTCCCACAATTGTTCAGTGGGATTTTAATTTTGTGTTACTTTTTCAACATGGTCTGGCAATTAATTTAGATTTTGTGGATCCTTGAGAGGGTCTTGGGGAATCCCCAGGGGTTTGAGCAACACACTTTAAAAAACACTGGTCTATGCCAACCCTTCTAACACCCCAGAAAATCTAGAGGCAGCAAAACACATTACCCATAGATGCATATCTACATGCATTTACCTATATGTATATACTATGCCTGGTATTCCTAGAAAACCAATCAGAAAAAAAATAAGAGTTTACTTTTAAACCAGTTTTTGAAGGTCACTATTTTTAAAATGAAGTAAGATAAATTTTCTGGCACAATGATTTGTATGCTGCTACTGTAAATGCTTCTTTCCTTATCGTTGTTACCTTGCCTTTAAAAAGGATGAATATGTAAACAAATAGATTGCAGTGAAACTCTTGAAGATATTTATCTGAAACTTGACAGGGCTAATATTCTCCAAAAAGACTGTTTCTACTATTATCATCCCCTTCTGCCAGAAAAATGGAACAGTTAAAGACCTCTTGATGCTTCCTCGTTATAACCTATAAGCTATGGGTATGGATATGGATAGAAAGCAGCTGAAACAGAATCAATCTGGCCTCAAATATCAAATTGCAAACTTCAGTCAAAAAATAACTTACAGTTTACAGTTCAAATTAAATCACAGCTGATTCACTCTGGCCTATCCATTAGTGACACCATATACAGCTGCAACTGACAGGCTTATGGACCTCCCTTTTGTCCTATAAAGTTCAGAGTTGGAAGGGACCTTGGAAATCTTCAAAGTCCAAGCCACTGCTCAAGCAGGAGATGCTGTAGCATTCCAGGTAAGTGGCTGTTCAGTCTCTTCTTAAAAGTCTCCACTGATGGAGCACCACAATTTGCGAAGATAAGCTGTTCCATTGGTTAATTGTTCTTGCTGTTAGGAAATTTCTCCTTAGCTCTAGGTTGCTAAATTGTAAGATTAGCCAACCAAAGGCTAACACAAAATGAATATTTTTACTATTAATTAATATTAAGTTCAGCCTCTTTGGTTATTTTTATTTCTTTCATTCACATTTCACTTATTATCCTAAGCTTTCTTCATCTAAACAGTATATTTCAGCAGCTATTTTGTAGTTGTTTTCTCCTTATTACTGTTTTGACAATAGGAAATCAATAAGGGGGGAGGGGAGAGGAACTCATGTGGTGGGCTAGAAAAACAAAACATGGATCCCAAAGATACACGTTCCATTCCTGCACCCCACCACAGGGGTTCCCTTTGGCAGATAACTTATTTTTCTCTATCCAATTAACAGTTGTTGAGTAAAGTGGTCATATGGGAATCTGTCAGGCTCCAAAAACTGAGAAGTTTCTTTTACTGTTCCTCTCCTATAGACAGAAATCTTGCCAAACTAAAGCAGACTACATGTTGTGTAAAACATACACTCTAGGACAGAGGTCCCCAACCTTTGGGGCACCAGGGACTGGTTACATGGAGAGAGGTTTTTCCACGGACCAAGGGGATGTGATTTTATGTGCTGCCTGCATCCTGTGGATGGGGCTTTCTTTGTTTGTGCGGACCGGTTGCTGGCATGGCATGGCCCAGTACTAGTCCACTTACCGGGAGTTGGGGACCCCTGCTCTAGGAACTATTAGCGAGAAGTCATCTTAACTCTATTTCTCCCACACAATATAAACTGTGGTGTCTTCTCTCAAATACATTGTCTGCATCCTGGAAATCCAGACAACATTCATCATAGAGTCTTGCTTAATGACAACTTTGCTCAATGACTGAGATTCTGGTCCCAAGTGTAGTCATTTATCAAAATACCTGTACTTTCATCCCCTTTTCAATGAATATGAGATAAGAGATAAAAATTGATCCAGAGCTGTTGCATAGGACTAAATTGGAATCATGAATCTGGGTCAAAGAGTAAAATGCATTGTAAAATCTCCCAAAGAGTCTGAGACTGCAAAGATGAGTCAGTGAGAGAAAGCATGATTTGAGATTATCATGTCTTTGCTGAATATCATTCATGTAATAGCCTTGGGCGAGTTTGACTCATTTCCCAGCTCAACTCTGTTCAAGTTTCTAACAATAGGGAATAGATCAGTAGCAGAACTGTTTTGAAGATTAATTAAAGTACACCAGGTGTTATTAAATGCTAATAAATATTGCTTATTTTTCATAAACAATTATCTTGGTCCAGATGCACAAGAGTTTGAAGCAAACTAAAAATAACCAGCAAATGGACTGAATACAAAGGATTTTACTCTAAGGCAGGCTCAGTTCAATGTTCCTGATCCTTTCCAGCTTCTCATCCACTTGATAACAATTACTATTCCATTTCTATATAGTCTATGAATCTTTTAAAAACTACTCTCAAAAATAGCTGCAGTACAAATTCAACTGCACAGTGTTTTCTCTGATATAAAAACATGTACACAATTCTTTTAGCATACACATTTTATATACTAAGTTCTGATATAATTTTTTTTAAATACAGGATTTTTGACCATCACCCAGAATTCTCAAAATGGTACAACTGAAAGGATAATTGCATTGCTTTTTATTCTACACCTTTGCTAACAACATGCAAATTAAATTAGATCTTCTAAGTATCTAAACCACAGAAATATGTCATTTAAAAATAGTTTTATCATGCCAAACTAATTAACAGAAAAGAAAGCATACAAAAATCAGAGTTTCATTTTAATGTTTAATTTTAATAACCTAGGAACCCAGAGGAATCAGTGAAAAAGGAAAGGAAAAGGGGACAAAATCTCAAGTTGTCAAAAATGCATTTCACGTTGTTTATAATAAAGCCCTACAGGTTTGACTTTAAAACAATATCATTGAGGTTTATAGAGAGAGATTGCAAATAGTATCTTTTATTTGTATAAGCTCACCAACATAAAACAATCATTAAACCACTGAACTTTTAAGTAATGCTATTTTAATATATATATTTTTTACCCTGTTCTTTGCTTTTCCTCTGCTTGGTCTGCTTAGCAACTTTGAAATATGTAGTATTAGTTAGAGACATAAAACAAAATTTGGGAGATTACTTGGGACTTTTACATTGTTATATAATTTAATACAGAAGAGAATTCAGTTATCATGTTCTATTAAAGGTACATTGCTTTCATTAAGTAAAACTGATTTTTTATAGCACAAGAAATACTGTACTTATCTAATATATTTAGGAGAGAAAAGGGCAAGTTTTTAAAACTTTGAATTACAAGCAATCAGAATTTTTTAAAAAGAAAGATATTATAAGAATGGGATAGGGTAGAGACAGTGGCTGTCAAATGAAAATGAGTTGGGCAGTGCAACAATCATCTCTAATCCCACATAGGAAATGCAAGTGGAATATAGTTTATAATCATAACCATGCCTCCTAAGTAGGGTCAGTGAAGATAATTGAAAGGTGACAGCCAATATATAGTATGGACTGTGCAATAAAACTGATGCATGTCAATTTCTACAACAAATGGTATTCTGCTGTACCTTTCTGCCATGGCTGCTGCTGCTGATGGATACATAAGAAAATTTGTTCTGGATGGCCCAGTTAATACAAAATACTTATTTAGGTTCCAAAATTTAATTCAGATTTGATGATGAATTTAGGTGGGATATGGTTCTATGCACAGCAAGATAGTGTCTACCTTCCCACTGTGGTCTATGACATTCTAGGGAGCTAACTGAGTTCTAATCCATAAATAAATGAAGAATTGCAATCTCACAGCCCTTGAATAAGTCACTTTATGTAGCACTGTGGATATGCCAGAATGGATTGCAGAGTATATGGCTAGGATTCAAACTTGGATTCTCCTGGTGTGTTGTTTTGGTAAACTAAACTTTTCATTCCAATATTGCACAGAATTAATATACTCTTCCAGATTAAGTCAAACCAATTCTAAATGAGACCTGAGATTCTGGTTGATCTACACTAAGCCTCCAGTCTTCTGTAATTTTACAGGCTTTTAAAAAATATTATCTTCCGTTATCAACTCTCCTTTAGCTCGCTGTTTGCTGGTTGGATTGCTTACATAAAATAACTTGCCATTCTTGCCAAACATATTTCTCAGCTATGATTTTGATTTGTAACTGCTTCTGTATTGATGCTAGCAGTGGATTGTTCAAATTTTATTATGTAAGTCTAGACACAGTTTGGTCAGGATTCATAGTATGACAGCTTATGAAGCGTCAAAACCAAACCAAACCAGAACAAAAATAGAAAGAGAAGAAGTGCAAAATCCCCAGACAAAGTAGATCCTGGCTGCTACATTTCTCCTTGTTTCTGAGAACAATATTCTTTGTTTCATGTTCTAAATACATTAAAATAGTGGAACCATTATGTCAGAAAAAGTAAATGCCACTTGAATATTTCTTTTAAGCCAAACAGATTATACTAACCCCTTCAGCAGACAGCAGGAGGAATTATAGAGCAGTATTTCTCAACCTCAGCCACTTTAAGACGTGTGGACCTCAACACCCACAATTCCCCTGCCCAGCATACAGGCTGAGGAATTCTGGGAACTGAGGTCCACTTATATTAAAGTGGTTGAAGTTGAGAAACACTGTTCTGGAGAAGCAGAAGGCTTTCTCCTCAGTGGGCAGGTCTTCAAGCTTCTGAGGTTATTATATTTCTATCTCATAAAACACTAGTATTCCTTGTTACATGCAGCTTGACAAATTCTATTATAAATGGAAAGATTTATTTGGAAATAATTGCTTTTTAAAGGAAAAACAGTTGACTGTTTTTATTGCACGTTGGTTAAATGGCAACAGGAATTGGTTCTCTCTCTCTCTCTCTCTCTCTCCCTCCCTCCCCCCTCTCTTTCCCCTCCTTCCCTCACTTGCATCAATTCCAATTCTGCCACCAATGATTGCTTACAAAGAGATCTACTGACTTTGGTGGAGGCAAAGGCAAGAATTGTTCACAACATCCAGCAAGCATATTTTTTCCTCCATCATTTAAAAGCTCTCGCTGCTGATGCTATCCTTGCATCCCTCTTTCAGAAGTAATTTTCAACACATTAAGATTTTGGAAGGGAAGGCTGAGAGCTGCACTAATTATTAAAACTTTCTGCTTTTCAACTCTGTTCTCTGAGATGGATAATTATAAGATGGACCCCCTTTTTCTCAGTAATTTTCTGGTGAAAATATACTCAACTTATCTACTTATCTTTTTGTGACTCAGACTGAATGGGCAAGTGCTCATCCCTGTCTTGAGTCTATTGCCTGACTCTGCAGTCCTGAATCACACAGATTGCTTCAAAGCCTTCGACATCTAAAAAACAAAGGGTGGATTTCTCAACCTCCAACTATAATTAAAAGAGGTGGCTGTCACTGCTTACATGCTAATAAACTGCTCTGTGGAGAACAAAGTCTCAACCCTCATTATGGTAGAAGGGCAGGGATTTTGCTTGCCTCTTACTTACCTTTTATGACAGCCTTGCTAGCTACTATTTTACAACATAACCAGATGACATGATTTGCCAAAAATTGGCTATAAAGGAAATCAGAGGTCCTGATTTTATTATGATCTCCAGCTTTCATAATCTGAGGACTGCAGCTGTATATGGGATATCATGCTACTGATGCTTACATTTTGGTTCATCTGTATCAATTAGTATGTGCTATTTTTAAAGACTTTTAACCTTTAGTTTGCTTGTGTTTTGGAAGAGGAGCAATGCATTTCCTCTTTTTTCTGTTGCTTAGGTCAACATCTATCACATACATGCATGGATTGCAGTCAAAAAAAGTTCCTGTCTTGCTGCTGTTTATGCATCTCTTGTGCAAACAGTCTGATATCATTTAATTTGATTAGACAGATAGAGTGCAGTTGGTGGTGATGAAAAAAGTCATTTCATCCAGCATTTCCTATAGAAACACAACAAAACAAGAAAAGGGCAGCTATTGCTACTTGTATAGGGAAAGTAAGGAGATAGTCTCAGATATTTTTCAGTTAAAATCAAGATAGTTTAAATCCCAATAATAAAAGTAGGGTAAAGTTCAGAATTATTTGTTGCTAACAACTTTCACTGATGTTTTGAGCACTCAAGGTTGTTTGATTCCATGGTAACCTTTACATTTCTCTTGATGGAAGAATAAAAGCCCCTATGACACCCCTCTTTTTTTTTTCTTAGCCAGGACACACATCAACCCGAAATACATCTGATCTATTGGCAACCTCAAAAAGATACAAAGAAATCGCTTGAACTTTTTCCACCTGCATTGATACTTGAGCAGCAATTGATTAAGCACATTTCTCTGGGAAGTCAGCTGGCACCAGCACATAAATATAAAATGGAATCCCCTTAAGATAGGCATGTCAAACTTGCGATATCACGTGGCATCACTCAACGTATCGGGACTTTTCCCCATTGCCAGCAATGGGGTGAGCGCGGTTTTGGCTTGACTCATCTGGCCCGTGGGCCGGCAGTTTGACATGCCTGCCTTAAGATAAGAGAAAATCTTTCATCATAATATTGCATCGCATGCCAGACCCTTCATAACATTCCCCACCTAGGAAAAGAACTACACATCTTAGATCAACACATTCCACAAGGCAAGGAACACCTGATTTTACATATCTAACATGCCTTGTGAATCAAAGTCCATAATTTCTATAAGTACTACCAGTCTGAGCATTCTACTTTCAATTGCTATACTTCATGTTAAGCTGTTGAATAAAACTACTTCCTCTTCAAGCGACTGGCCTGTGTGTTTATTCATGACGTCTCAAATTTGAACCTAGTTTGTTCCAATACTCTCATTTCTCTGAGGTTGAAATAAGATTAAAATTTACCACACTACTTTTATTATTTATTTGAAAAGGGGAATATGTCCTTAGCAAGAGTGACAGAACTGAAATGAGAAGCATGGACATTCTAAGACAAATTGGCATATGCGGAAGACCAACAGAGATACTTTTACCTTAAGTCAAACATATGGTATGTAAATGCATGCCAAACTATCCTGGCACCTCAGGCAGAGAAGCTCAGATATTTTTCTCCCATTATCTTGCACTAAATTTATATCAATTTGTTAAATAAGACTTTGCTATTCTTCATTGCTCAAACTTTTATTTGTTCCATGCTTATGTTTAATACTTTATTCTACAATATACTCTTCATCTGTGAACCATCCTGTCATGAGAGTGGGACATAGGTTTTCCATATAAATAAATAAGCAAATAAATAAACTATCTGAAGAATCCAACTTTCTTGCCCAAAGATGGAAGATAGAATAGGATAGTTGAGATTTCCCAAAGCGATTCAAGAAAATAAACAAGAATTAAGATTGCTGAATTGCTATAATCTAAAACAGCTTCCCTTAGTTTGAGACCCACCAGGTACAATGAAATTCAAATTCCCAAGGCACCAATGTCAGGATTAGATGTATGTCCAAGCTACCTAGGTGGTATTAAACTGCTTTACAATTGACTTTATGGTGTATTTGGATGATATAATAAGTCATAAATAGGGCTTAGGGTTAATCTGCTCAGGTGCATTGGGATCATTGTATCTTCTTTTACCAAACAGACATCATTCAAGGTTTCTTTTAAGCATACTGTATAATCTGTAGGGTCTTCCACATGAGCTAATAGGGCCCAGAGGTAGCCTAAAAGTTTTTTTTTTTCCTAGCAGCACTTTTTCTAAAGAGGAATACATCAGTGAGTGCAAGTGTGCATTTTCCAAAAAGCCATATTCATAATTTCTGTTATCGCATTACCTGAACACAGACTAGGAGTTGTTATTAATACAAAAATATTTGTTTATTCTTCATTGCTGAATTAATTATTCAAAACTTGTTATAGCTTGGTTGTTCTTGCAAAGATAAATAGTATTGGATCTATTTAAAAAAAAGTTAAGGAACTCTTGAGACAGCCTGTATCAGAACTATATATATTTTTTTATGTCTGCTGAATTGGAACTCAATTCCTTTTATACACTTGATACAAAAAATATTCACTTAATCGCGTAAAGAAATGATATCAAGAGTTCCCTTTTCTACAAGAGAGAACTGATAAATGTGACTAAAAGAGGAGCATTCAAGAAATACCTTTTCTGCTGTTAAGGATGTTCAGGGCAATGTATATAATGACTTTAGTAAATCAGTCTTTGTATACTATTATATACTTTGTATACTATTTATCCAAAAACAAAATAATCATAATTTTTCTGATCAAATTGTTCATCTTATTCCACTTTTGTTTCTTCAAGAAATAACAAACACTGTTAAATCTCTGAAAATAGGAAAATTTGGTCCGAGTCCTGGTGGCTAATCTATTGAATATTATAGGGCATATGGCTTAAATATTGTGGGTTTTTTTTAATATAGATAGATAGATAGATAGATAGATAGATAGATAGATAGATAGATAGATAGATAGATAGATAGATAGATAGATAGATAGATAGATAGAGATATATACTTTTCTTAGTAGTACTAATAAACTAATACAATTTTATAGGAATAACAAACCTGTAGATTTTATCTAAATTATAATTAATTTGTGTTCATCCTTGTTGAAGCATATTTCTGAGAATATCGTCAAAACCCAAGAAAACAAACAAATGGATCACAGAACAAGTCAGTCTACTAAGGATAAACAATACCAAGGTGGATGGACTCAATGATAGGGATGATGATTACACTATTGAAAACCTTAATGGCCAGACTGGGGACAGAACAGTTTTATTTATATAGTTGCTAAAAGTCAACATTGACTTGATACTAGATAATCAATCAATCAACCAGTGTTCAGAGGGAGACTAAACTGCCTTTTAGTTTTGTCACTCAACATACATTAAGACTGCTATTTATTTATGGAATCCAACAACTATGGGAACAATTAGAATGTTATTATGTAACCCATTAATTTTATGACAGGATATTGTTTCCTTTTTTCAGTTATTTCTTTTCTTTACTTCTGGAGTTAAAGGCAAATTTGGAAGATGTTAGGACAAAAATATAATTTTCACCCTACTCCAAATCTCATGTGAAAATTACATTTTATTTATGTCTTATGAATAAATTCATAGGCTAATAGGTGTATTAATACTCCTAATTTACAATTAAAATTTTAAATCATTTGAATTACAAGAGGAATTTGAACTGTTTAAAACTGGGCACTATCAGCATGTTATTTTTTTAAAAAAAATGTAATTTCACTATTTTGTCCAGTTGAATTAACATTATCCACAATGCAGCTTTTTTAAATTGTTCTGAACAATTCCAAATCCACAATGTCTTTCTAGACAAATAAAAAGTATTGTTAAGGTTTTTCTCTATTTATGAGTTGGCTTTGATCTGAATTAATGCAATAGAAATATTGACCCCTATATCTTTGAAGTATAGTAAAGCTTTAATGTAATTTTTATACACTAAGCTATTTCTAAATTAAATTTCATTTGTTCATTTTTATACCACTGAAATCATGTAATCCTTGTAAATGAATAAAAATAAAACATCCAAGTGGTTGTTTTATTGTTACTTATTGATTTTAATTGATTACTTTTTAATTGTTTACATAAAATTCATGCATTCATATATATGCAATTTTATGCAAACAATTAAAATCAATACTCAACACAAACTTAATAGAAAAAATAATATATGGTGTTATTTTAATTAGCCAGAAAAGTGTTTCATGTCAGTCTGCTTCTGGAAGCAAACAGTGTCATAGCAAATCAAACTTCTAGGGGAGATCTATTTCACAATTCAGAGACCATGATAGAGAAGCATGTTTTGCAGGCATCAGTCCCTCTAATTTCAGGGTAATGAAGCCATGAAGTCACGAGTCATTTTTCCTTTTTATTCAATTCTAGTTGAAGCAAGTAATGCAGAAGCTATCTTAGTACCAAGTTAACTAAGACTTAATAGCTAGAAACTGCAGTTTAATATGAGCCTAGAAACCGTGCCAAACACTGTCAAGTCTACACCACAATGCAATTTGCTCATGGTCCCTGCAGTTTGTACCAACTATAGTTTCTATATGGCAGCCACCTGTAAAACACACTGCAATAGCCCAGCTGGATGGTAATGAGAGTATGAGTTACCTCTGTGAGGCCTGACACTCCAGACAGGGTCACAACTAACAATGAGGCTGCACAAAGGTGTACTGATCACAGCCTATACCTGTACATCCAAAAACAGCCATCCAATTCATAGACAATGGTACTCCTTAGGATAAGTTCAATGAACAAAGTGCAACTCTATTTTACTTGGGTTCAACTTTACAAAGTTTCTTCCCATCAAGTCTCCAGAGATTGGGACAAGACTTTGATTCCATTGTGAGAGTGGATCAAGATATAATGTACTGTATGATCACACAGCCTAAACCAATGGATGACTTCTTTCAGGTGCTTCTTATACACATTTAAATAATGGGGTGGGGGGGAGAGCATTCCACATTTTAGACCAGGGATCCCCAACCCCTGGTCTGTGGGCCATTATTGGGCTACGGTTCAGTAGGCAGGCGAGCAAGCGCAGCCTCATTTGTGTGAGTGGCATGCATACACTTGCCACTACGGGCTACGGTTAAATGTGTATAAGAAGCACCTGAAAGAAGTCATCCATTGGTTTAGGCTGTGTGATCATACAGTACATTATATCTTGATCCACTCTCACAATGGAATCAAAGTCTTGTCCCAATCTCTGGAGACTTGATGGGAAGAAACTTTGTAAAGTTGAACCCAAGTAAAATAGGGATGGTTCCGTGTGAGCAGCAGGCAAGCGTATGCATGCCACTCACACAAATGAGGCTGTGCTTGCTCGCCTGCCTACTGCATATGCATGTACTTGCCCACAGACCAGGGGTTGGGGATCCCTGGTCTAAAATGTGGAATGCTTGCCTGCTGCTCACACGGAACCATCCCCTCTTCCCTCCCAGCCGGTCCGCAAAGCCAGTAAGGTTGGAGATCACTGCTTTAGAGGTTACCAAGCTGTCCCTGTAAATAAGAATTCAGATTTGTTTCTAACTGTGCCACTCATTTAATTTAATAAACTGAATTGGGGATATGAATGTTCTTTTTTCCCCTTTGCCTTCTTTTTTTAAACAATTTGTGTATAATAAGCTAGTATTATGCTAGAGCCTACTAAGGAACATAACCAGTGCCTGTTATAATTACAAAAAAAGATTACATTATGCCTTATATGGTAGTGGCAGATCCCCAGTGGTCCCCATTCATTTCAGTGAAATTTACACAAAGAATTTCCATGCCCTCATTTATGCATTTATATATTCCTGGCTTTCTCTATGTTGTTGCTTTTGTTGTTTTGGGCATCACTAAGTGTAAGAATATGCAGAGAAGCTTCCTTGTGCTGGTATACTGCGATTCTCATGGATCTTTCTGATATGGACTCATACATTTGTATATGCTAAAGTAATCAGCATATTGCTATTCTTAAAAAAGATACAGGGAAACAGAAACCCTACAGTCCCAGAAGGGGAAACACATATGTTAGATGTATTATGCACTGACAGCAATGAACCACAAGAGACAATATAAACTAAAATGTCAAGAAATGTGGCAGAAGGCATGTTAGTGCAATTATGCCCTTGCTGGGATAGCACAATGTTCAGAAGAGGCCATGCTGGGGGAATAATGGGATATGGCCCTGTGAAATTTCCAGAATTACTCAACTATTCTCTCAGTAGGATAATTTCAGCTAGCCTCACCTATGACCCACACTGACAAAGGCTTGCCAAAATTAGAAAAGGTACTTCAGAGAGCATTATTCAAAGCTGTCCTTCCACGCTTTTACCACCTGAGTCCAATTTGCCAATATATCAAGTATGTAGCTCTTGCACACTCCTTTTCATTTGCTCCCTCATTTCAGAACAGAAGGTTGGTCTTGGTGCCACCTTGGAGAGTAATGAAATTCAGAAATGAAATCATAAGACAGGACCACCATTCAGGTTATTCAGTTAATAGGCAGCCTGAGACACCTGTCAGTGAAGAAATGAAAAAAATAATACTGTATTTTTTTTTAACCATCTTTGAGGGAGTGGCAAGTGGTGATCATATCTTCAATATTTGAAGAGCGATGCTAGAGAGCAAATGGCCTTCCTTTCCTGAATGGAATCTAAATTAGTTTTTTTATTGTAAGTGTTAGCAAAGCATTGCTTACTCATAAAATGATATATGGGTCAGTGCTCCTTCTCAAACTATGTATAGGTTCCATTCCTTATCAGAATGAATTTTCTTATATCCAACATGTGCATGTATTCCTTTGAATAATCTTTCACCCAATTATAGTTGTTTGAATCCCATTAAAAGGAATGGAATGTAAAACATGTATAATTTCAGACAGATAATATATCCTAAATGTACTCACAAACTAATTTCTATAACCCATGTCCTAATTTCTAATAATAAAGTAGATTTCTGTTGCATGAAAAAGAAGTGAGGAAGGGGAATGGAGAGAGAGAGGGGAGGGAGGGAGGGAGGGACAGAGAGAGACAGAGAGAGACAGACAGACAGACACAGAGATGGAATGCAGGAGTATCAATTTACAGACAAACCAGAATTGTCTACTCTTCTTCCTTTGAGCTGTATGCTCTTTATCTGCCTTTGAACTTTGTACTTAAGAACTCA
>NW_015386437.1:759339-761444 GCF_001527695.2 Protobothrops mucrosquamatus
CACGAATGATCTCTCCCAGCGGCTTCACATAAATATTGAACAGGAGTGGAGAGAGGACCGACCCTTGTGGCACCCCACAAATTAGGGGCCTTGGGGTCGACCTCTGTCCCCCTGCCAATACGGACTGCGTACGATCGGTGAGGAAGGAGGAGAACCACCGCATAACCGTGCCTCCCACTCCCAACCCACCTAAACGCCGTAGCATGATACTGTGGTCCACAGTATCAAAAGCCGCTGAGAGGTCCAAAAGAACTAGGACAGAGGAATAACCTCTGTCCCGGGTCCTCCAGAGATCATTAACCAACGTGACCAATGCCGTTTCCGTGCTGTACCCCGGCCTGAAGCCCGACTGGAGGGGGTCCAGATAATCAAGTAAAGAATTTGGTTTTGTGAATCTTAAAGTGCCTAAGGCCGGAGAAAGAATCTCAGAGTGTATTAGCATAGCTCCTTCTTTCCATGCATTAGCCTTTTTTCACTTTTGCTTCAAAAAAAAAAAAATCTTATTAGCATAGCTTTATTCACTATCCTACCTTTAATTGTTAAAATGGAAAAAGGGAGAAGATGCATAAGTCATGAAGCTCACACATGAATCCCAAATGGGGATCTCATAAACTATATATTTTAAACTGATCTTAAAGTCTCAGCATATTATCTTTCATTTAAATAACCACTACTTTTTGATGGAAAACCAAGTCATTTTTTCCAAATAAAAAAGCAAAATTATACAATTTTCCATTTTTTAAAAAAATGGATAGGAGTTAGAACTTGGCAGGCAATCCCAAGCAGTCAAAATATGAAGTCACAATTCAGCTTTATTAAGCTGGAGTCAACAATTGACCAATACAGTTATTTTCTAACGAAAAGGAATGTTTTATTAGGTTTTCTAGGGCATGGGAGAAATGTCTATTTAAGCATACTGGTTTAGATCTTTGGATGAAATCAAAAATTGAGAAATGTTATTTACCATTCCCAAACAAAATACTTGCCTGAATGGTGAACATTTTGCAAAAACAATTATTTACAAAATTAACAAAAAAATATATATCCATCCAGGTTTCTTTCTCAAATGTAGCATAGATCGGGGGTCCCCAACCCCAGGTTTTGCAACTAAAATTCAAACCTGAGAGTAAATATTGAAGCTAAAGAGGAAATTCTTTGCTTTGCACAGGTTAGAGGGTTCCCTTAATTAAAACAGTTAGTTACAGTATACCTGTAGCATCAGGAAGATATTGTGTGGGAACTTAGGAGAAAGACAAGGAATGCCTAGTAGGTAGAAGCAATGGGGTTGTCAACTGGAGGGTTTAGGGTTCATTCCTGCTCCAATACATACCCAGACTGGCTTATCAAATATGAAACATAAAGATGCAAAAAAAAAAAGAAAGAAATACTACATAAAATAATCAAATTATGGGTGTAAAGTGGTTAGTGAAATAGAAAAAAATAACAGAATAAGAATTTCAGCAAAGAGACTTTTTTTTCTGAAGTCTAATAGCAGGCGAGGCCATTTTATAATCTGGGCATTAGCACAGGTCATTGAGGACCATGGAAAATGACAACCATTTCTCTTGGGCAGATAGATTAGCTCAGAATTCCAATCTCTAATTCAACTTAATAAGTAGACTTCAATTAGTGACCAGGAGATATGACTGAAAAGAGCTACAGGTGAAGAGTCAAAGCTAACTGTACTGTGCAATATATGTAGATTCCCCAATTCTCCAATTTACTATTGCAAAATAAGAAAAGGGAAAAACTGGATTCTACATTAATAAAACATAATATCTATGAAGATGTCTGAAGATTAATGCTGGATAAATGCTGGAAATTAACATGTTATTCTGTCAGTCAAGAAGATAAATCTCAGGAGCACATCATAAACCTATTACTTCATCATTTCAGGCTGTCTAAAAGAACCAGGCTTATGATGTGCTTGCATCTGAGCATTTCTTCTTAATGATGTAAAATATAATAATATAATAAATACATACACAAAATCAGAAATGGGTATGCATTATATTCTTGCAGTACAAGTCATATTTGCATAAGTATTTCACAAGAAACATAGCTTAAAGTCAATATTTTGTTTTAAGAAGGCAAATATATATATT
>NW_015386437.1:761521-795704 GCF_001527695.2 Protobothrops mucrosquamatus
GTCGAAGGGAGGTGTTTGGTAGGAGGCGGTCTTGCAAATACCTAGGTCCATTGCCATGGAGCACTTTAAAAGTTGTTACTAACACCTTGAAGCGCACCCGGAAGGCCACCGGCAGCCAGTGCAGCTCGCGCAGGAGAGGTGTTACATGGGAGCATCTAGAGGCCCCCAAAATCCCCCGCGCAGCCGCATTCTGAACTAGTCAGTATGATAAAATATATTTTGAAATTTTATTCTCAAAATAAATTCAGTGTAATTGGTGCATTCACGACACAATCTAAATATGCTGAACTATACAAATAACAATACATTTGTTCTAATGTGCATGAAACATTCTAACGCAGTATGGAAAGGAAAAAAATATCTCTTTATTTTGCAGATTACGCAAATCTCTAACAAGAATCTTCTTTTAATAATATAATATGAAAATGTTCTGTCTTTGTAGAAAAGTGATATAATTGTTTAGAATTTCATTCCCTTGTTTGTGTGTAATTTGCATGAAATTCAATGGAACCTATTTCTGAATAGATACATAAATGTCCTTTCCTTAAAAATAAATTCCAGTCGGGATTGGATGAGTTAAAAAAGCTCCAGAATTGCAGCAATACTGTTCTTAAGAGTACATCTGAAATGAATACATGTTGACTTTATAGGCTGGTCTTCTCCCTTCTCCAAGAATGTAACTGGCATAGGGTTGCATTCTCTCAACCTGTTGGATTAGGCTAAAAGGGGGTTGGGAACAATATATTGTTCAATATATTGTGGGAATATGAGCCATTTCTTAGCAAGATACGTGAACCATGTAACTGTGTTAAATTATATTACGGAAGAAAGAAACTGTGTTTTGTTAACCTTGTTTAGACTTCAGTTATATCATTATTCCTACTGGCATTAGTTCCAGTACAAAAGTGTTATGACCTTTGTCTGCCTCTGAAAGTTAATGATATTTTCTCCTATGTCCAGGGAATCAGTGGTCTAGTCAAGTAAGCGAAATCAATGTTGTCCTAAGGATTGATGCTATTACTCAGCTTAGATGCCATTTCCCATAACATATTTAATTATAGTTGGTGTTAAAGCAAGTGAAGAACAGCTTTCTTCCTGCCTCATAATAATGGGAGGGCATCCAATAAAGGTAATTAGTAGAAGAACAAGACTACAATTTTCATAGATTCATGATCACATAGTTAAAGTATGAGATTTGTTTCTAACGGATATGGTTATGGTGACTAATTTAGATAAATTAGAATCACACATAGTAATTAAGAAGTCCAATATCTTAATATATCAGATTGAGTAAATTAAGGGCTAGGACTACAACATGTGAATATGCAACAGAATAGGTACAGTATGTATATTTCTATGTTCTGAGAACTGAAAACAGTATCATCCAGCCCTGTCCTTGTGATTGATGGATGATGTCAGGATTATCTGTAGTTTCTTCATTGCAGATGTTAAAAGATGTTAATGGATATCTGCTTGACCCATCCAGTTTTAAAGGGAGTCCTCCCTTCAAATCACACAGTATACATATAGAAGTTGGGACTTCTATACTTGGTGACAAAATGCCCTTCATATCCCCTAAGAATTCAATTTCCCTAAGAGATTTATGGCAAGTCACTTCCCCCTTCTTTCTACTTTTAGGAATATACCAATGATTCTTCTTAGGCAGTCTACTCATTCTGCTTTATTATTTTTGGGATTACTATAGCCTACTTTAAAATGAGGCCTGAAGTTGACTTTTGGAAATAGCCTGACCAGGTCTGGATCACTGCAGAGGTAATTCACTCAGACTCACTGCTCAATTTCTACTGACTTTTATGAAAGAAAAAGTTTTATCTATGGTCACTAAGAGTCAAACCAACTTGATTCCACATAATCAATCAATCAATCAATCAATCAATCAATCAATCAATCAATCAATCAATCAATGTATATCTGTCCCAGAGAATGGAATTAGATTTCAGGATTATTAATGTTTCTATACAAAATATAGCTGAATACAAACTCTAACATTAGAATTAGTTTGTGCTAAGTACTAAATGATGAGGATGAGAGGAGAAAAAAAGCTGATCAAGGCCGCTTCCCTTGCTTATTGATTTCTCATCTGTTGCTTACTTACTTTCTAATGCTTAGTGGTTTCCCATCAACATCTTATTTAGCAGCAAAAGACAGAGATGTCGGATCAGGCACATATTTCATATGATCTAGCATGGGGTCCCCAACCCCAGGACCCACTAACAGGATGGGGCCTCTTCGCAACCAGGCCGTATGAGAGACAGGTTAGTGCATGTGCAAGTGTGCAGCTCGACTCATGCGAGTGAAAGGCCAGCATGCATGCACATGCAGGCACTGCTCCATTTGCAGTTGAGCTTTGTGCACATGCGGGTGCACACTGCACACCACACAGTCCAGGTCCCCTTCCTCCAGCTGGGCCACCAATCCTCAAAGGCTGGGGACCACTGATCTAGCAGCTTTCTGCTTATATTGTTATATGCTTTTTGAGATAAACAACCAAATTCCATGGAAATATCTTTCAAAGTCTAATTTGAGAAGAGCCCTACAAAGAGCCCTACAAAGAGCTTTGAAAAGCTCACAGATGTAAAACTTTTGTTTCCAAGCAAATGATAATTTAGAGGCAACAAGAATTTGTACACAGATACACACACACACACACACACACAGAGAGAGAGAGAGAGAGAGAGAGAGAGAGAGAGAGAGAGAGAGAGAGAGAGAGAGAGCTTACCATATATAACTACAACTATATTTATCATAATAGCAACACAGCACAATTTAAGTAATAAAATATAACAATATTTGACAACATAATTTGTGATTATTTGCCTAGTTATTTTGCCTGCTGCTTGTAATAGTTCATATTTAAATACTAATGTTAATCTTCCCTATAATTCTTTTCTTTCATTCTATCACATTTGTCCTGTACATTATTTTCTAAAAAATGAATTACACTATTTCTATATGGCTTTTTAATATAATTATTTCAATTTTCCCAGTAAATTACTTCTTGAAGAACAAGAGTATAGTCCATTGCCTGATCCCAGTTGATTAGACTCTCTTTCTCTGTCTCTCTTGGGTCTCAGTATCAATATTATACACATTTCTTTGTCTAAGCAGGACCAATAGATGCACCTCTGTTTCAAATATATTTGGCCCCCTGTTTCCTGTATGGGAAATCCCATTGGCATTGCCAATTACCTTGTTCCTGGATTTAAAGGGTTTATCCATTGGCAGCATTTGTCCCAATCTTGGCATTGTGTTGATTTGTTCACACAGCATCATCCTCTTTGGGCAGTAAGTCAATTTTCTTTCAGCCCATCTGCAATAACACTCATTCTGCAATCTGTGACCCTAGGCTGGAAGATGGATGGTTTTGCCATTTGCTCACCACATCTCCCACCAGTTGGATTTTGAGCTAAGTAGCAAATCTTGAACTCAACTTTATCAGTGAAACATATTGTAATTATTCTAGTTGCTTTTACAATCCCTGTAGAAAAGTCCCTGGTTTAATTTTCTTTCCTTGTATACAGTAGTGGCCAAAATTGTGGAAACCTTTTGGGAAAAGTGTAAAGTAGAAATGCCACCTTTGGTTAAGTTTACACCATTTTTTCTTCTAATTTCTTTATAACTGTAGCCTTGTTCACTTAATAATACTATTTTACATCGCTTTCTGGGCAACCAGTCAATTCTTTGCACCATTACTTTAATTTTATTATGTTTTACAAGCTCACTAAATGAAAGAACACAAAACCCCCAACCAACTTGATAGCGATCACATAACACACTGACAAATGTCCTCCTCTCAGCTTCAATACATGACATCCATAACTGAATCCTACTGTGATCTGATTGGCTCATTGCCAAAACAAGATGACACCTGATTGGCTCTCTAAACACTCATGCTCATTGGCTACAATCAGATGAGGAAAAGCTACCTGATATCAACCTAAGCAAGTTGTGCTTCCTTTTTCTGGTTATTTGGCTATAACTTTTCATAGAATACAGTACAGATAATTGAACAAACTTTGTTGCATTACATTCTTGATTAAATTATCTTTCCATTGATATATAATTTTGTGGTACTACTCCAAAAAAAAAGTGGTGTTATTAGCCATCAAACCTCAAAAATACACTTTTCCCAAAAGGTTTCCACAATTCTGGCCACTATTGTAAGTAACATAGAATGTTTGCCTGCCTCTCCTGGTCCCAGTTTTGGGGCTTAAATCAGCGTTTTCCCCAATCCTATCTAATAAATACAGACACACACATATACAGAATCTACACTTCAGATTGTCTCTGTGGTTGCACTTATTGGTTTAACCTTTTCAGTGGGAATTTATACACAGAAAGAACTGTAACTTTTTGCTCATACCATTAGCTCAGAATTTCTGTCATCCTCCAAACACACAGGGAAAGTAATGAAGTAGCAATTCATTTCTTCCTATTTCCATGTCCAATGGGGACATTTTACTGATGGATTTTTGTTACTTTAAGAGCTGTTCAGCTCTGTCCAGGAGGCAGACCACTGATTGAATAGTGATATTTTGCAGCAATATATCTTAATAGACAGCTAGAAGAAGCACAGATTGGGTCAGCCCTTTCCCATCTTCTTGCAATATTCCAAGACTGACAGGAATGAAATGATCCCATAGTCAATTCTTTGGGAAGATTGGAGCACTGAAATATTACTGTACAGAAGTGCCCACAGATAGGGATTCAGTGATTAAAATACATTCTGATGTTTAAGGAGCTTTAAGGAACAGAAAAATAAAAGAAACAAATGTGTTGTTTTCAAGTATGTTGTTCATTTGGGATAAATCCATACTTTTTAAATTCTCCTTTCTGTTTTCCATGGAAAATGGGTCCCAGTGAATTATGTCTACAACTTTAACATGAAGCACAAATGACTAATATGGAAAATACAGCACTGCTTTTAAAATAGGTGGAAAAGACATTATCAACTTGAACTTTTGTAAGGTTTCTGACTGCATGAGTCTGAAGTCCATTACCATAGTCATGAGAAATTTTACCAAAATCAAGTATAATCAGACTACTTATCCAAAAGCATATTGCCATTCAAAGTAAATGACATTAAAAGGAACTGAATGACACTTAGCAGCTAAGATCTGGTCATACTGACTTTGATTAAAGGCTGTTTTCCCACTGAGAACAAGACATGTAGATGACTTCAAAATCTGCCAGACATTTTCTGATGTCATTGGCTTCCTAGTATCCTATGGCAAAAACTTGTATTTACTCATGGGGAACAGTCATTTCTTCACAAAAGAAAGTTCAAATCATTTCATAAAAGATATTTTGAACTGGCAAGTGAAAAAAAACATGTTTTACATAGCACATTTCTATAAGTGTCAACATGTTCTCTCACAAAGAAGAAAAATAAATACCAGTAAAAATGTAACTAAATCAAAGTTCTAAAACTGGCTAAACTTTTACAAAGTTTAACTATTAAGGAATTTTTTTTAAAAAAAATTAAACTATTTATTTATTTTTTAAATACCAGTTTTGGTTTTAGCCTTAAGAAAAAAAATTCTGAAAGCAATCATTCTTTAAGCACTCTGAAGGATGTGTTAATTACAAGAAAATTCAACACAGGCTTAAAAAGCTCCTATTGAGACCAATGTAATTGGTTATGCTTTCAGGATTTGTTTATAAATAAGGCTATCACAGTAAAACAGCACTGTTGAAAAATCTGATACTTTTGCAGAGTTAAGAGGAGCACATTAAAAGTACCCAGATCATCATACAGCATAATTAAAACCATATAATAATCAAGAAAATTACAATAGCCACAATTATACAATTTCTAAAAGCAAGAACAAAACATCAAAAAAGTAAATCAAAAAGCATTAAACATGGAGCTAAATCCAGTAGAACAAATGATCTAAAAATTGCAAAAATCATAACATCCTACAGGAAGTTGCTCCAGTATCCATTTGCCTCTTCTTTTAAATTAACAATTCCTGCACTCACTATTTCATCAAAAGCCTCTCACATTATTGTAGAAATAATTATGCACCACAACTACCCTTTGATTATTCTACAAAATTGGAATGATCTATAAAGTTGTGCTGAAGGTTGATTGATCACCTCTATTTCCATTAAAGTGCTGAAGATTAACTACTGCTCCACACAGCTTGCAAAGACTCTTTTGAATGGACACACATGAAGTTGGGGAATAAGAGTGAAGACTGACAGCTGAAGGCAGCTGAAGTAGCCCAGATAAGATCATGAACTGACCTGCTTCAGGACCTATGCTGGAAACTGCTGCATAACCACGGCTCCTGAACAAAGCAAAAGCTACACAAACATCTTGTTGAGGAGTTAATGCTGTCATATCTAGGAACAAAAATTATCTTCAGTGCAGAAATGGCAAGTGGACATCTCCAGAAAATAGTCTGCATTTGAGCAGGACAAATGAAAGTGGGGGGAAAAAATGATGGTTTGTTATCATTTTGCAGTACACTGTGACCTCCCAAGTGGAATTTCTTTCCCAAATACATTTCTATTCTGGAAGCCAACCTACCAATCTTGTATATCGAAACAGTGATTGTTTCTTAGCTCTTGAGAATAACACAGCACAGAGTTCTTTCCCTCCAGCCTAGCCTTATCATTTAATAACTTTGAAAGGAAGCAGAAGAAAAACAAGCAGAAAAAAATGGTCCTCAAAGCTACATTGTTTTGAGGTTATGACCAAAGGCAGACATGACATAAAGCATCTACAAGAATTCAGATATAAAATATGTACTTTTGTATATTATTTTTGATTTGTGAATCTGTTTGCTTCACCACTTACAAATGGGAATAAGAAGATAAAAATGGGCCTGAGAACTGCAGAGATGATGGTGGAGACATGGAGGGCTAAACAGATCTCTTTGGAGAACACAACTGTGACAAAGATCAAAGAACCTATGAGTAGACCAGGTTTTGTTTTGTGGAATTTCTCCAGATAAGAAGAGGATAGATAAGAAGCTGGCTCACATGTGGTCTAGACAGCTGCTACCCATTAGGAGAGTAGGATAGTAGTCTCTATCAGGTGTGAGTGCCAGGAAACAAAAGGATTAATTATCAAGCTCACAAACACTGTCCTCCTGTGTGTTAGTGTTTGTCTTGTGTAAAGGAGAGATATTCTCTTTTTGTTGGATTAAACTTTGGTTTCCTTTTATTTTCTTTATATTACGATATCTTAATTAGAGATTTTTTACAGTGAAGAGTTGAGATGTAATATGACCATTGCAGCATCTCCATGGCCATGTGATCAAAATTCATATCGCCTCCAAAAGAGGTATTAGGTCTTATTTTGGGGGGATGACTTATCTTTTCCATTGTCTCACCTCGGGGCAGCGGCACTGACATCCCCATCCAGTAGGAGCCCATGTGGCTGCTGCTGGCTCACTTCTTCTGCAGCCGTTTGCTGCTGCTTGCATGCATCGCCCCGGCCTCCGTTTCACCAGCAGAGGCCTTCAAGAACTGCCTCTGCAGCCGAGAAAGAGCTCAGGGTTGACTCTGCTGGCAAAACGGAGGCCGGGGTAATGTGCACGAGTGGTAGCAAGTGGCTGCAAAAGAAGCGGGCTGGCAGCAGCCACACGGGCTCCTGCTGGGCAGAGCTGTTGGTGCCACCACTGTGAGGTGAGGCAGGTGTGGGAGACCTGGGGTGTGGGAAACCTGGCTGCGGTGGTCCTGCGATAAGCGCATGTGGGGCATATGAGGCAGCTCTACCTCCATCCCCATTTTAGCTTGA
Organism: Protobothrops mucrosquamatus; assembly: GCF_001527695.2. Classification (NCBI taxonomy): domain Eukaryota; kingdom Metazoa; phylum Chordata; class Lepidosauria; order Squamata; family Viperidae; genus Protobothrops; species Protobothrops mucrosquamatus. The sequence goes on from NW_015386437.1 coordinate 769,293, forward strand.
TTTTTACCCATGCGCCTCACCCCACCTTGTGCAACCAGGGTCTTAATTAGGGCTTATTTTGGGGTAGGGCTTATATTAGGCGCACACGGAAAAATAAAACTAGGTCTTATTTTCAGCAAAACACGGTATGTTGTTAACTGCAGTTGTTACTGCAGTGATTCATTTAACAACTGTGGCAAGAAAGGTCATAAAATGGGGCAAAACTCAATAAATGTCTCACTTAGCAACATAAATTTTAGGCTCAATTCTGGTCGTAAGTTGAAGACTACCTGTACTGAAGCCATCCCTGTCTTTGCAGTTAAGGGAAGTGATGTCAGGGTGACATACACTTATACCCAAATGTAAAACTTATGTTAACATGTTTTACACTGGGCTCCCTTCAAAATAAATTGGAACAGTTGGCTTCAATATGGACACATCATTTATTTCTGAACATCAGCTACAAATTCTAAACTCTAAAGGCTCCTACAGTGTGAGCAAAGTTTCATCAGAGGAAACAGCAGTGAAATTATTATACCATGTTAGAAGCAGAAAATTGGGGTTTTTTGGTATTAGATTTTGTTTTGTTTTAAACTCTTTTACTTGTGTTAAGCCTACTTTGAGGGTGCAGAATTTCTATTTGGATCACATATGTTATATTGAGGAATAACATCTAGAATAGGAATGTTTTCTTCCTGGACAGGATCTCTTTTTCATTTAAAATAGAGATTCTGGGTTCCCTGGGTGAAGAGAATTTCCCAATACAGAGATTTATTATTTAAAATTCTTTCTATACTTCTTTCTTTTAAATAAATCTCTGTACAATCTCTAGAGAGAGAAAAAAGAATGGCAACAAAAGAAAGCAGAGAAAACAAGCTTGTCTTTGCTCTCTGCCTTTGTATACTGAAGAAAAAAACAAGGCCAGTAAAGAGACAATTCAAACCTTAAAGATTTGGCAAAGGATTAGAATCCAGTAACCTTTTTTTAATGAAAGGTGAAGTACTTGACAGTGAAGATTTCAAACAATTCCCCTTGTATTCTATTCAGTTTTCAAAGAATTTTTAAGGAATCTATAATCACTGCCTGTTCTACCTTTTCTAATGCAAAAGAAGTTGGTTATGACCACATAACTTTTTTCTATTTTAACATGTTGATAAATGAATATTAATTTGCTTTTTTGTTTAAAATGGCTTTCTAATTGAAAAAAAATCTGCACAAAGTCTTCTTGCATGCTTCGAAACTTATCATATTAAATGGGAACAAAAAGTAATCAAGAATGGCTGAAACTTTCAGTTTTGATTAATTCAAATATGAATTTACTTGTTCCATACCTCCAGAGCACATTGGGAAAATGTGATCCACTGAACCACAATGAAAGTATCATAATAAATTATAATATGCATACTTTTGAAATGCATTTAAAATTATGCATTTAAATCACATTTTGGTACAGCTGTTTTAAATAAATACAGAAATGCAACCAAGTGAACTTATAACTGAATGAATGAGAAAAATGGATTGGAATGGAAACAGACTAATTCATCTTCCAAGGAAACTTGTTCATAAAATATTGAACATACTCCACTGAGCAACATAACAGCAGGTGTCTTGTATTTCTAAGATACAATACAATTTTCTTGCAAAACCTTTCCTGCAAAACATTCAGTGGAATGAATGGATAAACTGCATGAGAAAAATCAAAATTTGGTTACCATTCTCAACCAGTTTTACAGCATTTTATTCCAGCAAAACCTAGAATTTATGTATATCTTAATATTTAAGGGGACATAAACAGAGGAAACACCTTAAAAAGCAATAATCCTGTCTTCCCTCCAAAAATATCATTTTTTTCCTGGTTTTATTACTGTTTTTGTTCCAAGCCCCAGATTTGAATCCCTCACTCCAAAAGTGGATCATGGACACACTCCCTTTTAATTTTGTTTGCACTATACATTTTTGGAACAAATATTTATTGTCTTTATTAATCTTATCTTGCTATTTTTCCCCATTGAAGGTACTTTCTAAGGTCAGTAGTGCTCATTTTAAATAGTAGGAACTCTATGAAAGACTAAGAAATAATGGGACCAGACAACAATAATTGATTTTCTCTCATCTTCCAGTTTTCTCCTGTTACTGTTCTTCCTTTTCTCTTTTGGTCACTGCCACATCATGTTACTTTGCAAAACAAAGTCAGAATTAAAGACAATTAACCATAAGTGAAGTAAATGTCTTTCTCAAGCAAAGATGTTTCTATCTAGTGCAGGGGTAGGCAACCTTGGCTCATTTATGACTCGTGGACTTCAACTCCCAGAATTCCTGAGCCAGCCATGCTGGCTCAGGAATTCTGGGAGTTGAAGTCCACGAGTCATAAAAGAGCCAAGGTTGCCTACCCCTGGCTCTAGTGGATGAAATAAAGGAGCCTGAATTTCATCTATCCACCAATATATTCTGAAGCATCATGTTCTGTTTTCTGCTGTAAGTAGTCAAATACTTCAACTAAGTTTTCTTTTTCAGTTCCCTGTACTCATCTCCTTCCCACTACAAATTTGATCTCTTTGCACATGTTCTTGTTCCTGTTTGAAAATAGTTTCTTTCCTCTCATGTTTCCTCAAAGTGTTCTCTTTTAATAGAACTGGAATGCTTTATTTCCTAACAGGCTAGTTCTATCAGTTCATTGTCTCTTTTTCAGGGCAAAGTTCCTGACCATTTGGACTACAAAGCTACAGGCTAACCACATAGTTTATGAGCTACTTGTCAAAGGAAGGAAGTCTCCTTCAATTATGTTAATGCTTATCATTTTAGATTTTTACTTTACTTTGAGGGTTATATTAGCAAAAACAGTATAAACTTACTTTGTAAGTCAAAAGTTGTGGTTTGAAATCCAGGAAAGATTTTTTTAAAACATTGTTATTATTTCTTTCCAGTCTTCCTGGTTTCAGTCTAGAGGCTGTAATATGCAGTAGGGCTGAAATCCTTCTTCTTCAGATGAATGGAGAAATGATGAAATGGTACTGCTCTGAAGTTTGGGCTTTTTAAAAAAAGAAAAAAGAAAAAGCATAGAGAGAACGCTACGTGTTTCAGAAAAATAAAAGTTTGTGTTTTGTGTGTAAGAGAGAGAGAGAGAGAGAGAGAGAGAGAGAGAGAGAGAGAGAGAGAGAGAGAGAGAGAGAGAGAAAATCTACTGCTGAGTTAAAAACATTATTTTCTCTATGCTATGTAAAGATCTTAACTGCTATTTCCTTAGAACTGATAAGAAAAGGCATAGAACTTGCCTGAGTGCAGGATCCTAAACTTGCAAATGTTCATTTAGCAACTATTTGAAGTTACAATGACATTGAAAAAAAGTGACTTACAATTGGTCCTCCCACTGACCATTGTCACAGCATCCCCATGGTTACCTAATCAAAATTCAGGCGCTTGGCAGCCAGCAGGCATTTGTGGAAGTTGGGCTCCTGTGATTACCATTTGCAACCTTCCCAGCCGGCTTCCAACAAGCAAAATCAAAGGGAGAAGCCAGATTCATGAAATGACCGCATGACTTTGCAACTGCAGTGATTCTTCATGTAACAACCCTGGCAAAGAGTTCATAAAATTGCTTAGCAACAAAATTCTACTCCCAATCATGGTCCTAAATAGAGGACTACCTATGCACTGAAATGATGTCAGTATACTGTATAACAGGGGTCTTCAAACTTGGCCCTTTTATGACTAGTGGCAGTGCCTGGCTGAGGAATTCTAAGAGTTGAAGTCCACAAGTCATAAAAGGGCCAAGTTTGAAGACTCCTGCTGTATAACAAACTGAAGTGATCCAGCCCAAATGAGCAGGAGCACTTTAGATGACATTGAATGCCAAACATGTCTTTTTGAAGCAGAAAGAAAAAGTTGTCTGGAAGTGGGTTTGAGAATGAGTGGAGGATTGATAGAGGGTGACGTTATCCATTTTTGTCCTCTGAAAACATTTGCTGGCCATACTTTCTGATGATGGCGATTAATCTTCCCTCAGTCCAATGGGATCTTTTTAAAAGCAGGTTTACCCAAGCTAACATGAGCACAGGACAGGTACCATTTAAGTAAGAACAGATGTGCTCTTAGAGGGATTATAGGGATGGGGATTATACTACCTCCCCTTTGTACTTGAGGTTTACAGTTAAATAGGAATCTTGCACTGTAGCCACTGAATTGTAATGTTAATGTTTTTTGTTCACTCTCTTTTTCTTCCAAATATCAACAGATACTATAAATTTAAGACATGCTGGAACCAGTGGTGGGATTCAGCCGGTTCGTACCACCTCGGCAGAACTGGTAGCTAATTTTTTGTTGCCCAGGCACAGAATGGACTTCTGGAAGCGGCATCCACACAGAAAACTGGTTGTTCACATATCCCAACCACTGGCTGGAACCTTTTCTCCCCACAAACAAGACAAGGTTTGCCTTATGCATTCAGATCTTTCTTTTTGTACAGTATCTTTTCAAACTAAATTTTGCAATCTGCCCATGCCTTAAATTTTAAAGTTTTTTTAAATGAATGAATGAATGAATGAATAAAGGAAAAGCTGCATTGGAAGAAGCCTATTTAAAAGAAGGCTAACTAGCTTTGTTACCTTTACCTTTAGGGTCATTCACAGTAACTATTAATTTGCTAGTCAGTACTTGCACTAGTGATTAAAACTTCATTTTTTACCACATCAGCAATGGCTCAACTAGATTTTTTTCAAAGAGGATTCTTTTTCAGTTCAAGGACCCCAGTCTCTTTTAACATCATCTGCAAAAAACCCTTATTAGTACTGTTATTATTATAATGGCCACTCCCTATTATTATAGTGGTCACTCCCTGTAAACCACTTTTGTATTCCAAATACCTGGAGCTTTTCTAAAACTGGAGATTAAATAGCATATATTTGTGAATTCTTGTCTTCCATATCCAATAATGGAAGCCAGCTGTGAATGTAGCTTTCCAAAAAAAAGGTTTGCCATCTTTAATTCAGATTCTCACAGAGGAGCTGAAAGCTATATAGGTAACTGGGGAGAAATAACAGCAGCTAAAAATGATTTGAGTGAAGTGGCTATAGAATAAAACTTAGGAAGCACGACTGAGGGAATTAAATTTATACCGCACAGGAAGGGCAAAAATGCTCGGAGGTAATATGATCACACACTATAAAAAAACTTCAAGGTAACAATATAAATGCAAGAAATTGATTATTCATTGTTTTGGAAAATGTTTGAATGCATCAGACAGCATGAACCTAAAGGTTACTCTAGAGAAAAATGTAATATTTTGAATAGCCTCAGTAAAAAAATTGAAGGTGAAATTATTCAAGCTACTAAATGGAAAGTGGTATGTAAATACATTAAATCAATAAGTAAAGTTATTTTAAATTATTTTTAAAGAACTCTAGACCTATATCTTCCCCCAGGTCCTAATATGCAGCTTCATTGTGGAGATGGAGATATATGTGTGTATTCCTGGATGAGATGTGTGAAAAGGTCCAAGAATATATGCTACAATCCCAACAGGGTCACCCACAGTATGAAGGTCATCCTAGTCAACTAGCTAAAGCAATAAGCATACTGAGTAGCTATAAGAAGGTACTAGAGAAGGAAGATCAGCTTAACAACAATGGCCAGAGAACACAATAATAAATATTTCTTGTATTTTACCGATAGAAAAACAGAATAGACAAGATAATGTGATGGACAATATAGTCCTAGATCAGAGGTCCCCAATCTTTTGAGCACCAGGGACCGGTTCCATGGAGAGAGGTTTTTCCACGGACTGGAGGGTGCGTGGTTTTGTGTGCTGCCTTCATCCCATGGATGGGGCTTTGTGTGGACTGGTTGCTGACATGCCACAGCCCGGTACTGGTCCACAGACCGGGGGTTGGGGACCCCTGTCCTAGATGATGTGCTCCTCAGGTTGGATTGTTTTACAGTTTTTAATACTTTTCTAATATGTATTGCTTTATTTAATTATTGTGTGCTATTCACAGTCTCTTTTTGTGGGATGAGTGGCTATATAAATTTGCTAAATAAATAAATCAAATACTATTGCGTAAAGTGCATTTTCAGAATACTACAGGTACTGTAGTTCTCAAGTTATGAACATGATGGAGCCTGCCCATCATGATTGCAATTCATGACGGTTGCAAAACTATCTGACTTGCCTGTTATTTTGCAGCAGTTGTTAAGCAAATCTGTGGTTGTTAAAAGGAATGTTGTGGTTGTTAAGCAAACCAATGGTTCACAATTGTGCAGATACTGAGGTTTTGGCCAAAATGTCGTAAAATACAGACACATTACTGTGGGATGCTGAGCACCCCAAGTACAGTTACATGACCATTGGGGTGAGAGCTGACAGGCAGAACTTTGAATCTGGGTTGTATGTACAGATAACCATACAAATACATATGCACAGATTCCAAAATAGTTGTAAATGCTGTAAACCTAAGCTACTTTCATTAAATCTGCCTGATTTTGTGTAGAACTTTGTCTCAAATTAAAAAAAACAACTCATTTCCATTTATCTCCTTTTAAAAGCATTACAAGACCCCAAAGTTATCAAGTTTCAACAAAATAAGATGATTTAGGGTGAGACTTTTATCACTTTGAATAGGTAGCACTATTTAAGCTGTTGTTTCTCTGTGTGAACGAACAAGCAAATCTCCCTATGTAGGGGCAGAAGACTCCTCTAACTATCAAAAGCATTTAAAAGTATGCCCCTTAACCTGTTCAGATTTTTTGCAAAACAGTACAGTGCTACTGGCTCCCAATTATAGACCTGGAAATCAAAAACTACCAGTGAGATGAGAATGCTCAAAAGCTTGAAGCAATGAGAGATACTACCATCCTATAAATGTAGCAATACGTCACTATGTGCAGATTTACAGTAGTTTAAAACAGAGTGTTGGAAAATTATTATGGACAATTTTCATCCTGCACACTTTGAGTCAAACCTTTCTTATTCGATTGATATTCAAATAATGTATTAGTTATGTCTTCTATCTCCACAAATACATGTTAATTATAAGGAACTTGATTAAATCTCCCATATTCAATCATTTTGTTCAGATGGTCAAATTTTGGTCAAGTAAATACCCCACCATCATCCCCGGATGTTTGGACATTTTTGTGTTTAAATACTTGGCAATTTGGAAAGTATGTTTATAGCAGCTCATCCATTTCAATGTGTCAGCCTTACTAAGGGTGGCTATATCGCTCTGAACTTCAATATCCAAAGTCAATAATCTGTGTACTTTGTACATAATCTTTTAAACTCGTTTTCCAGAAAGAGTTGTACAAGAAATAGAGAGATCATGGCTCTTGATATAATTTGTCAGTTGTACAATTCAACAGGCTTGTAACTGAGATTGTGTCTATTCTAACAGGCACAGTTTTAAGAGTCTGTCAGTTTCTATAGCATTGATTTTACACCAATAATAGTATGCCCAGATTTTAGACAAAGAAAAATTGTATAAATTCCCATTTTTTTTCTAATTGCAGCAGCTGAGGCCCTTTTATTCACACCAAGGACATGTATTTGCTCTATTAATGGTATGTGTTTTAAGCCCCAATCTTCATATTTTTCGGCCTTATATATTTTAATACTTGGGACTAAAATAACTGGATTGCTCAGATTAATTTTCAGCAGCAAATTCACAAATGTTTTGTTCTAAGCAAGCTCCTTTGAACTTGAGGGAGCCAAGATCTAGTCCCAGAGAAGATGACCCACAGATAAGGAAAGGTGTTAATTTGCTCTTTTGGTTCACCATCCGATAGCCATCTATGGCTGTAATGTTTTCTGAAAACCATGATTTTTTTTACTTTGATTTATTAATAACCATAGAGTTATTATGATGGTGGGAGCCAAATCTTCTTAACAACTTAGGCAACCCAACTTGCATATATGACAATAAAATCATATTGTCAGCATGTAGCAAGGCACTGCAATATTCATTGAGTGCTTTGGGCATCCATACTTCAGGATCCTTCATCAGTTCTAACAAGTCATTAATGTAGAGACTGAATAGAAGTAGTGCAAGTATGCACTCTTGTGTTACCCCTTTGTATCAGTCCCATATGTCATGGCTCCATTAACCCTAAACTGCACAGCCAAACAAATGTTGATGTAAAAGGCTTTGATCAATGCAAGCAGTCTGTTTGGAACAGTTAATTTTCTCCATAACATTACTCTGTTTACTGTGCCAAATGCTGCACTAATGTCTATAAAGGCAGCTAACAGTTGTTTCTCCTTACTGACATATTTAGTGATTAGATGGTTCAAGACAAAGCATAAGGTCTATAAAGGCAGGCAACAGTTGCTTCCCCTTACTGACATATTTTAGTGATTAGATGGTTCAAGATAAAGCAATTGTCAATAGTGGATCAACTCTGTCTAAAGCCAGCTTGTTTTTCTGTGATAATGCACTCTTCAGCTACTCAGCTTCCAACTATATTCAAGAGGAACCTCACATATATTTCAGCCACACTATCAATTAGAATAGTGAACCTGTAATTGTTAAGATCCTTTTTATTTCCTTTTCTATATGTGGGAACTTTTATTGCATCTTCCACCCAACTGGGATATCACAAATATCATTAACATGAGTGGGGAAAAAGAATGGTAAGAGATGGATGTACCAATTGTGGTACTTTTTAAATAGTTCAGCTGATAGAAGGTCCTCACCAGGGGCTTTATTGCTCTTCAAGCCTTTTATGATATGATATGATTTCATTTCATTTTCTGATGGCCAAAGAGTTCAAGCTTTAGTAGGTGGTAAATCACTACTTAAGAACTCTTTCTCAACAGGTTCTGAGAGGGCAACCAAGTGATGATAATAGTTTTTTCAATCCTTAGCAGAGATTGGTATATCAAACAGGTATGGCTATTCTTTCAGGATTTCAGCTACAGAGTGCCAAAATGTATGACTTTTTTTCTGACAGCTCAAGTCGTGACTAAAATTGAAGCAGCATAACTTTTTTTTCTTTGATTTAATGACTTTCTTATATTTCTTCTTAGAGACAACATCTTAGCTTGTATAGGAACAGAGAAATGCCTCTAAGCAAGTCTCGTTGCTGCCTTCAATTTATTTTTCATCAAATCATATTCATTGTCAAACCAGGGAGATCTACCTATAGGGAAACCTTGGAGGAGGATTTCGTTATTAAATGTTCCTTCATCATATGGCACAAATTTGTGAATGTATTGTACTGACTACCAGTCAGCTGCGGGTGATTGGACTGTGAAAGCCCAATTGACAGCACTATCTGATTTGAGACTATTTAGTATTGCCTTGGTAATAACTTTGGACCATGATAACTTTTTATTTTGACCTCCCAGTTTTAACCTACCTATCAGTCAGTTATATTACCTTAAGTCTGAACAGCCTGGAAATTTAACACTCACCGCTGATGATTGCTTTCTCCTATCTGATAGATAATGACCTCTGAAAAGAGGTTAATTTTACTTTTTGATACACAAATGAGATCTAACATACTGCTTGAACAGCCTGAATGAAAGATATATGGGTATACATAGTTGTTATTCTTGTGCCTCAGCATTTGAAGGCTACATTTAAAAATCAGTGAGGTCAAGTTTAGAGCAACAATATTTTCTTGCAAATTTATGTGGGTAATTATAAAAAAAATCATTTGCAAGTTCACTATATAAAGTGAAATCATAAAGAGATTGGTCTAGTTTAGCATTAAAAACAAATTGGTTTCATGGACTCATTGTGAATTCAGTAGCATTCAAATTTAATAAAATAAATAAATGTTTAATGCTACAAGGTCAAAAAAAGAGATAAGTAGACTCTTAGAAATGACATGTTCTTACTATTACTACATTTGGCTAGAAGAAAACAGTAAAAAGTAATCAGTATAAGCATTGCATTATATATCTCAGCAACAAATTCATATTAATCCAAAACCAAACATCTGGATCATCTAAAGTTCCCACTATTAGATATATTTAAGCAGAGAGACCAGATACCCACCAGTCTGGGTGTAAGACAACTCAATGTGGCCAACTCACCACAGCCACGTCGCTGCCATCAACGCACTGCGGCCAACTAGCTGCAAGAGGACAACTCACCACAGCCAACTCACCATGAGACAATTCACCACGGGAGAAGAGTTAAACCAGTGGTTCTCAACCTTTTTAATGCCGCGACCCCAACCGGTCGTAAGTCAAGGACTAAACCGGTCGTAAGTCGAGGACTACCCAACCGGTCGTAAGTCGAGGACTTTCCCTGCCCGGGAGCGCCGCGCATCCGTGGTTCTGCCCCCTGCGTTGGCCAAGGCGTAGCTGGCAAGCGGCAGAGATGGAGCAGGCCGACCACCAGCTGGCCCAGCCCAAGGGAGGTAAGGCACCCGCCGGAAAAGGGAAAAAAATGGTGGACAAAAAAAACGGACAAAAAAAATGGCGGACAGCCTTGCTTGGCGACCCCCGTGAAATGGTCGATCGACCCCAAATGGGGTCCCGACCCACAGGTTGAGAACCACTGAGTTAAACTAATATCAAAGAAATGGTGAAATAGAATCATTAAAGAAAGGATGCAAAAGGATGGACAAAATGAAATGTGAATGACAAAAGTTAATATTTTAAATACTTAAATTGAATTGTTGAATTGTCCCACATTAAGTCGTTCTGTGTGAGTTGGCCATGCCGAGTTGTCCCATTTCACACCAGTAGGATCCTTTAATCTTGATTTCTGTGCTAAGCAGAGGAGTTAGTCTTCCTGGCCTAAATAGTCCCTCTCAACTCCATGGTTTCTCCACATTATTTGAGAGAAGGAATAACAGTCCAATAGATTTCCAACAAAAGACTATCTTAGCAATAACAATAACAGCATTGGTATTGAATAAGCCCAGCGTAAGGAGTTGTTTTGTGATATATTTTTTTCAAGTTTAATTGCAGTTTTGAAATATAAAGAGATTAGAGATACTGGATTATATAAAGAAAAAAGACAAGTACACATACTCTGCAGCTTCCTTGTAACTATTTTTTTCAATTTTATTTATCAAATTTAGGCACTGTCCAACTCACTATCTACAGTAAGTGACTCTAAGCGATGATAAATAAATGCAGGGATACCTCATTACAATTTCTCCAAGCTTCTCTTCACCTTTGAGATGAGTTCTAAAGCAAATTTTCTTTCATCAAGTTGAGAAAAAGTGCAGGAGAATTTCTTAGCCTGGCACTATATTTAATTACCTCAATGTTTGACTGGATATACAAGAAATAAATGCATCAAAAATACAAATCTATTTATAGATCATTTTTTTACTAATCTGATCATTCTCCACATATATATATCACACTTTTTCTCTCTTGCAAATGGATGCAATGCTCAAAGCTCTATATCAAATAGAGGTATCATAAGGGTTAATTAAAGTGTTAAAATGCTATTCCAGAAATGTTATTAAAGATCTACATCTTAGTGAAATGTAACCCCATTTATTAGCTCTTTGCCAAATAAACTATATGAGAAGAAAGACAATCTGTAAAAGTGTTCTGATGTTTAATTTGACTTTTCTTTTTCTTTACTAATTAATAGCACTACCTTAATACATACCCACAATATGAGGTAATATCAGATAGTGGTTAGCCTTTGATACAATCATCTGATTAAGACATCAAACTTGAGATAAATTAAACCAATAATTGCACTACTTTAATTGCCTCCAAAAGGCATCTTCAATATTTAAGTGGTCAGTGAATTACTTCTGTTCTATTACTCCTATTCCATTAACAGCAAAGTTGGAGATCTGAATATTGTATGTTATTATGCAGGTAATGCTAAAGCCTAAGAAATGTGAAGCTTTGATTACAGGACATATAATTATGTGCAGATGATTTTTATGAGAACATAAGAGAAAAGGACAGGGAAAGTGTAAAGAAACACTGATTTTGAAAATGTTTCTTGGGAACAGTCTAGTTGCTTTTATGCAGCCCAGTGAAGTCACTAACAGTGGCTTCAGAACTTTCTTTATAGTTTCCATAAAAAACTATAGCAAGTATATAAACATAACAGCTCCATGGCTTGCCTTCTTCTGCTGGATAATTGGCTGTTGTGATAAAGGAAAAGAACTCAGAGGTTTCTGCATGTAATCAGTAAGATATTCAAGCAATAACTGCATTTACCACATGGAATATGTAATGTGTGAATTTCAGTCTCACATACTGTCAGCAAGAGAAGTATATATCTCTGATCTTTAGGTATTTTGGAATTTTCAAAATGGTACTAACTTCTGTACTTCAGAACAAATTTTTCCTATTGTTATACATTTGCTTATATCATGTGTGGAAAAAGAGTATACAACAAAAACTTGACTCCCCAACAGTCAAGTAGTTTCTTAAAAGAATAGTGATGCAAAGATTTCATGTTAAATCAGCTGCAGATTTTATGTTATTATTTATATTTCCTTACATAGCAAGAGAGAAACAAAGAGCAAAGCTTTTCCTTACCATGAAGAGGTAGTGACAGTAAAAGCATTTCCTACTGATCAGTAGTACATGTCTTGAGACAAAAGTGCTTTGAATACTTTATAAATAGGAAAATGGGATAAAATATTTAAAGAACTACTCATAAATATCCAGGTAAAGATGATAACCTTTACTAACACAGCTGTAAATTAAGTAGCACACAATATGTATATTTGGATGCATACTTCACAGCTTATAATTTGCAGCCGAGAAAAAAAAATCCCTCAAAACTCCAATATTTGTTTAATTGACATTACTATTAAGGAATGTCACACAACAGTACCTAATATTTCACACCTTTGATTTCTGATTATATTTCCCTAAGGAGATAGTAGTTCAAGAATCACTCTAAAACCTAGCTTTATTTCTCATAAACAACTACTCCAATTTATCAGCCTTGACCTTGGTAATAATTCAGCCATACAGTTTCTATTGCTATTTACCCATCAAAGTAGCATTAAGAAGTTCTCTCCATTCAGCAATTGGAAGCACTAGGGTTTAGTATATATCTATTGGCGAGTTGGTTAATGAATTGCCATATCAATGCACAGAGCATCCATGCTGGTTGACTGCAGCTGGGGATCAGAAATCCATCATATTTAGCTATAGGGCTTCACAGAGTTATTTCTTGCACTGCTGCACAGTGTGCTCTACACTTGGTATACCAGCAGCAGCAGCAGCAAAAAAAAAAAAAGAAAAGAAAAGAAAAAAGATGGGATTGAAGTGTTAATGTGAGGAGTCAGCAAGGCAATTGGATGTTGTTTCAGTTGTAATAAAGAATGGGAAGGGGAAAGAATTTGCATACCCAATTATCAATCTTATCCCTGTGACAGGAAAAACTTCCCTTGCTAAATAGGCCAACTATGTGCACAATTAGCTAATAAAGTGGATACAAATACACACTTTTCAAGCGTTACTGGATTATTTTCACATTTTAAACAGGGTATTACATTGAGCTTATCAACATATCCCCCGGATGCAGTTCAAAAGTATCTCGCTAGACATTTACTAAATAATGTCCTTATGTCACTGTCTTAATGTGATCTCCATCCCTTAACTAAAATCATCTAACATGGTACATTACTGAACTGATGTTAAAGTGGTGGGGTTTTTTTTTCCTTCTCCTGATGACAGCTTTTCTGTTTGTACAATTTATGGTGTTTCAACGGCAATTGTAGTGTTAGCATAGTTAAAAGCTGGGACCTATTGGCCACTTTGGGCTACAGCATACATACCCCATGCTTCTACTTGTTGGATACTTCCCCCATGACTATTTTGGTTGTGAGCTGAACTGATATTGATATGGGTCCCCAGGATAATGTTGCAGAATCCAATCTTGGTCAGTCACCAGGACCAGAGGTTTCGTCTTCCAAGCTTTCAGACTCGTGCTGCAGCCCATCCTCAGGGAACTTATCTCTAGAGATGAGCTCCAGCATGACTCTGAAAGCTCAGAAGACAATACCTCTGGTCCTGGTGACTGACCCAGATTGGATCCTGAACTAACATTACCTCTCAATTCCATAGAAAGCTACCCACAGAGTGCTTAACTGAAATCTTCCAAGCACAACTTGCATCTTTCATGACCTCCTTATTAAGAAAGTTCTCAGCGCTTGCGAAGTGCCTCTAAATCCAAAGTTAGATCTTACACAAAGTCCATATTATTACATGTTAACCAAGAGATCTTTCAAAATACATCTTCAGCTTTTGCACTCCAGCACTGGTGATACTGTCATTGCTATGAGTGTTGCCATTCCTACTTGGAAATCACAGTTGCTCTTATTTGCGGCCAGCCTCACTGCACTCTGGAATCACTACTTGGAATAAGAGAATTGCTTGTTCTCATGCTCACTGAAGCAAGATGACTATGAAGACAGATAGCAAAATTTCCACTAAGAACATTTTCCCCCACCATGAACTACAGTGCAATAGGTGCAATGATGGACTATCTTGATGATCTTGCTGTTGAACTTCAGAGAGGTCTGCGGAAAAAAGGATCTGGGTACAGGATGAAACGGAAGGGAGATCAACAGTCAACTTGTTCCATCCTCTTCCCATGCATAACTGATTTATCCATTATTTTGATATATCTTTCATTCTTCAGAATAGTGTGAAATAAATGCTCAGCACTCTGAATTGACTTCACATTTGGGAAGTTGTGTAACATGGGCAAACTTGAAAAGTGCTGCAGGGTGTTTATTTTATTTTCAACTGTCAAGATGCCTATTTAATAGCATGTGATGAAATAAAATGCCCTTGTTGCTGATTTCCAAGTTCCTGTTAACCACCATACCCAATCACAGTGTGAAGGAGCATGATTAAAGGTTCTTCTCTTGCATGCCCAATATGTAGTGGTGGTAACAGTGATAAGAAGAGAGATTGAGGCCCCAATCACTGTCCTTAACTTGTTCTGCATTAAAACTATAAAGATAGTACCATTTCACTACATGGTTACGGAGGCAGCACAACATAAAGACTGGTGATCAGGACACAGTAAATTGTGCTGGTGCACTTTTTTGCTTTATTATGAATGGGAGGAAAGCATGTTAAAATATCTGAATGAACCTATAGCACTAAATCATAATATAATTATAGGACTGTCAGGGTTGCAAATTAGATACCAGGAATGAGTAACAGAAACATCTACATTTTTTGTTATTATTATTTTGATTCCCTAACAGAAAATCCAGCCATAATTGTATTAATCTAAGGCAGGGGTTCCCAACCCTGGGCTGTGACTCACTACTGAGCCATGGCTTCTTCAGTACCAGGCTGCAAGAGCAGTGGGCCTGTGTGCATTAGCGCAGCTTAACTTGTGCAAATGGCAGGCTGGTGAACATGCACACAGTTTGACTTGCATGAGTGGTGGAGGACCAGTGCGCATATGAGCAACTTGACTTGTGCAGGTGGCGGGTCAGCGTCCATGTATGCAACTTGACTTAAGTGAGCGGCAGGTCAGTCCATATGCATGTATGCAGGCCATGGTCTACCAATTGCATGGGCCGGTTCCCCTCTCCCCCCTGCCAGGCCGCCAAGCCAGAAAGGTTGGGGACTGCTGATCTAAGACATATTCTTCAGGTTCAGTCTTGTTGCAGGCTATCTATTTCAAGAATTGCTGGCATTAGTAGGAGAAATTGAAAAAAGGTTTCTCTTGTATGTGTGTTAAAAGGAGAAAACATTGAATCTATGATCTTTTTCTCTCTAATATTTTTTGCAGTAATATTTGCATTATTTATATACAGAGCATAAATGGGGGGGCAGCCAGTGCTTCTAATGTGCAGCAAAATTCTGTTTTACATCATATCTCTAGAAATGGGACTAGCTTCAATCTTTTAGATCACGTGTGTCAAACTCGCCACATCACGTGACGTGTCGTGACATATCACGACTTTTTTCGCATTGCTGGAGCTGGGGTGGCCGCAGCCTCTGCATGATGCAACCAGCCCACAGGCCAGCAGTTTGACACCCCTGATTTAGATCATTCACTGTTAAGGTGTGATAAGGTGTTTTTAATATGCTGTGCACCGCCCTGAGTCCTGCGGGAGAAGGGCGGTATAGAAATTAAATTAATAATAATAATAATAATAATAATAATAATAATAATAATAATAATAATAATAATGAGGTTTGTCTCAGTTCATGTAATATGTACTGTAAATCCTAGCACTGTGATATTTATAAATTACCTTAGTATCAAGCTGAGCATTATGGCTTATTTAACAAACAATCTTTAAAACAAATCAAGAATTAGCACAATGGGAGAGCCCAGCATATGTGTCCTTGTTTATAAATTACTCTTAACAAATGTACTTTCACCATCTCTTTTCTGTGGTAAAACTCATTTTTAGAGCTATTATTTAAACACTCAAGAGAGTGTTGTGGCTATCTTGATGAGATTATTTCAATTGTAGAATGGTTCTCCAGAGTTACCTGCCTATTATCCTGTTAATGTCATTGCAATGCCAGGCGAAGATGCATTTTATTTTCCAGCCTTTTAAAAAGTCTGTAAAGGTTTAAGTGTCCTGAATATCTTTGTTTTAACTTTTTTTTAATGATCCCACTCTGCCTAAATGACATTCAAAGTGGTAACAATAAAAAAAAATGAACAGTTAAATTGTCATTAAAAGAACTAAAATCTATCTTACTCTCCTTCAAAAATGGGGTGACTTAAGAAGAATGATTTGACAGTTTGTTTAAAAGCAGAACAAACGAGGGCTAAACAAATGGGTTTTTTTTTCTTGGTTCTCACTATGGTAAGGTTTTGCTATCACACTAATATAACAGTGTGTTTTAAAATTGTATCGTACCCAGAAAGTTTTAATAGATTTGGGAATAATTATAATGCAAATTGGTAGGATGTTGCCATGGGAAACAAGGAAGTTAACTTGCTCATGCTAAGGATCTGATTATGTAAGTTTGTCACTGGAAGGGAATTAAAAGTAGAAGAAAGAGCATCCACAGAAAATACATGCTATCCCCTCTCCCCTTACATAAGAAACTGAAGAAAGAGATAAGGGTGCTGCTGGCAGACAGCACAGAACCTGCAAAGAAATCTATTCTGGAAACCTTTGGACAATACAAGGAATCTGCCCTCAAAAACCGAGAAGAAAGAAAATTCAATATTGTGGAGCTGCAGGTGCAAGTCTTGACCAATAAAAAAAAACCCATAAACACAGGAAAGAATAGGTAGAGGAGGAAATGATTAGCTTAGCGAGTGCAGCCTGGGAAGAGTGAAGATGATAAGAGGCAAAGTTTTCCAGTTAAGAGAAAAATTACTTATGAATAACAAGTAAAAGGGAGAAAAAGCAGGGTTTTGTTTCAGCAGCAAACTATCCTGCTAATATGCCTCCCCCGGCAACTACAAGGAGAGGAAACAACTTGGGAGGGATTTGGAACTGAACTCTCCAGGGTATTAGGCTGACAGTGGACCATAGCTTACATAGCCAAGAATAGGGGGAGAAATAGGACTCAGATAGCCCCGAATGAAGATTTCAGGAAGGATCAAGCAGCCAAAAAGAGAGTTAGACAAACTGATGCATAAGATCTTTGCAAAGCCAATTGTTGTTTTGAGGATTTTTACCAAGGGAGCAGAGTTTTATATTGTTTGAATACTCGTATGCTGAACCTTTGAAATATAGTGTTCCTTTAAGGAGTCTGCTCCAGCTACATTTGGAAAAAAGAGGAAGAGACAGACTGCTATCGGAGCCATGTTCACACAGGATCAGTCAGTCTCATAGAGGGATTCATTCCCATTGATTTCAAAAGCTTCTGTTAAGAGTTCTTCTTGTAACTCTGTTTACCACGTTATAACATCTATATTAGCTGTTTTCTTAATTTAAATAGTTCTTGCCCATTTACAGCTATGAGTGTAGCTTTTTTTAATTGAATGGATTAATTGAACTGGATTACAAATTAAAATTCCCCTGGTTATTTGAGTGTTAAACAAGTTAAGCAGGCAGCTTGTTTAAATTGGATAGAATTGGATAGAAGCTGGAGGGATGCTGTTTTGGAGATCCAGACCAACATTTGTGCTTCCCAATTGGACCAGACACTAAATCTTACTTCAACACTGGCAATTATATTAGCCTTTGCCTTATCAAAGGACAGCAGGGAAGACTGGACAGTAAAGGACAGAAATCGATGGGAAATAGTCTCATTCATTTTTCTTCTCTGCTGAATTGTCTGTGTTTGGTAATCAACACAATGAGTTACTTTTTTATCTGTATTCAGATAAAAGAAATTAAACATATTAATGTAAGGAATGACAACTTGTTTTAACTCAAAGATTCTCTTAAATAGTCTGATATAAAGCAGACATGTCAAACACAAGGCCCGGGGCCGGATGCGGCCCGCAACGTGGTTTCATGTGGCCCATGAAGCCATCCTGGGAACAGTGAGGGAATGGCCTCTGCTGCCTTGGCCCTGGCCCAGGCCACCCGGGAGCCAATGTACAATTTTGTGGTGGCCATCTATGCTGAAACGCATTCAGTCTTACCTCCACAAGGCCGTCTGGAAACAGCAAGGGCCCGGCCCCTGCTGCGTTGGCCCCATCCCCTGGGTGTGCGCTGGGGAGGTGTCACCCTTTGCGAGAAATGAAGTAATGCACCATCGCCTGGAAGTGGCCAGCAAATGGCCCTCACCTACTTCACATATCTGGCTTGATGGGCTCTGGGGGAGGGGTTTCAGCAGGCAGTAGGGTGCTGTCCTCACAGCGCCAAGAGGCTGAGCCAGGTGGCATGAATCCAAAAAGCGTGCCGCCGCTCAGCCCCCAGCCTGCCTGATTTCAGCAGGCAGCAAGGTGCAAAACTGGCGAGCTTCGCACTGCCCAGCTCAGTCTCTCAGCGCTGTGAGGAGAGCGCCTCGCTGCCTGCCAAAACCAGACAGACTGGGGGCTGGACGGCATTGCGCAGGTAACGTCGACTCTCATGTTGCTCATGGCGTCCCCTCCCCCAAAGCCCACCAAGCCAGATATGTGAAGTAGGCGAGAGCCATGTGCTAGCCACTTACAGGCGATGGTGCATGTCTTCATTCGTCACGAAGAGTGACACCTCCCCAGCTGCAATTCTTCCCTGTTTTTCTCCCTCCCTCATCTCAAATATTTTCCCACTACTCTGTTCTTAGGAAGGAAGGAAGGAAGGAAGGAAGGAAGGAAGGAAGGAAGGAAGGAAGGAAGGAAGGAAGGAAAGAGAGGGAGGGTGTGAGGGAAGTCCTGCTTTAGTCCTGCCCTGCTGCCCTTTCACCATCCCCTTGCCCCTCCTCCTGGCCTATCCAAAGGAAGCTTTGGATACAAAGCTGGGTCTCCTCCCATGGAGAGGGAGTGGGCCTCCCTCTGACTTTGCCTCATGCCCATCATGAGCAACATGGCTAAGGAGAGCAAGCATAGCAGCAGCAGCCTTGAGGAGAGGTAAGTGCAGCTGGGCACCCCCTTGGGGTAGTGGGGCTGGGCTTGGTGCTGTGGGTGCTTGAGGGCTGGGCTGGGCGTTTGACCTCTGCTGCCCAGGGCTCCGGGAAGCCCGTGGCACCATCTAGCCCCCCTTGCATGGCCTGAGAGGAACAGTGAGGCTCTTCCAATGGACATACCTTGGCGCTTGCCCCGGTCCCACCCCCTTCTGTCAGAGACCCTCAGATCTGTCCCACTCCTGCCCAGGCCCCCACAGGCACCCTTTGATGCAAACGATAAATAGCTGGCCATGCCCACCCAGTAGGCCACACCCACTCCAGCCACGCCCACCCAGTAGGCCACACCCACCCTGGCCACACCTACCCAGCCCCCTGAAGACAACCGCAATGCTGATGCGGCCCTCAATGAAATTGAGTTTGGCACCCCTGGTATAAAGCAATCAAGTGATTTTGGATTCTACATTTTAATAATGGTTTTGAATCTAGTGTTCCACTAGATTCTCTTAAGAAAGCTTGCATGACTATAATTCATAAATCAGATAAGGATCATATACATTTTGCTGCCAATTCTACACCTAAGTCATTACTGAATGTAGATGTTAAAACAGTGTTTTAAATTTAGATATAAAGGTTATATTGGGAAGCTACTATGTTCATTTTGGTCAATTTAAAAGGTATTCAGAGGAACAAAGATGTCAGGTTGAGAATATCAAGATATATATCAGCAGAGTTGACAGATGGCTTCATTTAATCTGAGTATGTGGATAACATTACTCCTTTAAAAATAAAGGCACAACACAGATAATTAATTTAGACTATAAAGTATTCTATTTATTAAAACTTTTTAAATAATTATCATTAACTATTTTAATTGTTTTTCTGGGAACGTTTTCCACTTTCTGCCTTTTTGTTCAGAAATGTTTCATTGTTAGAGAAGGAAGTTTTAAAATGAGCCTTTTTTCTAAGGTCAAAAAATATCAAGTCCGACATGTTGGAAATTTGCCATTATAGCCATTTTTTTATAAAAAGTTGTCAGAATGTACTGAAGCATAAGAGAAATGAAATAAGGAATTGAAGAGTCTGGTATGTAAACATCACTGGAAGACCATTTTAGCATCCATATGTCCCATTTTCATAAACATATTATAATTTGTATATGGTTATTTTTGAATTATATTAAACATTGCAATAAACACAATTAAGATACGATAAGGTAACCTTTATTGTCATTTTTTACTATGAGCACAGTGGCCACAATTTACTCAAATATATTATAATTATAATAATTATAATTACATTATAATTTGCACAATGTAGTTTTATTTTATATCTAGTCTCTTTTGGATAAAAGTTATTTGATATATAAATTATGTTTTGGAAGACTCATTTGTAAATGTTCGAGTTGAGCTATATGTCAAACATAACAGTAACCCGAGATAAATTGTTAATGTGTACAAACAGAATTAGATATAATGTACAAAAAATGATGTAATGATGGATAGATTGATACTCATTAGCCATCAATGGCAGAATGTCCTGATACTTTTCTTTTACTGAACAAGTATTTTTCCACTGGGAATACTGATTAGAGAATTATTTGACCTATTCTAATGAACATGTTTGATTTCCTATTTATTTTATATTGTTTTGTGAGGTTTTTTTTCCTCTTCTTTCCTTTATGCATATGGAGTCAATTAATCTCTATCCTTCAAGAAAGAGAAATGCTGGAGAATTCAAAAGAATTATCCTAATATATTGCATGAACTCAGTCTATGTGGTTCATGGTATCATACAAACCAAGAAAATTGGGTTAGTTCAAATGGGTCTATGATTACCATGTACCCATGTTCAACATGTAAGCAACATGAAAAAAATCAAGGGAACAATTGGTCCACTAAAGGGAGAAGATGACAAGAATGTGACAGCAGAGATGCTTAATTCATTCTTTGCATCTATTTTTATGCAAAAGGGGAAAAAATAGTCCAACCTATCAAAAGCAATATCATAGAAGATATAATAGGTAATAAAATGGT
The DNA here is from genome assembly GCF_001527695.2 of Protobothrops mucrosquamatus. Taxonomy (NCBI): domain Eukaryota; kingdom Metazoa; phylum Chordata; class Lepidosauria; order Squamata; family Viperidae; genus Protobothrops; species Protobothrops mucrosquamatus. Next base: position 790,686 of record NW_015386437.1, read on the forward strand.
AATAGAACACCTATCCACTCTAGATCACATTGCACCCATGTTAGAAGCACCAAGGTGTTTCCAGATTGAAAGGATTAGCTGGTGACATCACTATTGCCCTGGGGACATCCAGTTGAGGGCTCCTTTCATGTCCCACACCATGGCAGCACTTGGGTTCCAAACGCAGGCTTGCTAACCTCCAACCCAGTGTCCTAACTGTACAAGCCATAAATTCACTCTAGATGAATTCAAATTCCTAGCAACAAATGGATTACATGCCAGGTTTCTGAAGGAGCTGGCAGATGTGATCTCAGAGCCACTGAACAAAATCTTTTAAAGCTCCTGGAGCACCAGGGAACTACCAGCAGACTGGAAATGAACTGATGTAGTTCCAATCTTCAAAAAAGAGGAAAAAATGGATCCAGGAAATTACTGACCAATCAGCCTGACATCAATAACTGGGAATCCTGCAAAAGAAAATCAAGCAGTGGATTTGCAAGCACCTAGAAATGGGCAAAGCTATTTCTAGAAACCAAAATGGATTTGTTAAAAATGGATGTCAGAAAAACTTTATTGCCTTCTTTGATGAAGTGACTAAATTGGTGGATCACAGAACTACTATGGACATACTTTACTTCTGTGCAGTGCAGACAAGTCAAAGCCCTTCTATCGGGTTATGCCTCAGAATTTAAATTCTGGGCTTTTTCCTGCAGCCTTCCTCAAGTAAGCCTTGTAGTCACACAGACTTATTTATATAACAATTTGTTATAAACTGGGAATTTCTGGTTTTTATCTTACCAGATTCAGTCCTTACACCATTTGTAGAATAAGGATCCCTCTAGTTCCTTTACAAATATTGAAAGTATAGGTTGCAATAAATACTTAAATGATAGGCAGGAATATAAAGCTCTAAAAACCAGGAAAATGATTTGTATCTCCTTAGATGTCAGCAGTACAATCCCTTTTATAAGCCACAGATGTTCTACTAAATCCTTGTTTTATTTTCTGTGAGCAATTTTTGCTTCTTATAGATCACATGGCTACTGTTGGTACAGTTAAGGTGCAGTAGAGTGCAATAGAGTCAATGAATGTATAGAAGCACTTTGGGTTAGTTCAAAACTTCTGGAGATAGAGGAGGACAGAGATGGCTTGAAAAAAAAGGTACTGTATTCAACAGCTGTTACATAAAATTCGACTTAGCTTGGAAAGGAGGAGGAATTGAAGACTGTCATTGATTCTGTTGGGTATAAGACAGTGATGGCGAACCTTTTAGAGACCAAGTGCCCAAACTGCAACCCAAAACCCACTTATGCATCGTCGGGTGCCGGGTGGGTGTGGCCCATTGGGTGGGCGTGGCCCATTGGGCGTGGCTGCAGTGGTAACAGCAGACTAGGTGGGACTAAAAAGTTCAATCAATCAATTCCAACTTTGCAAGATCTTTTTTTTTCCTGCGAGAAGTTGAAATTGACTGATTGATTGAACCTTTTTTTTTTATACATGGTGGTGGAGGCCTAAAGTGAAAAGGTTTTATAAAACCCAGCTGATGGCCTAGGACTGGGGCGACAGCACGCGTGCCCACAGAGAGGGCTCTGAGTGCCGCCTCTGGCACCCGTGCCATTGGTTCGCCACCACTGGTATAAAATGAAGGAGACAGAATCTCTCAAGATTCCATTACCCTATATGATGAAGTTGTATTCCAATTGTCTTATGGAATTTGTTTTCTGACTTTTCTAAAGTAACAAGAATTTGAGGGCAGCATTCTTGCATATGCTTTTGCCTAAGCTTAATCCTGCCTAACTATAAATGTCAATTTATGAACTGAATAATTCTGGATGTATTCCATCCATTCTCTCTCTCTTTCTCTTTCCCTCCCTCCTGCTGTATGTGTCTATGTGTCTGTGTGTGAGAGAAATACATACAAAATAATGCCTGAGCACATAAATCTCTTGAGTATTTAAAGGACTCATAATTAAAAAATGACTAAAAGGATTTTTCATAAATTATATTCATGAAAAAATTAAGATATTTTATGTATTCACTTTACTCATATGCATAAGAAAATATGTGTTATAATAGATGTCCTGAGAATCCCTGGAACTGCCTTTAAGAGAGAGAATATCAGAGGAACTGGAAATTGTTATTGTATTATTGTATGTTTTTTATGTGTTTGATTATGAGAGAAAATGTCCATATATTTGTATGTGTCTTCATGTACGAGATTCATTATTTGGAGCATTATTGCTCCAAATATCATAGGCAGTCTCATTCTGAGTTTTTTAAAAAAATACTTATGCAATCATAAACCGAGATGTTTTAAATACTAAAAAACAATAAATTATAAACTGAAGCAAATCCATAAAGGTTATATTGTTACTGAAAAAAAGGGATGTGGCTGGGTAGATGTAGACTAAAACTCATTTATAAGGACAAAGACATGAAAATCAAGATAACTGTTCCAATGTTGTAAAATTGATTATAGAAAATTATAAATTACTGATAGGAAGTATATCAAATGAGATTACAGTGTGATAGCATTCTTTTGTATTTATTTCATTAAACTTAAAAATTGCTTTCTTTACCAAAGCAAACAAGTCATTCAATGAAATTTGAGAATGGAATTAAAATTAGAGAGTTAATAAATGATGTCACATGAAAAGACTGACAATTCAGAAAAGCTCAGAGGACCCTGCATAATACCTTATAATGAAGGATCCAATTTCACTTTTGTCAAGAGAAAGTCCCATAATTGCAGTGCTAATTTTACAAAAGGCCTGGTCCTAAATACTCAACAATTTAGTCTTTCAAGATAGTGGGATACAGTAGCTTTCAATGATCATAACATGATGATCCTATTCAGTAGGAAGGGATGGTTCTCTACAAGCCCAAATCATGTTTAAGTAAAATAAATGCAATTGAATTGTAACTGAAAAACAGTGTAATACCAGAACCATTGTAATCTTATTATGAAACCCAATTTGGCCAGCATTTTAGAATAAAGTGTAGTTTTCAAACATTAATGAAGAACAAAGATGTGATATTGAGCATAGCACAATAAGCTAAAATGAGATTCTTGAAACCATGAAGTCTTTTTACCCAAATTTCCTTCTCTTAAAGAAAGATGCAGCAGGCAGAAGAAAGATACCTCCAAAAATACTGTTGGAGCTGTGTCTTTCTATATATTTTAGGAACCATGTCAGATCCTGGAGCATTCACAAATGCATATCTGACCTGTGCAAGTCAATATTACTCCATCCAGAACAGATTGTATCCACAACATATATGTATATATTTAATATTTATACTACGTAATGTAGTATCTTGATTCTTAGTTACTCCGGGTTTTAATTTGGGGAATTCTAAAGTCATTGTATGCCTGCAAGTTTTTTTTAGGAAGTCAAGCATAGGAGTCAAAAGGATGACATGTTAAGTAGGCAGCAAGGCATTTGTTTCCTCAGTATTTGGATAATGAAATAAACCATAGATTGATTCCTTATTCATCCTCTTATATGTAATTGTAAGCTGCCCAGAGTTACCCTATGGTAAGATGGGCAGTCAATGCATTTTATAAATAAATACATAAATCCTCCCTTATGTCTATCTTTCATTCATTTTCAGTTTCACTGTTTTATGATCAGATATCCACCATTCCATGGTCAATAAAACTAGAGACTAATACCCAGTGCAAACTATCTCAGGTTTATTGGACTTCAAATCCAAGAAGTCCCAAGTAGTAATATTCTAGTTAAGAATTCTGGAAACTGTAAATCTAAGAAATCTAGAGAGCACCAGTATGTAGATCTATGCACTAGTATATGGTTGTTGAGACTCAAATGCTGGCCTGAAATGCCATTTCTTAAGACTATTCTAGATTCCTTTTATGTTTCTTCTATAATACAATCAACAGTTCTCAGCCAGAGTCCATGTGGTCCTCTGGATATACCAAGGGAACCAGAGGTTGAAAAAACATGTAATGGGGGAGGGAGCATGGCATGTATTGAGGGATCACAGGGGAAAAAAACAGCAAATGCTATCTTATTGATGCCAGAGAATACACCAGTTACTGCCATATCTGGTAACGGGACCTGGACAGTGGGGCCACAATCAAAAAACAAAATCATAAGGGGACTATGGGCAAAGAAGCTGAGAAACACTGGTCTAAACTTACAAAAGTATATACTGAGTCCAAAGAAAACTATAATTGCTTATATTAAGACAATATTAAATAAGGAAACTTAAAGGTCTAGATTATCTTTAGACTCATCCAGAATACATTTTATGTACAACTATGGTAAAACAATTTATTAACTGTTGTTTAAGATTACACTTGTTGGAAATATGTACTTCTAAGTAGAATTTTGTTTTTGTTTTGTTTTGTTGGCTGTTTAAATGAATTTTTGTAGGCATGAAAACGGAAGACAAAATGAAGCAGAAAAGATCTGTACTTACTATATGAAGTTGCAAAAAGTCAGTAAGGCCAGGGGCACTGTCAATCCGTACCAAGATGCCATCTTTTACTGTTGTACTGAACCCAACAGCTAGGCGGTCTGTCCTTGTACTGGGTCTGTCATTTGCTGGCCAAGTATACAGGATGAGGCCTCCACTTTTCCCAAAGATATATGTGGCTCCAGCTGCAATACACACATAAAAAATATATAGAGGTAACTTATCCAGTTATATTAACATTTCAACTGCATCCAATAATACTAGATCTAAGTGCGAGATTCCATTAGAGAAAGGTATGAAAGCCTAGGGTACTATGTCAGCCTGAATTAAAGATGTGAACAAAATGAATTAATAACAAAGCAGGTGCAAAGTATGAACATTGGTAGACTCAACTATATAATAGCATAGGACAGATATCGCATTAGTTCTAAAAGGTTTTACACACTGACAAACCATCAACTTAGGTTTCTTTTGCGTAAAACTCATTTCAAGTTTCTGGAAAATACCGTATTTATTTAAGAGTAAGCCAAGATTTCCCCATTATAATTACTGGTAAATTTATGGGTGTAGGATCATCATCTTATATTGAGAAGAACA
>NW_015386438.1:0-2016 GCF_001527695.2 Protobothrops mucrosquamatus
GTTCTCACTCTTTCACTCTTTCTTTCTCTCTGTAATAAATTGCTATTGCTAGCATATCTACTGTGGTCCAATATTCACTTTTGGTTTCCTGAAGAGCATTATTTTTATTACATGTTTAATTTGCAGCTCACATTGGAAGCCTTAAGAGGCCCCTGACAATGCCAAAAAGTTAATTTTATGCCTGATAAATGGGGGGGGGAGTTCATCCAAGATTTTTAAGTGAAAATGGGGTTTGAGTTTTCATTTTATCTCAGCTACAGAACAATGCTTTTGAAAGGATGCTTGTAACAGAAGCAACATCTCTACTCTTTGGTGCCGGAGTAACAGAAGCAACATCTCTACTCTTTCAATGCTTTTGAAAGGATGCTTGTAACAGAAGCAACATCTCTACTCTTTGGTGCCGGAGTCGTCAACTAGATATACACAACCTTTCTATCCCTCAGATAGTGGACTATCTTCTGGATGGTCTGGACAAAGGCCTCGCCCCTGCGACCATACGCAGACAGGTGGCTGCCTTGTCCACATTACTTACCTGTGCAGACTCAGTCCCTCTGGCTCAACATCCCAGGATTCGAGCTTTCATCAAAGGCGCCTGTAACACCAGGCCTCCCATGGTGCACAGGTATCCTTCTTGGGAGTTACCACTCGTGCTTCGGGCTCTTACCAAGCCTCCTTTCGAACCACTGAAGACTGTTCCGTTGAGGAATCTCTCCCTTAAGGTTGCGTTCCTGATAGCTATCACATCGGCCAGACGCATATCTGAGCTGGCCGCTTTATCAATCAGAAGTGACCTTTGTATCTTTCATACCGATAGAGTGGTCCTTCGTCTAGACCCCACATTTGTTCCAAAAATTAATTCGCTTTTCCACAGGGCACAGGAAGTCATCTTGCCCAATTTTTGCCCCGATCCTTCCCACACCTTGGAGCGGCAGTGGCACACGCTAGATGTCCGTCGGGCGTTGCGGCGTTATATTAAACGTACAGAGACATTTCGTAAGTCTGAGGCCCTATTTATCTCCTACCGTCCGGCCTCTTTGGGCCAGAAGGTTTCCTCGGGTACCATTGGCAGGTGGATCAGGGCCTGCATTGCGGAGGTGTACCAGTCCTCCTCCCTGCCGGCTCCTAGACGTATTACTGCGCATTCCACTCGTAGCGCCGCGACACGGCAGCATGGTCCACCCAGGCGTCCATTGGCGAGATTTGTAGGGCTGCGACTTGGTCGTCACCATCCCCGTTTATACGTCACTACAAAATTGACAGTTTCACTGCGGCTGATGCTTCCTTTGGAAGAAGGGTTCTTCAGCAGGTGGTTGCTGGAGACTCGGACTAAGACTCATATGTTTCCCACCCATTGGGACTGTAGAGCTTGGGTATGTCCCACATGTGAATTCTCCATCTCCCGTACTGGAGAAGGGGCGTTGTCTTACCTGAACGCCTTTTCTCAGTACGGAGATGGAGAATTCACACCCAACCCTTGAGGCCTAATGGGCTATTGTAGGGGTCTGAGAGCCAACGCCTCGTCCATCTTCAGTCACTTCGCCCTCGTTAAAGACTGGATCAGCAAGAGGGTGTGTGTCAAGTTTGACTACTTGATCTCAAGAGCAGGCATCCAATGAAAACCCACATGTGAATTCTCCATCTCCGTACTGAGAAAAGGCGTTCAGGTAAGACAACGCCCCTTCTTTCTGTTTCAGTCATTGGCTGGCAACATTAATTAAATTAATATATTCTTGCCTTTGCTATAACCAATGTTCATTTTCCAGTCCATTCAAATTGTTAAGCAAATTAAATCAAAGTTTCTTTAAAAGAAAATCCCTGTTCTCACTCTTTCACTCTTTCTTTCTCTCTGTAATAAATTGCTATTGCTAGCATATCTACTGTGGTCCAATATTCACTTTTGGTTTCCTGAAGAGCATTATTTTTATTACATGTTTAATTTGCAGCTCACATTGGAAGCCTTAAGAGGCCCCTGACAATGCCAAAAAGTTAATTTTATGCCTGATAAATGGGGGGGGG
>NW_015386438.1:2684-6688 GCF_001527695.2 Protobothrops mucrosquamatus
GTTCTCACTCTTTCACTCTTTCTTTCTCTCTGTAATAAATTGCTATTGCTAGCATATCTACTGTGGTCCAATATTCACTTTTGGTTTCCTGAAGAGCATTATTTTTATTACATGTTTAATTTGCAGCTCACATTGGAAGCCTTAAGAGGCCCCTGACAATGCCAAAAAGTTAATTTTATGCCTGATAAATGGGGGGGGGGGAAGTTCATCCAAGATTTTTAAGTGAAAATGGGGTTTGAGTTTTCATTTTATCTCAGCTACAGAACAATGCTTTTGAAAGGATGCTTGTAACAGAAGCAACATCTCTACTCTTTTGTGCATTTTGATAAATCACATATTTTTTCTTGAACTGATAATGTAGAGCAAAATAACAGGAGCTATAGCAAACTTGGTGTCATGGTATCATCTTTCATTAAAATGTATAAGAAGAGAGAATGAAGAATCAGAGGAACATCATTTCATAGCACTGAAAGGAAAGATAGAAAATATATTTATCTGAGCATTTGGGGTTTGGCATCCTGGACTTAGAAAGTGTTTTTTTATATATATATTTTTACAACCAGCATTTATCAGAAGCACAGAGTGAGATGAACTAAAGCAATAGGTTGTAGAAACATAGTGTATATCACATTCAGAGAAAAAAGTATCCTAGATCTATCTAGTTTTTCACCTCCGAAATGATTTAATTCCAGTCCTTGGCAAGCACATTCCCACCCTCCCTGACATCTGGTCTCAGATATTCCTATAATGAATGTTGAAGCTTAAGGAACTACATATTTCCTTCCAGGTGTACCAAGTAAGACAGATCTTTGAAATTATCATGCATGCTGGATACAATACAGTTCTTTCCTTTTATGTTAAGAAGACACAAGCTTCTAGACTAGTTGATGGACACAATAACATCTGCTGTTCTAATCCCTCAAAACTGAGAGCTGGGCTGAGTTTAATCAATATAAGACAGCCTTCTGCCATCACGATTCCCTAGTATAAAATAATAATAATAATAATAATAATAATAATAATAATAATAACAACAACAACAACAACAACAGCAGCAGCAGCAGCAACAACAACAACAACAACAATAATAATAATAGTAATAATAATAATAATAATAATAATAATAATAATAATAATAATAATAATAATAATAATAATAATAATAATAATAATAATAATAATAATAATAATAAAGGGACCTTGGGGATCATCTAGTCCAATCCTCTGCTCAGGCAGGAAACCCTATACCATTTCAGACTTGAACACTGGGCGCTATCTAACAAAATGAAATTCAGTAGTGAAAAAAGTAAGGTTCTATATTTAGGCAAGAAAAATCAAATGCACAAATGTGACGTTGCGAGTTTGACACCCCTTGTATAGGAGGTACCTTGCTCAATAGTACTAACTGTGAGAGGGATCTCGGAGTCCAAGTGGACAATCACTTAAATAAGAGCCAGCAGTGTGCTGCAGCTGCCAAAAAAGCCAACACAGTGCTGGGCTGCATTAACAGAGGGATAGAATCAAGATCACGTGAAGTGTTAATACCACTTTACAATGCCTTGGTAAGGCCACACTTGGAATACTGCATCCAGTTTTGGTCACTACAATGTAGAAAAGATGTTGAGACTCTAGAAAGAGTACAGAGAAGAGCAACAATGATGATTAGGGGACTGGAGGCTAAAACATACAAGAAACGGTTGCTGGAATTGGGCATGTCTAGTTTAATGAAGAGAAGGATGAGGGGGGACATGATAGCAGTGTTCCAATATCTCAGGGGCTGTCACAAAGAAGAGGTAGTCAAGCCATTCTCCAAAGCACCTGAAGGCAGGACAAGAAGCAACGGATGGAAACTAACCAAAGAGACAAGCAACCTAGAACTAAGGAGAAACTTCTTGACACTTAGAACAATTAATCAGTGGAACAACCTGACTCCAGAAGCTGTGAACAACAAAAGTTCAAGTTCCAACATTCAGAATTTACAATTCTATTCTAGTGCTATCTTGGGGAGCTGAGAGGCAAATTAAGGGAATCACTGGAATTTAATTTAATTTCTTTGGTTACTCTGGGAAGGAAGTTTGCCATGGCCAACTCGCCATGCCCAACTTGCGGCAGCCAACTCACCATGACTAAGTCATCATGGTACAACCCACCATGGCCAGCTCACAGTAGAACAACTTGCCACATTACAAGAGTTACACTAATATCAAAGAAATAAAATCAAGTAGAATAGAATCATTAAAGAAAGGATATAAAAGAAGGGACAAAAATGTGAATGACAAAAACTGAAATATTTATTAAATTATTTTAAATAATTAAATTGAATTATTGAATTGTCTCTTGGTGAGTTGAACTCTGGCGAATTGGCCATAATACTAATACAAATACTAATACTAATACCAATACCATACCAGTACCAGTACCAGTACCAATACCAATACTAATAGTAGAGTTGGAAAGGACCTTGGAGGTCTTCTAGTCCAACTCCCTACTCAGGCAGGAAACCTTATACCATTTCAGACAAATGGCTGTCCAGTCTCTTCTTTAAAGCCTCCAGTGATAAAGCACTCACAACTTCTGGAAGCAAGTTGTTCCACTGATTAATTGTTCTAACTGTCAGGAAATTTCTCTTTAGTTCTAGGTTGCTTCTCTCCTTGATTAGTTGGTTACTTGTCCTCTGGCCAAGGTGAGTTGGCCACGGTGAGTTGACTATGGCAAATTGGCTGTAGTAGGTTGGCCATGGCAAGTTGGCCATAGAAAGTTGCCCCATTCCATGAGTTGACACCCAGGACCACACATATAATTTAATGGTTACATGGTTGAACTAAGACTGGGGAGAGATTTAACTGATTCAAAATTACTAAGGTGATTTCCATGTCTGAGAATGGATGTAAAGCTGGATGAATGAATCTTACTTCAGAAGACTGCTGGTGTAAGGATAACAATGGAAGGTGAGTCTTATTTGAACTGCCTTGAATTTTGGGAGTTAAGGCAGGATATCAACAAATTAAATAAATATCTCATTTAAGGTTAAGGTACTGACTAGAAGATGTGAGTTCTAGTCCTGCCTTAGGCATGAAAGCTGGGTGAGAGGGGCCAGTCATTCTTTCTGAGAGTAACCTACCACACAGGGTTAGGAGGGTGTCTTCCCTGCGGCCCTTAAGGAGGCCGTTGTGAGGCCCCTCCTCAAGAAGCCTTCCCTGAACCCAGATGAGTTGGCTAACTATCGTCCGGTCTCCAACCTTCGCTTTATGGCGAAGGTTGTCGAGAGTGTGGTTGCACAGCAATTCCCCCGGCACCTGGATGAAACTGTCTATCTAGACCCATACCAGTCGGGCTTCAGGCCGGGACACAGCACGGAAACGGCATTGGTCGCATTGGTTAATGATCTCTGGAGGGCCCGGGACAGAGGGTATTCCTCTGTCCTTGTTCTTTTGGACCTCTCAGCGGCTTTTGATACCGTAGACCACGGTATCATGCTGCGGCGTCTCGGTGAGTTAGGAGTGGGAGGCACCATTATGCGGTGGTTCTCCTCCTTCCTCACCGACCGTACGCAGTCTGTATTGGCAGGGGGACAGAGGTCGACTCCTAAACCCCTAACTTGTGGGGTGCCTCAGGGGTCGGTCCTCTCTCCCCTTTTGTTCAATATTTATGTAAAGCCGCTGGGGGAGATCATTCGTGGCTTTGGGGTGGATTTCCATCAGTACGCTGATGACACTCAGCTGTACATCTCCACCCCAGGCCACCCCAACGATGCCCTTGATGTGATGGCCCGTTGCCTGGAGGCCGTACGGGTCTGGATGGGGAAGAACAGACTCAGGCTCAACCCTTCCAAGACCGAGTGGCTGTGGTTGCTGGCGTCTCGGCATAGTCAGCTGACGCCATCGCTGACTATAGGGGGCGAAACCTTGGCCCCCTCAGAGAGGGCGCGCAACTTGGGAGTCCTCCTGGATTCACGGCTGACTTTGGATGACCATCTGTCGGCCGTGACCAGGGGGGCGTTTTAT
>NW_015386438.1:7032-41947 GCF_001527695.2 Protobothrops mucrosquamatus
CTCTTTCAGCAAGCGGACCTGACCTAGGGAGGATTTTATACTGGGTTCATTTTAAGGAATTTGGAAGACACAACTTTAAAATTTGGTTTAATTCGGTTTTACAGGGGGGGATTGTATATATGCTTTTGTTTTAAATATGTTGTGCGCCGCCCTGAGTCCCGCTGGGAGAAGGGCGGCATATAAATTAAATAAAATAAAACAAATAAATAAATAAATAAAAATAGCAGAAGAAAGGGATATTAAGTATGTTTGCCACCTTGAGCAATTTATAAAGTAAAAAAGGCAGGATTAAAATCTAGTAAGTAAAATCAATTTTGCAAGGTCTAGAACTCTTCGTCCAGTTATATCTTTAATATAACAGAAGAGAAAAAGTATTTCATTCACACACACAATATATATATTATCTGCATTTGAACTAAATTGCATTTACTTTCCGTCTTGCCCTCCCCATCCTAGAATGTGGTCCTCAGCATGCCATTCCAATGTTGCATGCTTACCCTTGTGCCACCAAACAAGAGAAATTAGATGGGTTATGATTATGCATCATTTGCTTTCTCAGACTCAGCATTGAGTCCATCTTGGTCTTTCCCTCCACTTCAGAAGAAACAGCTGCAGTTTCCCTTCTTAGCAAGAAAAATGACCTCATTCATCTTCTCCAATTGCCTGGTTATGCTAGAACTATAGAAGCAAGGAGACAGAACACTCTCCAGCCCATATATCAGTTAAAAGGACACAAACTACCAATTGCTTTTCAAGGGGAAAAAAAGCTAGAAAAGATCAGCTTGGCCAAAATAGGAAAGAAATGCCCACTTATAGCTTATTGATTTATTCTGGCCTTGAAGAACTGATTTTCCTGTTTTGTCCTTTCTCAGTCCTTGTTTCTCATGAGTTTTACCTTTTTTTACGCCATTCTCCATCTATTCTGTGAGCTGCTATGAAAGGCTGTAATTGAGAAATGGGATTTTAAAAATAATGGATGGCGCTAATAAGTACTATTTTTATTTTTGGCTTGTTTCATTTAAAGTTTTACTGTTATTTGAAATTATATTGTGGGTGAGTAATATGAGTTGATTTATGTAATTGGCTGAAAGATTCTTATGCTTGGTGTGTGGGTGTGTTTTGTGATGTTTAATTGATTAACTAATGTTCTACGGTTATTTAAATAGTGTTAAGAATTTGCTTTAATTTTCAACTTTTTGTATGCATTCCACATATGCAGAGGTGGCATCAATAGGAACATACATCCAAGATGGAATTCAGGTGGAATCATGGTCCAGAATCTAGGATATGATTCATAAGGTGGAGTAGATCACTGTGACCAATTATTGCCCAACTGAGATGCACAATAATTCCTTGCTATATTTAGGCAGGAAATCATTGAATAATTAGGATGATATTAATTTAAAACAAACCTCATCTCTGTGTGGCTCCATGTAATCAGTGTCACATTTAAACTGGATGCCTGCCTTTTTCTAGATTTCCAATGTAGTTTTCATATCAATAATACTGTATAAAAACATATACATCTTTGCAAGTCAAGTAAATCCATACAGTTTTTTACAGAGTTTGTTCTTCCATTCTTCGCTTCATTTATTTAATTTACTCTTCTATGGATTTCAGGCAGCCGTGTAGGTTTCAGAAAGAAATATTTTTCAGATATGGTTGCAGGAATTGGGTATGTCTTGTGTAATGAAAAGAAGGACTGGGGTGACATGATAGCAGTGTTCCAATATCTTAAGGGGCTGCCACCTATTCTCCAACGCACCTGAAGGCAGGACAAGAAGCAATGGATGGAAACTAATCAAGGAGAGAATCAACCTAGAACTATCAGAATTTAGAACTATCAGAAATTTCCTGATAGCGAAAACAAAATTAATTAGTGCAGCAGCTTGCTTTCAGAAGTTGTGGATGCTCAGCCACTGGAGATTTTTTAAAGAAGAGATTAGAAGGTCTCCTGCTTGTGCAGGGGGTTGGACTAGACCAAGGCCCCTTGTGAATCTATTATTCTATTAGATTACTACTTCTTCACTAGTAATGTTTTATTAGTTCTGTTGCAGCTTTACCAATTAACCACCATCATAACATCTTCTATTGTGTACTCACCTCCTTTTAAAAGCAAATCTCCTTCTCTTTGTTTACTACAACTATTTTATTATTTCTCAATATTGCCAACTTTGTCGGCTTCTTTTCTGCTTATGTCATTTATAATCAAATTTCCAGGATACTCAACTCTAGAATAAGCCTGGATCATTTACAACTGAGCATTTACAGATTAAAAACACAAATGAATCTTCTCAAGTTCTGGGTATTACTAGGAAAGCTGAAGTCCATTTCACCCACAGCCAATCTCATAATCATATTCTGAGTTAAAAAGCTATGAATGGAGTTGATGCTACACTATAATAAGTCCACCTTTAAAAAAAAAAAAAAATGTCTGGCCATTCCTAAGCATTCTGTGTTTTAGGCCTCACATCAGGAGAATGCTGCGCTAAAGGATTAAAGGATTAAATGAGAATAATTATATGCTCTATAAAATTATAAGGATATTCCAATCCCCCTCTCCTTTATTCAATGAACCCATGAGGGATTAAGGTTCATTTTTCTTTGTCTGATGACATTACTCATAGTCTAGTTCAGGGGTAGAGAACCTTGGATCTTTTACAACCTGTGGACTTCAGCTCCCAGAATTCCTGAGCTAGCCATCCTGGTTCAGGAATTGTGGGTATTGAAGTCCACAAGTCACAAAAGAGCCAAGATTCCCTAACCCTGGTCTAGTCAGTCAAGGCATCTGTATCAAAAGAGAAGAAAAATGTTCCTTAATTCACTAACAATGAATGAGTAGGCACAGGAGATTTGATTACTGGTAACTCATTTTTTAATCAAGATATACAGGTAGTCCTCGACTTACAAGCACAATTGAGCCCCAATTTCTATTGCTAACCTTTCTTGTCAAAATTGTTAAGTGAATCATGGCAGATGTTAAGTTAGCTGCATAGTTGTTAAGTGGATCTAGTTTATTCAATGACTTTGCTTGTCGCAAAAGGTGACCATCTAATCCCAGGACACCGCAACCATCATAAATGTGAGTCAGTTGCCAACTGTCTGAATTTTAATCCTGTGACCATTGGGATGCTGCAACGTCATAAGAGTGAAAAATGGACATAAGTCACTTTTTCAGTAATGTAACTTTGAACAGTCACTAAATGAATTGTTGTAAGTTGAGGACTATCTATATATCCTATGAATTTGTATGAAGGATCATTGGAATATTAGTCATGGGCCCAATGAGGTCAACTTCCCTCTTCTTACACTGAACATGCAGAAATTTGAAGTGCTCATTCTTGCTATTCTTACACTATGCCTAGTCTGCTTCTACCCACTCTTATCCAACAGAAAGCCCAATTTTCTAACTAAATAAACCAATTAACCCATTTTCTTATATCATGGCATGCTGCCATCTCATCTTCTAACATTTTGGACTGCAATTTTTTAAAAGCCATGAGACTAATCATGGGTTTTCTGCATCACAAGTTATAATATGGTCCAAATACCCATCGGAGGATTAGTTTTGTGGTTGGAGGATGTCTGCTCATTTCTTTTTTGAAAGCTAGGTCTATCCCTGGAGCAGAGAAATCAATCAGGAAAGACCTGAAGGGACAGGTGATTTCTAAGCTATGAGTAGGCAAAAGTTTCTTAACAAGTGATATGTGGTATGAATTGTTGTGTTGAGGGGAGGCTGTGATTAATACTTAACAAAAGTAGATGCAAAGGTTTTGAGTGGTAATATAGCTAGGCAGTTTTAGATCCTGGCCTTTTGTCTTCAAAGAATAAATAGTGAGGCAATTACGCACATACTTGTCAACTGTTTTTCTACATAATATTTTTAGAAATGCAAGAAGAACAAGAAAATAAGTTGCGTCAAGCTGCAGTTATCAAACAATATCCTTTTCAACCCATGTCCTGATAGTTGTCTTAGATCTTATCCCAGTGATTCACTCTTTTTTTAAAATTAGACACACCAATAATCCTAATAATAGCATGATAATGATGCAATATTGTCAAATAAAAAATATACAGTCAGACATTACAAACCACCATATAAGATGCAATATAGTGCAAGCAGCATTTGTATCATACAGAAATCATTTAAAAACAGGCAGGAGGAATGATAGAAGTTGGTATCACAAAAAGAAAAAAAATCCCTCCAGAAAAATGTGACTAATTTGCTCATTAAAATGTGCAGAATTTGGGGGATTCTAATCTTCCCTGCATATTTTTCTCTTAAAGTAAGCTTAACAAAAGTGTGCGTATATATGATGTGTCGAGATTTTGTAGTTATGCTTCCTTGGGGGGGGGGATATAATGTTGCTTAAATTTCTGCAGGTTAATAGTCTTCTTTGATGATTAGGGTTCTATTCACTGCAGAACTAGGCCTGGTAATTATAGCCTGCAAGCTGAGGACATGCGATAATCACTACCTGCAAATGTTTACAAGCTGAGAGGAATGGTGAAATATGTCCCTCCTCCCCCCCACCTCTCTCTGGAAATAGTGAAATATTTCTCAAAATGTACTATATCCTTAGGAAATAATGCTTCGCTGTGTTATACAATGACTGCCCCTGCCAGACTGAAACATGCAAAGCACATCATTTTGACCATTGACTCACAAGCAGGCTAGATCAAGGTCAAGAATTAGAGTTAGGGATAGAAAGACATATACTTTTTACAGCCCCTGTTAAAATGCCAGAGCTTTAAGATGTAAAAAAAATCAGACCAAGCTAAATTACTTCAGATTTTTTCTGCCTTTAATATAACCTGGAAGCTGAACAACTGAATGAAAAAACAAATTGAAATCTTTTAAGGGGGAAAAATACCTGTATACACACACACACAAAGATGTAGATGAAACCAAATGTGAGTCCCTCCCATCAGGTTTCCCTCAATTTACAGGTAGTCTTTGACTTACAACCACAGTTCACAAGAACTGAATCACCACATTCCTTAAGCTTCCCCTATTGATCTTGCTTGCCAGAAGTTAGCTGGGAATATTAGTGGTTGTGTGACCTTGGAATGCTACAACCATCATAAATATATGCCAGTTGCCAAGCTCCTAAATTGCAATCACATGACTGTGGGAATGCTGCTGATAGATATGAAGAAAATTTGTAAGTCACTTTTTTCAGTACCATTGTAACCTCAAGTGGTCATTAAACAAATGGTCATAAGTTGAGGACTATCTGTATTCTTTAACATAAGCATTTTCCTCTGAACTTCTAGTTGGCAACAGTATTTAATATTTGTATTTGCCCAGGCAACTTTTTTAAAATGCCTCCCATCCACTTTGTATATACTACCTGTCCAAATATGTACATGTTTAGATATAAGTTTAAATGTGAGAGAATGTTCAGGATAGATTTTAGCAGATGCCATTAATGATGGTCTATTTATGGGATCTAAAGGTACGATCTAGGTGGTAATTGTTAGTAAAACTTGGAAAAACAAGATAGCGTGAGAACTAAGACTGCCCTGCCTTGACTCCCTTTGGAAGTCAAGAGAAGAGAAAAGGAAGGGGAAACATAGCCTTTATAATAAGAACAGAATTCTGATACTTCTTGTATCCTGGAAGAGCTGACATGAAGTGATGGATTTTGCTGTAGATTTTATTGGCAAATTAGGCTTTGCATGGATAGAACTGAACGAACAGAACAATGTATTGCAAATAGAGTTTTGCCTTCATTCTTCCTTAGTTGACATTAGCCTCATCATCGGTGGCCACTATGTCTCTGTCCGTCTCCTGCAGTTCTCTGCTCCACCTTTTTTCCTAATTTGAAAAAGCTTCAAGAGGATTTCTTTCAGGCTATGTCTTCTTAGCATCTCTAGGTCTAGGACAGGGGTGTCAAACTGGCGGCACGCTGGCCGAATGCGTCAACACAGGCCATGCCCACCCTGGCTCTGCAAGGGCAAAAAACATCATCATACATCACAATACATCATGTGATGCAATCAACTTTGACCCTCCCCCCTCCGTCTAGGAGACAACAAACAGCTGGAAGGAATGCCTAGGATATTAAAGGTAGCCCTAACCCAGGGGTAGGCAACCTCAGCTCTTTTATGACTCATGGACTTCAACTCCCAGAATTCCTGAGTCAGCTATGCTGACTCAGGAATTCTGGGAGTTGAAGTCCATGAGTCATAAAAGAGCCAAGGTTGCCTACCACTGCCCTAACCCTTAATTCAGAGTTAAGTATGAGAGTCTTGCTTTTCACTGAACAACTGTCCTGGAATTTTCTTGCATGGGCTTTTTGATGACTGGAGGAAGGATTGATGATTTGATTGACAGGTTTTGGTGGCCAGCAAAAAGATTAGGAAGAAGTGATGAGAAGCAGAATGTCAAGGAGTATATTTGATTAAAGAAATCTCTCGCATCCACAATGTTTTTCCCCCACTCTCACACTACTGGTGGAAATTCTACTGCCCAAAAGTGCTTATAGGTGAAATTCAAAGTGCAGTATTGTTTCTTGAATTTATGAGGCACAGGGAAGCAATGGAGAGCCACATATCCTATATGTCAGACAGTGAACTAAAGTCAGGTATGAGAATAGGGAACTTCTACATATTATTTATTTGTGCTTCCAAGTCAGTGTTGACTCCCAACAGCTGCCTGGACAAGTCCCTTCAATATATTGGAAGTGGTTTGCCATTGTTTCCTTCCTAGGGCTGAGAAATAGTGACTGGCCCAAGATCAAACAGCTGGCTTCATGCTTAAGGTGGGATTAATACTCATGTTTTCCATTTTCTAACTTGGAACCTTAATCATTACACCAAACTAGCTTTCCTTGTGACAGGAACACAACAAGAAAAACAACATATAAAAGAATTAGGCAGCAACTACATTCGTTCATCTCTACTAGTGTTTTTCAAACTTGGCAACTGTAAGATTTGTGGACTTCAATTCCCATAATTCCATTCTGGCTGGGGAATTCTGGGATTTGAAGTCTACATTTCTTAAAGTTGCCGGAGATGAAAAAATACTGATCTATACTGGGTTCCTCTTTACTGCCTCAATGACTAGAGGGGGAAAACATTGAGAACTTCAAGATTCTGTTCCTGGAGCATCTCCTTGTAGATTACAGATTCATATATTGAAAAATAATTACAACTTTGTGCTTTTGCATACAAATCTCCTATCCAATTTTTTGTCCTGAAATCCTGTTGGTATAAATGGGTTCTTTCCGAACAGTGCAGTGACTTGTGTGTCAAATCCTACTGTTCTACAAGCCTAGCTGCATGCATCTTATTATCCTGCTGCTGATTACAAGATCCCATTGACCACAAGCTGCCTGTCTATCTGTCAAGATGGTTTGATTAGTATATAATCAATTTCTAATCCAATCAGAAGCCACTGCTGCTTGCAACTGATAAAGGTCTCAGCATGGGACTGATGAGGCCAAAACCTTCGCATTTCTACGGGGACACCTGCAGAATATGAGGTGTTCCAACTAAGCAGATGAAACCTGGGAAATAGCAATTAGTCACTTGCAAAGAATTCTGATAATAAGAACATTTAAGCAGAGAGCAAGGTAAGAGACTTGGGCATCTAAGCGACAGCTCTGAAATAAAGGGAAGATGGTTTCCTCCATTTCCACTTAACCTTTAGCTGAATCAAGTTTGCCCCTACCTCTTCTTTTCTCCTCTCTCCTTTCTGAAGGATCATCTGTGGCTTAAACTTTACTTGAGAGGGGAAAAATGTAATTGCTAAAGTTTCAACCTCTGTGGCATTTTATCCCACAGCAGGAATCTCTCCTATGTCATTTAGCTTCCTCACTCTCCCGTTCTAGAGCTTTTCCGGACCAAGAAAGTGTAATGTGATTATACATTTGGAAATGACAGCGGTATGTAATCAGTGGTTTCTCTCTTTTTAACTTCTTGACCCAAATTAAATATCTCCTTCATCTTTTTCATTCCTATCTAATTCTGAAGTTTATAAGAAGGAAGGTACTTAAGCTGCTACTGGAGAGAAATGAGGGTGGAGTGGGGAGTTAAAGAAAATCCTTGTGAAGGTAGCCTTTCTATATTAATACACCTTTGTTGCCTGGAGATTGGGTTATTATAATTTTGATTGTGTTATAACTGCTATTGGAATAATTAAAATATATTTTGAGTGTACTACGGTATTGTTTCTCGTAGTTTAGCATGCAGGCCATATAGAGCTTGTATATTTTGTACATATATAAATATTTATAATAGTGCAGCCATATATAACCAGTAGTCCTCAATATAGGACTGTAATTGAACTGAGAATTGTGTAAGTAATGCCAGTTGTTAAATAGGTCATCATGTGGCCAACTCAATTTTATGACTTTTTGTGCTGGTGGTGAAGTGAATCAACATTGTTGTTAAGCAAACACTGCATTCTTAAGCAAATCTATTGACTGCAATGGGCATTTTTTCTGGAAAATGGAAGTAAATGCCAGTTTCTAGCAAAAAAAAGGGTCATAAATAGCAATCATGTGTATGGGTCAGTTGCTGAGCACCCAACATGAGATCATATGGCCAGGGATGGCAGTCTTCAGAACTTCACATTCAGGTTGTAAGTAGCTTTGAATAGTTGTTAGGCAATTGATCATAAGTCGAGGACAAGGGGGAAATTATTCATTAACTACAGTGCTTTGTGTTTTCCAGGAATATCTGCAAGATATAAAACTTTTGGCAAGATAAAGCAGCATCTTGCCATTGCAATGCCACCCTTTTGCCAATGCCACTCTTTTTGTACATGAATCAAGGCACTGCACACATATATAAAAGGAGGGTAGCTTGGGTTGCGAAAGTGAGAGGCTGTTTTTGAAAAAAAAACTCAGATTCTGGGATAGCAATAGCACTTTAACTTATATACCACTTCATATTGCTTTTACATCCCTCACTAAAAGGTTTACAGAGTGAGCATATTGCCCCCAACAATCTGGGTCCTCATTTTACCGACCTCGGAAGAATGGAAGGCTAAGTCAACCTTGAGCTGGTCAGGATTGAACTGCTAGCAGGGGGCAGAATTAGCCTGCAATACTGCATTCCAACCACTGTGCCACTATGGATGCTGCTTCTCTTCCCTAAGAGTTATCTCCAGTAGTTTATCGCCAGAGTTTTTAAGGATCAAATATAGGGCACTTCTATTCATTAATACATCAGATAAAGAACATTGGGTTCTCATAAAATGCTTCAAAAGAGAATTGTTTATATGTACAGTTCAAGTATAAAATAACATTTAAGATAATTTTTAATATGTTAGTTTTTCTTGAAGAGCTGGCCATGTAAGACCTCCCTCGGTTATTTTCCCAGCAACTATTCTGTGAGATAGGCTGAGGGAATGCAACTGATCCAAAATTGCCCACTGCTTTTCAATGAGTAAGAGAATTTCCAAGTCCCAATCTAACACTATTACCATTATACAGTTTGGGGTCTTTAACATGAGGAGTTACTGAGTAAAGATGGTGACAGTATCTGGTTGAACATGTCTGGACTTAGAGACAAGTCAGGTTGGGCTGATCAGCCCTTGGATGATGAGCCGTTTCTGAATTCAGAGATGTTAAGAGAATAGATGTTAAAAAAAAATGGGAAATTAGTTCCATTCTTTTGCCAAGAAAACTATATAGGGATGACCAAATAAATAAAGAGTGATTAAAAAGTGATTTTGCCTTTACTTAAATGTATCACCAGAACTAGTCAAAAGAATTTACAAAAAAAAAAAAGGATATCGGTGGAAAAAAACATATGTTCCATGTGGACAAAATTTAACCCTGGAGAAAACTGCATTAGGAATTCTGAAAAGGAGCTCGCAGTTATCACTATGTCCTTATAGGAAGACCAATTGAGCTCACAGTGTATGTTCTCAAATGTCCCCATCCAGAAGTTCTCTTCACATCCAGATTCTATTTTCTGTTTTTGGGAAACAGCTCAATAGTTCCTTCTACCACTGACTAACTGCTATCTCTGAAATGACACAACAAAACTGCAGTGTTCCAGACAGACCATAAGATGGTGCTGGTCTGCCACAAAATTTCACATCTGATTTCAACAATACTCAAATTATCACATATAACAATTTCCTAGGTATAATTAATATTCTTCTACATGAGTGAAGTTTGATTCAAGGTAGACCTGGAACCCAAATTCATAAATTGGTTAGAGTCAGCACTTCACCAAGAAACAAATCAACAATTTAGTGCAGAATCCTAATTAAACTCTTCTATTTATGCCTGTAGAAGAAGAAAATTCTAAACATTTTCCCTTTGCTTTAGGCTACATAGTCTTTTCACTTGATTCCCAAAGTTTCCAATCTTTAGTCAGAAGCTGTGAAGAAAAATGTTCAAACTCTATTTTTTTCCAAGCCCTGGTTCACAGTCTCTTCATCTGTGTTTAAAAGGACCATTTTTTTTAATCCAGGAGAGGGAAAAAGGCTAAATTAGCTGGTTCTTTGTGTACATGACAAAGTATACCCCTCCCTTGAGAGGATGTGTACAGTGCCTGAGATGTGTATTTTGTAAGCTGTGTATTTTGTAAGCTTAAAGCTTGTGTCAACTGCAGTCACAATAATATCCCATCTTATTTAATGTCCCAGGATAGAAGATAAATATCATGTCTAGGATCTTATAATATGGAGTTCAAGTTTGTGCATATGGCTCTGAGGAAGCATGTATGTTGTTTTCTATAAGATGTTTGCATATATCTACTGTGGCACAGATGGCTTATCTAAAGGGAAATTGCACTTTAATTCCTCCCTTAAAATAAAAATGAATACATAGGTGGATAATAATATAGTTAGCATTCTTTATTGATTGCTTTGTTAGCTGTAAAATGCTACATGGCATAGGAACTGCCTGTAGCATCCACCCAGCTGCTTTGATCTTGCAGGTTTGCAGTGCTCCAGGTTTTTTGTTTTGATTAAATATTGACATCTATCAGGACCCCCGAAAAGTGCTTTCTCTGTAGAAGTTCTGCCAGAAATTCAGAGTCCTTACTCTCCTGTTGTTTAGAGAAGCCATGAAGACCTGCCTCTTTACTCAGGTTCCAGCAAGGTACAGTGAGACCCCTCACTTCATTATGCTTGCCATTTTTTAATTTTTACTTACTATGTTTTATTGATTTGATTGTATTTTTTTGGGTTGATTTTTCTAAGCTGCCCAAAGTCATTGGAAGTGTGGCAGCATCCAAGGTTAATAAATTACTAAATAATAATAATAATAATAATAATAATAATAATAATAATAATAATAATAATAATAATAATAATAATAATAATAATAATAAAGTTGGAAGGGACCTCGGAGGTCATCTAGTCCAACCTCCTGCTCAGGCAGGAAACCCTATACCATTTCGGACAAATGGCTGTCCAGTTTCTTATCCCATGACTGAGTGGATTATGATTTTAGAGATACCATGTTTCCCCGAAAATAAGACCAACCAGAAAATAAGCCCTAGCATGATTTTTCAAGACGCTTGTAATGTGAGCACCACCCCAAAATTAAGCCCCAGTTAAGATCATCAGCCAGATTTAGTACCGTATTTCCCCAAATATAAGCCCTAACTGGAAAATAAGCCCTAATGCATCTTCTGAGGCAAAAAATTAATACAAGATCCGGTCTTATCTTCAAGGAAACACAGGTACTTCCTTACCTAAACATAATGAAATAAAATGACCATGACAGACAAAAAAGCAGGGGACGTGGGAACAACTTCTGACTTCTTGTTGGGTTCCACATTGACTTTCCTTGTAGGAAGCTTGCAGGAAATATTGTGAATCTTTTGACTATGGCTGATCATAGTAGCACAATTGTACAAAAGTGCAGCGGCACCAAAGTCGATACAACTTCGCCACATTTGAATTCTATGAGGTCCTGGATTTTGGATGCATTCTATAACTTAATCCATTTGAGGTATATTGATTCAAAAGTTGTTGCCTTATGATGCACTGTTCAACCCAAGTGAAGTTAACACAAGAATTTTAATATTATAGAGATGATGATTTTTTTTTGCTGTGTAAAGCTAAATCATAAATTAAGAAAAAAAATCATGCAATTTTTACAATGCTCTACATAGACTTATCTCACTAATATTGGGAACCAGCTCCGAGAACATCAGATATTTGTGTTATCCATATTTAGGGTTTTGGCAAAGACCAATGGCCAGGCTACATAGAGTATAGAATACAACTGATTATCAGCCTGCCTTTGCATAATAATTCTATTTTATTTGAGAAGGCTTTTTAAGGATTCCTTAATCAGTGTTGTTCTATTGCCTGAAAATCTAAAATGCAAATTAATATGAAAGTTCCAACAGTTAAAGTGTCACTCCTCCTCTTTCTTTCCTTTTATGTTCTTGATAGGTGTCAGTCATGTCTAGACATGGGGTAGAGGGTCTGGTGTCAGTGACAACAATATTTGGGAGACTGGTAGAAGATGAGGGAGGAACCACAATGACATAAAGAAGATAAAGAAGATGGCACACCTTGTCATTCAAGACATCATAATGCACATTGCACAGTGATGTCACTGATTGTATCATATGTCAATTAATGCCATTTCTGTTCTGCTATGTCTTCAGAGATGGGACAAAGGTAGCTTGAGTGATTGGCATGGCTCATTGAGTCCTTGCAGATTAACCATGGTTTCCTTCTTTAAAAGGAGGTTTCAGAAATTCACATGGTTCCCCCCCCCCCAGAGTACTTGACATCTGTCTAAGATATTGGAGGAAAGCTTTTATTTGTCAATGTGTGCAATAAAGCTGAGAGATCGTAATAAATAACATTTTTTCTTCTGGGTGTTTATATATGTATGTATGTATGTATGTATGTATGTGTGTGTGTGTGTATGTGTATACACACACACACACACACACACACACATATATATATATATATAAAGTATCTATTTTTGATCTAATAATTTCACCGGTTTCAAAGCTTCTAATCAGTAAACAATGGGCAACATCACAGAAAAATAATCTAATTGTCACAGCTGAGGCATCACAAAGAAGAAAGCTTTCAACACTTTTTTTTTTAAAAAAAACTTGGTGATTTAAGGAGGACTATTGTTAGAGGCTTAGGATGCTTAAAAATAAAGGAAAAAAATGAATCAAGTACATCGAGGGGCTTAAATGCCTCAATTTCAAAGTCTATACAGACTTTTAAACACAATCTTTATCCTTCCACCTATTACACAGGCATTAAAGTCATCATGAACAAAAGTCATTTCTGTCATGAGAAGCCGACACTACAATTTTTTGTAGAAGAATTGAAAACATTTGTACTTCGTAGACTGTGACCTTCATAATTCAATTTGTAAGTAATTTCTTCATTTGGGAAAATATTCCCTATCATCATTGGAAAGAAAAGAAAGTAAGGAGAAAAGGATGTTTTGGGATATTTTATTTAAAAAAAACCTCCAATTTTTTTTATTAAAAACAGGAGTAGCATGCAATGAAAATCAATCCACTGATAATGAACTATGAAACGTTACACATATTTTATCAAAGGAAAAAGGCTGTGACTTCTGAGTCATTTAGTGAATGAATTCCAGATTATTCAGGTCATGCAGTTTAAAAAGTGGACTTTCTTATTACCAATAGCTTTTTTAGACATTTATTACTAGGGAAAGGTATTGTAGCAAGCAAACTATTTTAGACTTCTTCTCTCATCATGGTAGTTTGGTCACTACTAGGTAGATATAATTTCTGGTTGTAGCCAGTGTTTTATAATGGTTAAAGTTTGAACTGGCCTTGGGAAGATACAAATTTTAGTCCACCCTCAACCAGAATAGGATTGGTCCATTTTGAGGGAAAAACAGAAGACTCAGTAGAATGTTCTACAGCCATACTGCTCCATCTTGTGGTGGGCACATCCGTATATTCAAGATCCTTAGCTTTCTGCATCTTGTACAGACTCTTCTTTCTGCAACAAACAATATTCTTGCTTCAGGAGAACTGTAAAGATTACAAACCAAGCTCAGAAGAAGAAAAAGTGGGGAACTAAATAGGTCTACTGTAGTAAAAATGGCCAGAATAGGGAGGGAGCACTGACAAGCAACCCATTCTCACTTCTAATGGGCCAAAGGAATAGCCTTGAGGAACAGGAAGATAAGCCAAAAATGGAGAGAATGGTTAGATAAAAGAAATTGAAGTCCAGGGCAGAATTATTATTTGAGAAAGTGTCTTAGATAAGACCCTCCTTAATTCCTAGAAAGAGGATAAGAAGGGAGGAAGTATTTTCAGACTTGCAAATTTCTGTTAATATATCTTTATAAAGGGGGTGCAATGACTCAGTTATTGGTTACAAATCTGAGCTTCTCAGTTGGAAAGCTGACAGCCCGAGTTCGAGACTTCAGTGCTGCATAGGGCGAGCTCCAGTTCTTGCCTCAACTCCTACCCACCTAGAAGTTTGAAAACATGCAAATTCAATAAAAAAAAATAGGTGCCACTTTGGTGGGAAAGTAGCAACATTGTATGAACTTCAGTGTGTAGCCATGCTAGCCACATGACCATGGAAGCATCTTCAGACAATGCTAAGAAATGGTGATAATCACTGCCCCCTAGAGTTGGACATGGGAAATGTTTACGTTTACCTTATACCTTTATAATTAATATAATGTTTGCTTGTGTGGAGCACAGGTAGGAAAAAGAAATGTAAGATCTGAATCCAGAGACATGTATGTGCTATCCAGACTTATGTCTATGGAGAGTCTCAGTCATCCTGATTATGATTGTCCCAAAGGTGCTTTTTCAAAAGTTAACTTTGTATTTCCTGAAAATCTTTTGCTTCTCATCCAAAAAGCTTCTTCAGTACTGACTGAATGGTGGAGGATGGAAGGATTTACATTCCTTTCAGCCAACTGATTGTTAGTACTCTCTCTGAAAGTCTTTGAGGCCACTTGGAGGTTTATCTGTACCCTCAGGGTGACCTGAATAGTGCAAATGGGTGTGGAATCTTCTTGGAACTGCTGAAAGGACTGTGTAAACAGGAGACAGGTGGTGATGTATCCCTCACCTTTGTCTTTCAAATGCAGAAGAACTGCTGAACTGAAGAAGCTTCTTTAATGAGAAGTAAAATATCTTCAAAAAAACCCCCAAAGAAAGTCCAATTGCCTTTTGAAAAAGCACCTTTGGGTCTCCAGGCTTATAACAGGCAATTGCTGTTTTTTTTTTTGTTGTTGTTGTTCTAATTATGGGTTTTCTATAGTTTATCAAATTAGTTTATCAAAGAGTGATGTCCTTCAATCTTTGCTATGCTTTGAATTGGAGTAACAGCCTGGACAAGAACTTTGAAAGCAAATGCTTAGTTTGGACAAAGAGGATTAAGAGTGTAAAGCAATCCAGTACTCAAAGTGATGCATTGAAGTTATGAATCATTCTAAAAACGTAACACCAAACAAAATGTAAATAGCAAAAGTTGTATTCAGTCTGTATGTTGAGTGTCTTGCCCAGATGTATTTGGTAGATTTCTTTTTAAAATAATCCCTTCTTTCAGAATTAATCTTTTGTTCTCTTAACTATACATTTCGACAGATTTTATAGTTTGCCACAAGAGATTTTTTTATAGGTGCAAACGTATTAAACTATGAAAATGTGGGTGATATGGAGATGACAGTACAAGAGAGATTTCCTCTGAACACTCCTCATTTTAAAGAATTACCAGCTTCAAAATCCAGCAAGGTGCAAACAAAATTAATCTTCCTTCCATTTCAGTGAAGTGAGAAAAACCCGATTGGCAGAAGTTCATTTCATTGCACTTCAAGATCATTGCAAGAATTTGTATACATAGGATATATGCATTGAAATTATTTGGAGAGCTGAAGGGATCTTATCTGCATTATGAGCTGACATTTTTTTATGGAAACATATCCACTCTTAGAATACTTTCCGTAATATGAATTTATCAGCTCACATTCCAAGCTTTCACTTCATGTATTATTCAGTGTTAGCATAGATATTTCAACTGATAAAAAGCTCTATAAAATACCTCTATCAGTGGGCATGCTTTAAAAAGGAATAGTGTAAGGACTAAGATATATAAAATTTAGCAAAGCCTACACATATTTTGGAAGATGTCCTGTAGAATTCAAAAAGGCTTCATTTGGGGTTGAGATATGAACAATGTGTCTTAAGGCTGCCAACTATCTTTTTATGTAAAAACTCAGGAAACGTTTTAGAAGTGTCCTTAAAAAAAACCCCTGCTATTGTAACTAAAAGAGCAAGTAGACTAACCATAATGACCCAACTGAAAAATGTGACCTTTTCAATCTGATTTCAGTGACATTTCTCACCCACATTAACAAGTAGGTCACTATTTATTCAGGGCTTTTCACATTTACTAAATATTTCAATGCAGTTGTCAGCAAAAAAAGAGTAAAAATATATTAAAAGTGAGGAGTAGGAGTAGGAGTAGGAGAATAGGTTTGGTGGGCTTACCCACAGGTGTTCCGACAGAAATTCATCCAGCTCCATGCACACAGCCATCCAAATACACCTCTATAGCATAGCTCAGGCAAAGTAAAAGGGAAGAGCTAGTAGAAGTATGAAAGCTAACCATGAACCCAAAGATGTTACACCATGTATAGGTGCTCCAGCTATCACACAATGATTAGTATTTTCAAATTCTGTAAATGCTTGCCAAAGGGAGAGCTATTAGATCTCGGCTGCAAAAATCTGGCAGGAACAAAAGACTGAAAATTGTAATGCTGAAACTGAAATACTTGCAATCAGATTTAGCTAGTAGCCTATGAGATCTCACTTGTATTCCCTGTTTTGTAAAGGAGAAGGGAGGAAGGAGGGAGAGAGAAAGAGAAGGGAGTCAGGCATGCAAATTAACAAAGATGCAGCAGCAAAGAGGAAGCCAGAAAGAACAGAAGCAAGAGTTAGCTTATAATACTTTTGTACCCATTTTAATTGGAAGCAGCTCATACTGTAATCATATTGAGCAGTTCACTTAGGAAAGATATATATTTACATTTAGAAGAACAATATTCCCCATTTAGACTGCAGTCCAATTCTCATGCTGGCCTAAGTATTTTACAGAAACCGGAAGAATGCATATTCTGACAATAATTCAGTATGATCCTATATATATATATATATAGGAAAAAATTCCTCATCCTCAGGTGAATTGTTGCAGATGGAATTTTTAGAGCAGTTATTCCTGGATCTTGTTTGCAGAGAGCAAGGCAAAGGATAATTAGGAATATTGGCTCCCTCTAACAACTTGGATAAACAATTGAACTGCCCTCTAAATGGTCTGGCGCAAAGCTGTTTTAAAGTCTTCCTTTGTCAGGGCAGAAACTGCAGTTTTGGCAAAAGGCCAAAAGTCATCCACCCACCCTGCAATATTACCCCCTCCCCTTACAGGTCCTTGTTCATTTCATGGTCAAAATACTCTCCCCCTCTCTTCGTGCCTTCAGAACTTCAGTACACATGCAATTTTGCTAATCCCAAACACCAGATTAAGGGAGAGTGTTAAATCAAGCAAGAAATGGAGTTTTAGTTTGGAAGTGACTTTTCTAATGAATGATTACTTGGCAGTATGAAGAGGCATTCCCATGAGGAAGCTTTAAGTGGGACTCCCAAATCAAGTGTGCCTAGAACAGGACCACACAAATTACTGCTTGCAATGAAGAACAAAAGTCAAAAAGTGCTTCCCTTGTGACTCCTTTCACATAATTGTTGCTTGGCAAAGACAAACACTTGAACAAACAGAAACCTGACTGAGAAAAATATCACAGAATAGCTGGGAATCAGCTAAATCAGTTGCCTGCATATGCTAAAATGCCCTCCATTTAGCAAGGGGAAATCCAATATTCTGATGTTAGGAAATCATTCTCCTATCTTTGGGGAAAGTGTTCTTAAACTTCAAAATGCCTGCTTATCTGCTTGTCTGCCTCCTCTCCTTTTCTCTCCTCTCCTCCCATCCTAAGACATCAGTTTAGAAATTAGGAGGCTGCAAGTTCTAGTCCTACAGTCTGGATAACATTGGGCCAGTCTCTTTTTCCCAGCCCATGTCAAGCTTGGACAATAAGCCAGTTGGTCAGTTCTAGTCATAACCATTGGATCAACCTAGTTCAGTGGTGGCGAACCTATGGCACGGGTGCCAGAGGCGGCACTCAGAGCCCTCTCTGTGGGCACACATGCCATTGCCCCAGCCTTGCCTCCCCCTGCGACCTCCTCCTCACCAGCAGCCCCCCTGGAGGAGAGTTGCCCCCGAGCGTGGCCTACGTGGAGCAGTGCAGCCAAGGACATGGCAGCCAGGCAGCATAGACTCTGCCCTCACGCCCCATCGCGCACAGTTGATGCTGCGGGACGCAGGCAGAGGGCGTGGCCACCATGGCGCTGCTGGGTGATCTGCGGCAGGCCCTGGAGGCGGTGAGTGGCCCTGCAGGCAGGCGGGGTGGGGGTGGAGCGGGGGCAGGGCAAGGGGTGGAGTGGGGGCGGGGCCAGTTTTTGGGCACTCGGTCTCTAAAAGGTTCGCCATCACTGACCTAGTTGATAAAAGAAAGAAAGAAAGAAAGAAAGAAAGAAAGAAAGAAAGAAAGAAAGAAAGAAAGAAAGAAAGAAAGAAAGAAAGAACAACCTTGTACCTGGGGAAAATGCTAGGAAGAAAAAAATGATAATGAGAATAATGGCATAAACTGACAGTGGTGAGTACCATACCAAAAGGCCTTGGATGGCAGTTAAAAAAACAGGACATTGTTTCAGGACACAGGAAACAGATGTTGGAATCTGTACTTGTCCAAACACAATAGGTGCAGACTCCAATGAATAGTTAGGTCTGCAGAAAAAACAACTGCAACCAGCCTGTCTTCCATTGAGGACTTGTATACTGCACGAGCCAGAAAGAGGGCTGAGAAAATATCTACACACCCCTCACATCCCTGACATAAACTGTTTCAGCTCCTCCCCCTATAGGGCACTGCATACCAAAACAATTAGACACAGACAGTTTTTTTTTCCTCCCATGCCATCACTCTCCTAAACTCCTAATTCTTATGCCTAAAGATAACTAACTATGTAGTATGACTGTGTTACTATTATTCTTCTAATCTTTCCTATTACCTATTCCTATTGGTATCTTATGATTATATCACTTTGTTGTTTTATGTACACTGAGAGCTTATGCATCAGAGACAAATTCCTTGTATGTCCAATCACACTTGGCCAATAAAGAACAAAGAAAGTCACTTTTTTTTTACATTAACAAAAATTCATCTGTCAATTACAAAAGGCCGCACTGCCATATACTACCCTAATATATTACAATAGCCTAGATTCTTGGGAAGAATTTAATGTGAATGAAGGCCGGTGTGAAGAAGCTAAAGAAATGGCAGCTGTGATTTGTTTACATTGTTATGTATAATCATCATCAGCAACAGCATCATAAATTACATTTATATGCTGCCCAATTCCCGGTGACTCTGTGTTTTTCAGTCTGTGATACTTCTATTTTTTGATTTTCCTTTTCAGAAGCAGAGCATTTACATTTCTCCCGGTTAAATGGCATCATGTTCACTTTATCTTATTATATAAGCAAAAGAGAATTTTTGTAGCTCAGGGTTGAAGTCTGGTGTGTCCAATCAATATATCTCAATCAAGGAACTGCCAACTCAGAAAAACAATCAAACAATTAACAACATCCTAATCAAGGAATCACCAAGAACACCCCCACCAATGCTGACAAGACAAGCACTTGTATATAAACAGAGAACAAACCCACTCACTTCTAGAACTGATGAT
The DNA here is from genome assembly GCF_001527695.2 of Protobothrops mucrosquamatus. Classification (NCBI taxonomy): domain Eukaryota; kingdom Metazoa; phylum Chordata; class Lepidosauria; order Squamata; family Viperidae; genus Protobothrops; species Protobothrops mucrosquamatus. The sequence continues at coordinate 26,797 of NW_015386438.1, forward strand.
ATTGGCTAGTTGGGTAATGAAATGGCTTCAGGAAAACAACCAAGTTCAGAAAGTACCAAGAATTCCACAGTCATCCTATTATTCAAACCACCACCACCACCACCACCACCACCACCTCCTCCTCCTCCTCCTCCTCCTCCTCCTCCTCCTCCTCCTCGTTGTTGTGCCCTGTCCTCAATATTCCTCTGACTTGATCTGGGCTAGTGAGGAATGATCTCTGGGGGGTGATTTTTCTATACCAGCTGTTGAAAAGCTGATGTTGCACATCAGTCAGATCTGATTAGTACTTGGATGAGAGATTTCCAAGGACCTGGGAATATCAGGGCTGGAAAATAAAATAATATATAAAAATAATCAAACTGGAAGGAGGCCATAGCAAATCACTTTGTATTGTTGTTAAGAAAACTATATGAAAATATTCATGAAATTATCAGCAAGTAAGCTTAACTCCAAGGGGAATGCATGCATACAATACCAATGGTGTGTGCCTCAAACATATGTTACCATAATGTCAATGAGATTTTCATTCTTTCAATAATTCATGACTTTGTAAACTCTTTATCTGTAATACTTAAATATGCCCTTGAGAATGAAGTAGGTTTTGGGGTTGGTTTTTTTTAAATCTCTAATTAAATATAGTTATTTTACCTGTTCTCTGGCATCCCACACTGACCCTTCTTTCTTTATAATTGCTGTCTTTATGGGCTGCATCTTTGCATTTGGATTGAAGACTGTGGTTTTACATACAGACACACATACACAGAGAAACAGCAGCTATGAATTCACAATCTGACTGGTGGACACAGTACTGAAAAGTGATATATTAGAAAAAGAGTGATGGGAAAAATGAAGGGAAGGCTGGAACAACATAAGAGTAAAAATCTTTTGATATGAAAACAAAAATTAATATGTCATCAGAAAATAAATGTCATCTGTTGATTTTTTTGCCTACCTTTATGAAAGGTAACTATATATAGTACAGGTGGCCTTCTACATATGACTGCAATGGAGCCTATCTATTATGGTTGAATATTGTAACGGTTATAAAACAGGATGGTCACACAACTGACATGTTTTCTAAATGTTGTTAAATGATTCACCTAGCTATTGAAAAGCATGCTACATGCAAGTAGATAAATAGGCACCACTTCAATCACAGGTAGATAAATTTATTTGGAAATAAATAGAAAAGCTCACCTCAGAACATTTTTGGAAAGACGGATTCTTTGCACTACTGGAAAATCCCAATAATGGTTTGAGAATGGTAGATGCATGTCTTGTGGATGAACAGAGTTAGGGTTGAGGTTAGCCTCTCTCAAGATCCCCTGAAAGCGCCCCCCAAAAGATCCTAAACGTTTCAAGCCCTCTTCTACATAGAGAAAATTGGGAGGGTTTTTTTTGGATTTTGGTTAAAATTAATCAGCAACATCAGTGAATATGGCATCTTCTTCCTTTCATTCTGGATCCTACAGCTCTCCAAGGTTGAAGATCCTTGCAATGTGATAGGATCAAGCAGCAACAGCTTGAACCAGCTGAAGGCAAGAAGACCGTGCTCTAAAAGCAATACCTACTAATTAACCTAGAGAAGACTTTTTTAAAAAAAAAAATCTTTTAAGCTTTATAAATGAATGTTGATCTTTAATGTTGATGTTGATCTTTAATCTATCTTGGAGATGGTATTCTTTCAAACCAGAACTGAAAAGTCCTTTTCTTTGGCCACTACCTACCTACACTTAGAGTCATTTGAATATAATCTGACAATCAGATTATCACATGAAGTCCTCAATTTATAACTATTTATTTAATGACTGTTCAAAATTACAACGGCACAGAAAAAAGTGATTTATGGCCGATCTTCACACTTAGGACCATCACAGCATCCTGCAGTCAAAATTTGGGTGCTTACCAATCCAGCATGTATTTATAAAGGTTGTAGCATCCTAGAGTTATGTGACCACCATTTTGCAACCTTCCCAGCTGGCTTCCACCAAGCAAAGTCAGCGGGGGAAGCTGGTTCTTAACAACCAGGTGATCCACTTAATATCTACAGTGATTTGCTTAACAATCATGTCAAAAAAGTTTGTAAAATCAGGTGCAACCTTAACCACCGCCTTGCTTAGCAATGAAAATTCTGATCCCAGTTATGGTTGCTAGGCAAACATTAGCAAGAGTTTTAACAGCTCTCCTTTAAAAATTACATTGCATAATTGCATAATTCCATTCTAGTTACATTCAGACTTTTTTTTTCCAGAGAGGATGCAAATGCTGACTGGTTCCAATGGCACATTGGCATTTTAAAGAGGAAAAGCAAGTTATCTGCCTTTCTTGCTGGATTCAGATATGAAACCCTCTCTGAGACAGTTTACAGAACTTTATATATTGTTGGATGTTATTGTCCGGGGAAGGAATAATTTTATTCTTCATTCCCAGAAATTATGTTATCAAGCAGAGCAACTGAATTCAACTGAAAGGAGGAAACTCTCTTCAAAACGGAAATACAGGAAACTTATTCATTCTGGAAAATAACATTTAGTATTATTTTCTTGTGCTACCTACTTTCAACAACAATAAATATCAAGTGTTTAGTGTACAGATAATGCACCAATGATTTTTATTGTGCCCTATGTAAGCATGTGCAAAGTCAGATATTTTATTACTATTGTTTCCATTATTTATTGTTGCAGAGGACTGAACAAAGTATCCACTTAAAGCAAATAGCTTTACAAGTGATTCTGCCGAATTAGTTATATGATATGAATGAAGTAAGCTCATCCAAAGTGACAAAAATAAGCAAATAAATAAAAAGAGAATGAACTTTCACTTTTAGAAACTGTCAAATCTAATGGATGAAAGACCTCTAACTGCACTTAATCAAAATGAAAACTCTCATAGCTCTTCTCTGAGCATCAAGGTGTGAACAGAAGGAGGGAATGATATGTATGAGTAGTAAATATGACAAATTTGTTGAAAATTTGGGCTTTTTTTGCTCACATTTGTTTTTTTTAAAAAAAACTTTTATGTGTTGTTGATTAAACCACATGCGAATTAGAATAAGTTCAGGAAAATTGTCGCCCATCTGTACTAGCCAAATGCAACATTTTTTTCTCATTTTCTGTTTATGAAAAAGATGCACATTTTGCTAATTTCCCATCAACAAATATTGCAGGAAAATTCCCACTTTTCTCCAGGCCCATTTTTTTTAATTGCAAAGCAGTTATAGTCACTCCTGTGAAGTGTGCAACAAACTGAAATAAAACATTTAGAAATTCAGCTTTTAATTGTCTAATTATGTAACATGTCTCTATGCTTTTTGTCACCTCAAACCTGATTATCAATGTCAGCTAGTTCTGTTTCTGGGTGGAAGAAGGCTTTTACTGTGGCAATAAGCAAAGATTGAAAGGAATGGGGAAAACTTAGTTGTGACTGAAAACATTTCCAAATGCAGGCAACTTTTTTTCAGTTTTTCCTAATACAATTTTATATGCAATCCATCCATCAGTTCAAAAGAATTAAGGAAACATATTTTATATTGCCTGTTGAATACCATTTAATGCAGTGGTTCTCAACCTTTTTAATGCTGCGACCCCAACCGGTAGTAAGTCGAGGACTAAACCAGTCATAAGTCGAGGACTAAACCAGTCGTAAGTCGAGGACTACCCAACCAGTTGTAAGTCGAGGACTTTCCCTGCCCGGGAGCGCCGCGCATGCGTGGTTCCACCCCCTGTGCCGGCCGAGGCGTAGCTGGCAAGTGGCAGAGACGGAGCAGGCCGACCACCAGCTGGCCCAGCCCAAGGGAGGTAAGGCACCCCCCAGAAAAGGGGGAAAAATGGCAGACAAAAAAAATGGCGGACAAAAAAAATGGCGGACAGCCTTGCTTGGTGACCCCCATGAAATGGTCGATCGACCCCAAATGGGGTCCCGACCCACAGGTTGAGAACCACTGATTTAATGTTTTCTTATTTTATAATCTTTCTTGGTCTTTTAAGTGGTAGATACTCTAGAAAATGTTCTGATCCTAATTATTGTTTCACTGGTGTTTATCTTTTCAGACAGCAACCTGAACAATGAAAAGCAATCAGATATGTTCTACTGTTTTAGATTCAACTGTAATAACCATTTACTAAGGACATTGTTTTTTTTACTATGCTGTTGTCTGCCTTATTTTAGGATGATCTCAAGTGAAGGTTCATCTTAAAAGAGAGATAGCTTAAAAACCAATCCTATTTTTTTTTAAAAGAACTAGGATGACACAGAGCCAATGAAACATATGCTAAAGTTAATAGTGAAATAAATAGGACAAGTTACATATATAGATCTGAATAATCTTTCACAATCTTGTGCTTTCCAGGTAATTTAAATGAAAACTCCCATCAGTCAGAGCAAGCATAGGCAACAATTATGGAGAATGAAGATCTCAATTTCTGAAGGGTATCATATAAGAAGATTGCTATAAACCATGATTTAATACTTCTTAAAGAAATCAGCCTCCTTCCACATTTTAGCTGTTTCTTCCTGCTTTTACTTCTGTTTAACGCTAGATGTAACAAGGAACTGGATTCAATATTAATTATGGCTAATAACTGTTGCTAGTTGAAACAAATCAGTTTCATTTGTTACACTATGTCAGTGGTGGCGAACCTATGGCACAGGTGCCAGAGACGGCACTCAGAGTCCTCTCTGTGGGCACGTGCTGTGTGCAAAAAAAATAAAGTTCAATCAATCAGACAATTTCAACTTCTTGCGGGGAAAAAAAAAGATCTTGCAAAGTTGGAATTGATTGATTGAACTTTTTAGTCCCACCCAGTCTGCCATTACTACCGCAGCCACACCCAGCCAATGGGGCACACCCAGCCAATGGGGCACACCCAGCCAATGGGCCACACCCACCCGGCACCCGACGATGCATAAGTGGGTTTTGGGTTGCAGTTTGGGCGCTCGGTCTCTAAAAGGTTCGCCATCACTGCACTATGTGGATGAAGGAGCACTTGCATGTTAATTCTGTGAGGAAAGATTTGCTCAAGCCATGATAAACCAGGATAAGCAAAGTTCCAGTCAAAATATCTCTATATTAGAGTCCTTGCAACCCTGACTAAGCTGATCTATGGCTGAAAGATGACCATCATTTCTACAGCTGTATCAGTGACATTTCTTTCTGAAAATATATAGAATTCAATTAGCCATGGGACTTATTACTCTTTCATCCTCCAGAAATGTTATCTTCTTCTTCTGGAAAATATCTTTTAAGGTACATAGGAATATCTTCAGATTTAACACCTAAAATCATAGTCTATAAGGGGCTACTTAATTGCAGGATTGTGACTTCAGAGTAGTCTTAAGCTGCTGCTGATCAATAGTTTGTATAATTGTCATAATGTTAAAATTTATGCTTAACTTAAATAAAGAGGTAGATTGACCATTGCCTTGATATGTATTTATTATATTTCTATTCCACATTTACTGTATTTTGGGTCAACTCAAGATGGTGCACATAGTTAAAGCTTCTACCACCCATTTCCCCCACAACAACAATCCTGTGAGCTACATTAGGCTGAGAGAGAATGGTTGACTCTTTCATGTCTTATGGAGGATTAAAACTCAGTACTTGAGTTCCTAGCTCAACATTTTACCAACTACATCAAACTGGCTCTATCTTGTTTCGGTCCAAACAGAATGACCTGCACAAAGGTTTTAAGAGCTTTATTGAAAGTCCAAGACCTTAAGGTGAATTCCCCAATACTTTAGTCACACTCACTTGCAAAGTCCTAGGAAGTCTGCTTGATCAAAATACAAGGCTACCAGGTCCAAGGGAAAAGGCAAAAGCAAAGTCCACAGAGTTTACAGTCTAAGTCCAATCTGAAGTCCAAGGCAAAGATCCAAAATCAATGAACAGATCCAAGGTCCACACACACGGTCAATTGTAGTACAATCCAGAGTCAAGAAAACTAAGAGCAAAGGGAGAAGTATGAAGCCAGCAACAATCCCCAACTTCACTCGGATGAAATAGGTGCTTGCCAGTGCACTCATCAGGAAGAGAAAGGGGGCTGCTTCACGAATAGCCTCACTGACCTCCATTGTGCCTGCCTCTTCTCAGCCTTACACATCTGCAGATCAGGTGGAGGAGACAATTCGTCCTCATTACTGCTGGCCAGCTGCAGCTATGCATCTTCTCCACCCCACATTTCCAGCAGGGTCTCTGAGCCCTCCAGCTGCAGCTGTGCTGCTCCCTCTCCTTCTTCAGCAGGCCATTCATATGATTGCCTCTCCAGAAACCTCTCTGCCATGCCTGACCTCTCCACTCTTGGCGTCTCCACTCCTGATACTCTTCCACAACTCCTGAAGTCCTTGGACCTGGATTTTTCTCATTGTCCTAGCTGGTGTCCTGGGAAGCCATCGCAGTTCTCTGATTTCTCTGTTACAATGGTTCTTTGGTCCTGACTTCCAATGAAGGTTTGAGATCACTCACTCTGGAAACTTAAACTATAAACATTCACTATGTGTTTGCTTCTTGTTTGACCCACAAAATCTATGATACTTTGTTTCTAAAATTATTTTTCTTTTAAGTGCTCTTCAACATCTTCATCAACGATTTGGATGAGGGGATAGATGGGGAACTCATCAAATTTGCAGATGACACCAAGCTGGCAGGAATAGCCAACACTCTAGAAGACAGGCTTAAGATACAGGAGGATCTGGACAGACTTGAACACTGGGTGCTATCTAACAAAATGAAATTCAATGGTGAAAAAAGTAAGGTTCTACATTTAGGCAAGAAAAACCAAATGTACAGGTATAGTATAGGGGGTACCTTGCTCAATAGTAGTAACTGTGAGAGGGATCTCAGAGTCCTAGTGGACAATCATTTAAATATGAGCCAGCAATGTGCTGCAGCTGCCAAAAAAGCCAACACAGCGCTGGGCTGCATTAACAGAGGGATAGAATCAAGATCACGTGAAATATTAATACCACTTTACAATGCCTTGGTAAGCCCACACTTGGAATACTGCATCCAGTTTTGGTCACCACGATGTAAAAAAGATGTTGAGACTCTAGAAAGAGTACAGAGAAGAACAACAAAGATAATTAGCGGACTGGAAGCTAAAACATATAAGGAATGGTTGCTGGAATTGGGTATGTCTAGTTTAATGAAGAGAAGGACGAGGCGGGGGGACATGATAGCAGTGTTCCAATATCTCAGGGGCTGCCACAAAGAAGAGGGAGTCAAGCTATTCTCCAAAGCACCTGAAGGCAGGACAAGAAGCAACGGATGGAAACTAATCAAGGAGAGAAGCAACCTAGAACTAAGGAGAAACTTCCTGACAGAACAATTAACCAGTGGAACAACCTGCCTCCAGAAGCTGTGAATGCTCCAACACTGGAAGTTTTTAAGAAGAGACTGGACAGCAATTTGTCCGAAATGGTATAGGGTTTCCTGCCTGAGCAGGGGGTTGGACTAGATGACCTCCAAGATCCCTTCCAACTTTTTTATGATGATGATGATGTTAAAAAAATAAAGGTTTCTCCTGTCCTTTAGTCCCGGTTCTAGGGGATGGTGCTCTTCTCCATTTCCTAGCTGAGTAAGCCAGCATTGTCTGAAGACACTTCCATGGTCATGTGGCTGGCATGACTATATACTGAAGGCACATGGAATGTTGTTACCATCCCACCAAAGTGGTACCTATTTATCTATTCACATTTGCATGCTTTAGAACTGCTAGGTTGGCAGGGACTGGGGCAAGAACAGGAACTCACTTTGTCACACAGTACTTGAATCTTAAACTACCAACCTTCTGGTTAACAGGCCAATGTCTTAACTGCTAGGCCACCATGCCCCTATTATCTTTCCATTATACAGCAGCAACAAAAAAAACCCCATGCTAAATATGGATTCATCCATTTCATCTCCTCCCCCCCCCTTAGAAAAGAGAGAGAGAATGAGAGAAAAATTTGGAGAAAAATGTTTGGAAAAAATCTGGGGGCAATGCTCTCTTAAAATGCACTAAGGATTTGTCTAATACTATCACCAATTTTAAGAAGCATATCCAAGCTCTAGAAGAGTGGAAGATGTTTCTGGAAAGCACTTAATAATTCCCTAAAGATCAGTTCCGTTATCCACTGTGGCTACAGCTCTTTTATTTTCCTTGGGATTTGATTTTGAAGATACTGTTTTCACTTCATTTTCCATTTCATTTTATTTATTGATTTACTGTCAAAGACCAAAATACCGATGCAACAGAAAAACAATGAAAAAGTGAGGCATTTACACATGAGGGGGAGATAGAGATAGAGATAATCAGTAAAAACTATTGCCCTTCCAGGCCTGTAAGAGGTAACTAAACCATTCAAATCAAAGCATAATGCAAACTCACCATCTTCTGAGAACAGTCAAAATTGAGAGAATGGAGCAATTTTTGTAGTCATGTCAAAAGACCAGTATGCTATTAGAAAGCATGCAACCTCTGTCCCACTCCAAACCACAAATAGTAAGGAGAGACCAATGAATAAGGAGTAAGGAGAGAGAACAAATTAACTCAGAGCTCCAAATATGGTTCAAGGGATGTATTAACTGTCTTGATGGTTTTGCCCAAGTGTGGACAGAGACATTCCAAATATGGCATGCAGATATTCCTCGAATTATGACCATAGTTTATCCTGGAATTATAATTGTAAGTTGTCCCAATCATTAAGTGAGTTGCCCTATGACCATGCCGGATTTTATCGTCTTAATTGCAGCAGTTATTAAGTGAACACCACAATTGCTAAGAGAACACCACGGTCATTAAGAAAAAGCATTGTACCTAATGCTGGCAATAAGAACTAAACATTGATTTCTGGCAAAAGTCATAAATCACAGACACGTGAATGAGATGCTGCAAATGGCCATAAACATGAGCTAATTGCCAAGAACCCAAAATTTGATCATGTGACTGCAGTGTGTGTGTAGAAACTAGGTTTCTTTGGGGGGATTTGTTGTAACTTTGAACAGTCACTAAACAACCGATGTAAGCTGAGCACTTCCTATATTATTGTCCCTCCCCTTCAACATTTTTGAGAGTAAGACATTAAACCTTGCTAGGGTAAATTATCTTGTATGCAAGATGGAGAGAAAAGTATGTAGATATGGAAAAAGATCTGCTACAGAGGGTTCCATAATAATAGTTTAAAAAATTGGATCTATCATTTGACTTTGATGTTACACCTAGCATAAATTTCTCTGGCCAAAGCATGAACTAGGATCACAGTGGGAAAAATCAAAAGATGAAACAGATCAGTCAGGGAAGATATTCTAGACCAGAGACTCACCTCACAAAAATAATTTCAGATATTATGTTGAAGCCAAAATTGCATGGTTACCTCCATGAAAGGACAATATGTCTATGTATCTGCCTGAACTGAAAGTATCTCTTTTCTAAGCATGATTCTTACACAATATTTTTAGCAAAATTCATAAAGAAGAAAGGAATAGGTTAGCAAGAAATTCCCATAAAAATCTAGGTAGAATAGAGCAGAGATTCTTCGATTTTTCCCTATTTGTCTATCTGTGAATCAGCGAAGTGGCTGGTCTCTTCAATGCTAGCACAAAGATTTGTTGATGGGTGTTTGCAAAACCATCTTCTAAATCTTTATCAAACTAAGAACTAACCATTAAACACAACTCCAGTCACAAAAGTGCATTTGGACTAAATCGAAGAATGCAATATATAGCATGTATACAGTAATTCTTAGAAATTTGGACCACTTCTGATATATACAGTATTTTATAGGTACAAGGTTATGTGACATACAGCAGAAGACTCAGTACCTAGGCAATAAATGATTTAAATATTATAGGGATAAAGCTATTATTATTAAAACACGTGAATCTAATTATACATTGGAGACTTGGAGGCACATATTGTAATTATTTGAGTTGGTTATTTTCAAGTGGTAGAAAATTGAGGATAGATTGCTAAATATTTGAAACCCTTAATCTGGTCAATTTGTATGTCATTGATTTTCCCATTATGATGCTAGTTGGTATGTTTCTTGGTAGTTAAGACTTTCTTCATTTTAGAATAAATAATTCCTAGTTTTTCATCCTGGCAGAATACTGTTAGATACTGAAATACCTGCTGAATACCAATCTGAATCAGGGAAAGGATGATGGTATCATTGTGGAGGAAGATGGAAATAGGTTTATGATTTAGTGAGGCAAAGATGAATCTCATTCTGGCAACTTTACAGTTTTTCAGTTGTGTGATTAGTCTGGAAGTTACAGTGTGTAGTGAGAGGGAGGGTTACAAATTACAATTTGCAGGCTGATTTACCAGTTCTTATATTAGATAGGTAGAGAGACAAGAGACAAGAGACAGATGATAGATAGATAGATAGATAGATAGATAGATAGATAGATAGATAGATAGATAGATAGATAGATAGATAGATAGATAGATAGATAGATAGATAGATAGATGAATGACAGGGAAAGAGTGGGAGGGAGGGACCCAAGTGGCCTCAATGGCTCTCAGAGAGAGTGCTAATGACCAGATGACTGCAAGGAATAAATCTTTCCATTCCACCCTCCCCATCCTGTCAGAACTAATCTTTTCATCCACCTCACCATCTTGCCAGAACTGATGAAGCTTCTTGGATTAGAAGTAAAATGTCTTCAAGGAAAAACAAAGAAAGTCCAATTGCCTTTTGAAAAAACACCTTTGAGACAACCATGACCTGGACGACTGAGAGTCTCCATAGACAGATAGATAGATAGATAGATAGATAGATAGATAGATAGATAGATAGATAGATAGATAGATAGATAGATAGATAGATAGATAGATAGATAGATAGATAGATAGATAGACAGATAGACAGATAGACAGACAGACAGACAGACAGACAGACAGACATGACTGACTCCTGGCTGCCCATAGTTTTTGGTGCTTATATAAAGGTTTGGTTTCCGTTAACACTTATTCAACCACGTTGAAGCTAGGGTGGCTGCAGATTGCTGGACAGATGACCCAATTATAAAAATGACAATATTTGCCATTGTTTTCACCTACTCTGTAACCATAGTAAAATGCTGGATGTGTTATAAGAATGTCAGTAGAATTCTTGGCAACAATTAATTCTTCCAGAAAAAAGAAACCAAAAGAAAATTAATTTCTGCCAAATTGAATGAGAATGGTTAAAAAAGAAAAATAATAACTGAAAACTTGCACCCAGAGAGAGGAAAACAGATGGAGCAATTTCTGAGCTGTTCCTTACTGTGAGGTGTGCATGAAGCTCATAGGAAGAAGTTACTTGGAAATTGCTCTGTTTGTTTCATGTAACCAGTTTTCTTTTAATCAAAGCCAGGCAACTAGTAGCTTATAGTAGTTTAGACACAAAATATTAGATAGGTGCTTATTGAATGCTTTTTAATAATCATTTTTGATTGATGACTGCTTAGAAATGACTGTCTATCCAAATTTTAGGTTTATGTGTGAAATTCAGGATGTACCAAGAACAGCAAAGTGTTACGATTTAAGAATCCAGATTGGCAATTCAGTACTAATCCACTACATAGTATTTTTATATGGCAAAGTGGTTTTCTCATGGACATCTAAGGTTGAAGAAGGAACACAGATCTGCCTAGTTTAATCTTTTCTATACAGTGATTTCACTTCAGCTTGCAATTCTTCATGTTCCCACTCTGTTCTCTTCACAATTCTAAAATTCAAAAGGTATCACATATGCACCCATTTCTCATTATTGTAAGCCAGATGTAGCCAACATTATGGTGCATCTGGAATGTTAAGGGTCAGTCTGGGCATTCCTATAAAATAAAAAACAAGGATGTGGCTTTGTTATTTATAAAGGGGTAGATGTGGCTAGTGAGCTAATACTTATCTACTAGAAGACCACTTGATCATCTGTATTTTCCAAAGTCCCAGGATATGGCCATTTTAGCATTCTTTTTCTGTGTTTCCACCACTTTTTTTCAGCTTTTCATGATAAAGAAGGTGAGTGTGTGGAGGGGAAGACATAATTACAGATGATACAAACTAATAATAAAAAGAAGAATTGGGGCTTACTGCATGATTAATATTGTTTGTAGTTTGACCTGATGAGCAAAGGTGTCAAGTTTGTTCTTTAAAGACCAAGGACTAAGAGTAAACATGTTTAGGAATCTGCACACAAACTACCTAAGGATGATGATCCATGAAAGCAATTAGCAGGAATGACTCTTATGGGGGCCCCTCACAAAATTATCCCTATACAATTTATGCAAGGATATCAACAGTAGTATCCTGGCTGCAAAAAGAGTCAATGAATTCTATGAAGGGCCTTGTTACTACTCCATCTCTTGAACTTAGGAGCATGACTATCAACAAAAGGGGCTTATTTAACAGAATCTGGTCAGTGTGTACCTAGAGCAGTGGTGGCAAACCTATGGCACGTGTGCCAGAGGCGGCACTCAGAGCCCTCTCTCTGGGCACACACGCCGTCGCCCCAGCAGAGTTCACCAGAGTAGCGAGCATGTGGCGTTTGGAAGTGATGGAGCAGGAAATGAGCAAGCAAGCAGCGTTGGCACCCTGGGGATGCTCCGGAGATGGTGAGGGACTGGTCCCCACTGCCCTGGTCCTGGCCTACCCACGCCCACCCAGTCTGCCGTGACCACCGCAGCTATGACCACCCAGTGGCCACGCCCACCCAGTGGGCCACACACACACCCCGCTACCCCTGAGAGCACCACAATGCTAATGCGGCCCTGGCACTTTGCGATAAATAAGTGTTTTGGGTTGCAGTTTGGGCACTCAGTCTCTAAAAGGTTCGCCATCACTGACCTAGAGGTTGCTTTTCTCAAACTAGTGGGAACTAGTGAATCTCAGAATACCCAGTTGCAATACATCTATGCTTCTGAAAAATTTTCCTAAATCAATTCTGGAGGGTAGATTTCAGCTTTCAAAATCTCAGCAATTCTAGGAGCTGAAGTCCACTCATCTTAAAGTTGCAGGTTTGAATAACAGTGACCTAGAGAATTAGCATTTAGCAAAATATTCTATTATAATCACATTTAAGGTTCTCTTCCTTTCTTTTACTCCTTAAAGGCTAAAACAGATTTTTTCCAGCCTATTTTTCTCTTCAAAACTTTATCATCTTTGCACTTTGAATTTATATTGGAAATGAGAACAAGGAGGGGCATTTTATCATTTGATGGGCAAGAAACCCCCTCCCCAGAAATATTGAATTAAAACACACACACTAATTTAGAGAGTTTTAAAGATTAATATATAATTGAGACCAAAGGGTCATTTTGGGTGCAGAGGGGGGTTGATGGACAAACAATTGAAAAAAAAACACAAAAGTTTTGTTTTTGTACATGATAACTGGAGCAAGATTAAAAAGTCAGCAAGGTGTACCAAGTTGGAAAGATTCACCACTACCACAATGGAGGAATGGTTGATGAAGATGATGAACTTGTTCAGATAGCTAAACTGACTTATCTACATTTATTGCTGCCTGGAAACTTCTTGTAAACATTTTGTATGAAAGAGAAAAAAAATGAATTTATGATTAATGGCTTTGATGATTAAATATGGTCAATTGTAAAAAGAAGAGAGTTATGTTATAACCATATAATACAAAGTAAATTTATAATTGTACTTATAAATGCTATAAAGAAGATTAGAAGGTAGTAGTTGTATCTTTTCTTTTTCTTTTTTCCTTTCTTGCACTTTTAGATTTCTTTTAGATTTTTTTCTTTTGCTTACTTTATATTAGTTTGTATTAGTTTTTAATCATCCTTTGATCATACACAAAACCGTATTCCCACACCTTCAATTCTTGGGCTGTGACTTGGCTCATCCTATGATGTCATCATCAGCAATGAATATTTGTATGCTGCCAACACTTCTAGCTTTACAAGTAAGCCTTTTCCATCGTATAAGTAAGCACATAACCCACTCCTTTTTTATCTTTTCTTCCACTTTCAAAGGAACATTTCTAAAATCCTAAAGTTAATCTGACTTGTCTTTAATTTATTTTCCCTGAAAATGTCAGCTTTCCAGATGATCCATTCTTCATTACCATTTTGGTTTGTGTGTGTGTGTGTGTGTGTGTGTTTTATTGTCCTAATGTTTGAAGTCCTAGTTTTATTGTTTTCAAGTCTTTTGAATTGGTCCATTAATGTGATCAACTCCCAAATAATGTGATAGATCATTATGCATCTATAGTTCCTTTCTCGGTTGCTTGATCCAAATTCTACGTGGGAGAAAACCCGAATAACTAAAGACCTACATACAAACACCCGCAAAAACCTCAGAAAACAAATATCGTACCTCTACGGGGAGGAAATCCACCATCTGACCAGGACTTATGAAAAACTTGAAGTCCAAAGAGCTTCCATTTTATGTGACCTCGCATTCCTACGCAACTGCAGAAATCAAAATTTAACCCCCACATGTTTCCAATTGAAATTCCACTCCAACTCTGCAGCCACCAAACGCATCCTGAAAAGAACAGAATTGGCCCTAATCAGAAATGAACTTCACACAAAAAGATTCCTCCTAGACCAAATCAACAAAGATCTCCTCACACTTCAACACAGCCAAGCTCCCACCCAATCAGCTCAAACCCCACTGGCAGTTAAAAGGAAGAAACAACTGCGATCAAACACTACTCCTAGAAGCACGAAGCTGAAGACACCAGCCTAAAGATGACGAATGTGACTTCATCGAAACGTCGCCAAGACACTTCTAATTCTACGCGGGAGAAAACCCGAATAACTAAAGACCTACATACAAACACCCGCGAAAACCTCAGAAAACAAATATCATACCTCTACGGGGAGGAAATCCACCATCTGACCAGGACTTATGAAAAACTTGAAGTCCAAAGAGCTTCCATTTTATGTGACCTCGCATTCCTACGCAACTGCCGAGATCAAAATTTAACCCCCACATGCTTCCAATTGAAATTCCACTCCAGCTCTGCAGCCACCAAACGCATCCTGAAAAGAACAGAATTGGCCCTAATCAGAAATGAACTTCACACAAAAAGATTCCTCCTAGACCAAATCAACAAAGATCTCCTCACACTTCATCTCAAACTCAGCAACAAGATCCACCCTGCACTTTGGGACAAATCCAAACAACTCGCCGTCTGGAGAGCCGAAACACAGACCACC
>NW_015386438.1:44766-61440 GCF_001527695.2 Protobothrops mucrosquamatus
AACTCAAACTAACCTGAGCACAACAAAGCCCCCACCCAAACAGAACACTCCCCCATCCAATCAGAGCACAGCCAACCCCCCATCCAATCAGAGCACAGCCAAGCTCCTTAACCAATCAGAACACACCTCTACCCAATCAGAACACAGCCAAGCTCCCACCCAATCAGCTCAAACCCCACTGGCAGTTAAAAGGAAGAAACAGCTGCGATCACACACTACTCCTAGAAGCACGAAGCTGAAGACACCAGCCTGAAGATGACGAATGTGACTTCGTCGAAACGTCGCCAAGACACTTCTAATTCTACGTGGGAGAAAACCCGAATAACTAAAGACCTACATACAAACACCCGCGAAAACCTCAGAAAACAAATATATATATATATGACTAGTTATATATATATATAATAATTTTTTCCCAGGATGACAAATAATTAGGTCTAAATTTGCAACAGCTGGTCCAAAGCCAGCTTTTAATACAGATAACAGGTTGAATTTTCCTAAAAAAAAAACCAAAAACCAAAAAAACTTGGACAGTAGCACTGTTCTAATCTAATCTAATCTAATCTCAAACTGTATTTTCCAGTCTGTGATAAAGACAGTGATTACTCTGCTATGGTAAAGTTTGGCTAAAGGCTATGACTGTGATATCAGCATTTTGCACTCATGGGTTTTATTTTCTAATAAAGCTCTTTTTTAAAAGAAAAATTAAATTATAGATTATGATGAGATGAACAATGTTTATATAAGTATAAGTAGTGGTAATACTGTAAATATATTTCATTATAGTGGACTAAAACTTAGAAAGAAAGAAAAGAAATGCTCGTAAAGGATGAATATAGAAGCAGCTCAGATCTTTCACCTAATATTAAAACTACACCATATGGAAATATGCTTCTGCATTATTTTTACAATATATAGTTCAGAAATGGGCAAAGAATGTGTCTCTTGAATCCAAATGAATTTTCCCCTACACAGAATTATCCTCTTTTGCTAACATTATCTGATAAAAAGCAACAATCTTTACAGATAATCCTCGGCTTACAACCATTCATTTAGTAACCAGTCAAAGTTACAATGGCACTGAAAAAAGTGATTTAGGACCATTTTTCATACTTACGACTGTTGCAGCATTCCCACGGTCACGTGATCAAAATTATCATGTATTTATGACGGTTGCAATGTCCCTGGGTGATGTGATCACCTTTTGTGACCGTCTGACAAGCAAAGTCAATGAGGAAGCCAGATTCACTTAACAACTGTATTGCTAACTTAATAACTGCAATGATTCACTTAGCAACTCCAGCAAGGAAGGTTATAAAATAAAGCAAAGCTCACTTAACAACTGTTTTACTTAGCAACAGATATGTTGGGGTCAATTGTGGCCCTAAGTCAAGGACGTCAGAGAACTTTGCCTTTTCCAAATTGGTCATCCTATATTTCCTTCAAGAGCCAGTTTGATATAGTGGTGAAGGAAGCTGAGAGACTGTGAGTTCTAGTCCTGCCTTGGGCACAAAGCCAGTCAGGTGACCTTGGGCCAGTCACTTTCTTTTATCTGATCCTAGGAAGAAGCAAGGGTAAACCACTTTGGACAAACCAAAACCAAATCAAATAAATTCAAATCGGATGAAGAAATAATCTAACTAGCCGAGGGAAAGATCATAACAATTAAGAAAATTGCTTTCTTTGAATGAGCATCCTTGCATATAATAATAATAATAATAATAATAATAATAATAATAATAATAATAATAATAATAATAATAATAATAATAATAATAATAATAATAATAATAATAATAATAATAATAATAATAATAATAATAAAGTTGGAAGGGACCTTGGAGGTCATCTAGTCCAACCCCCTGCTCAGGCAGGTAACCCTATACCATTTCGGACAAATGGCTGTCCAGTCTCTTCTTAAAAACTTCCAGTGTTGGAGCATTCACCGCTTCTGGAGGCAGGTTGTTCCACTGGTTAATTGTTCTAACTGTCAGGAAGTTTCTCCTTAGTTCTAAGTTGCTTCTCTCCTTGATCAGTTTCCATCCGTTGCTTCTTGTCCTGCCTTCAGGTACCTTAGAAAATAGCTTGACTCCCTCTTCTTTGTGGCAGCCCATATGTTATGCAAAACATTTATCCACTGTACTATTTTAGTACTTACCATACAAATCCACCTATGCCTGACCAGGGTAATCCAGCAGGACTTTTCTTTACAGGCTTCTCACTCTTTTCTGTAGCATCTGCTATCTCTCTCAACCTTCTCCAACCTCCACCCACTCCATCAGAGGAGCCGTTCTGTTCAATCAACTATGAGTCTGCAGATACTCACACTCTACTGCTGTGCTTCACTCGGATAGAAAGCAAGTGTTTTCCCTTTACTATGCGTGCAATCATAGACCTCCTGCTTCGCATCCATGATGCGTGTAAAGATAAGTGTGCAACATTAATCATGGGGCAGCCATCTTAACTTTCTGTGTTCCTCCACAAAAAGTCCTTATCTACTACCGGTATGTATTCACACTAAAAGCAGTTGTCTTTTACTGAACTGAGCTTTAACCTTGATCTTCCAAGAAAAATGTTACCTGTAAATTGGAACAAAAGATTGCAGCAAGGTTGGAAAAGATAAGCCATAATATTTCACAAACTTTCCTAATAATTAGAATTGGGACTTGTATGAATAATCCTTGACTTACAACTACAATTAGAAAGAGAATTTTCATTGGTGGTGATTAAGTGACTTACACCCAAATTTATGATCAAGATTGTTTAGTGAATCAGGCTATCCCCATTGACTTTGCTAGCCAGAAGCTGGCTGGGAATGGTCATAAATGCTGATCACGTGACCCCAGGTCCTGCAACTGGTGTAAATACAATGCTAGTTGCCAAGTATCCAAATTTTGATCACATGACCATAGGGATGGTGTGATGGTTGTGGCTGTGAGGAATGCTTGTAAATCACTTTTTTCAATGTTGCTATAATTGTCACTAAACAAATGGTTGTCAATTGAGAACAAACCTGTATTGATCTGGGTAGAATAGAGCCACTGGATTTTTTTTCACAGTAATTATCCAGAGAGGCTAACTAGAAGCAACTCCCAAGCTAGGTATTCTGGATGACCTTTACTGCAGTTGGGGAAATAGTTTCTGAAAAAATATTGCAGTTTCAGACAATTTTTCTTTTTTAGAAGGGCAAGAACAGGAACAGCTCTTTTACATAAATATAATGCTGCAAGCCTAATTTGTTCCATTTTTCCTGTTCCCATTTTGCAATATTGATGGTCTAATTTTTCATTAGGCATTTTTCAATACTTATTAAGAATTCAAAAGCATGTCTCTTATTTAGAAGAAACAATGTGATTTTATCAAAAACCTAAATTAACCTCTCTCTTCATTTTAAGAGAATAATAAATCTCTTTTGCTAATTGGTGAACAACTTCAAAGGCTGTCTGATTTGACCTCCATCCATCCTGGAATTTGGCCTTGGAAAATCTGAACTTTCTGTTGATTTGCAATCATTTGAAAATTACTGTATTTCTTTTCTTCCTTTCGATCAAAGCAGAGGCAATATGCATTTTAAATATGCAGATGCAGAAAAATAGTACAAGGGCAATCTTTATGCTTGTAACTTCTGGGAAGCTGGGGAAGGGATATGGATTTTAGCATAGGATTGGAGAGGGGTTTGAGGGAGTGGAAAAAAATTAGAAAAACCCCAAAGGTTAAAGGTAAGAAACTCCTGTCCAAATCTTTCTAAGTTTTATATCTTTTTTATTTGGTGTTTTGTTGACATATTGAATTTCATATTTCATGCTTCTTAAACGTATGACACTTTCTCCATAATTGGAAAACAAGATTCATTATTTCTGCAGTGAGACATATATGTATTTAATTTATTGATACCTGTTTGAAACTCCACTTTCTAATAAAATTAATCCAAAACACAATTGAAGGTAGTCCTTGACTTACAACCACAGTTGAGCCCAAAATTTATGTTGTTAAGTGAGACATTTGTTAAGTGAGTTTTGCCCAGTTTTACAATCTTTCTTGCCACAGTTGTTAAATGAATTACTGCAGTTGTTCAGTTAGTAACACGGTTGTTAAGTGAATCTGGCTTCCCCATTGACTTTGCTTTTCAGAAGATTGCAAAAGAGGATCACATGATGCAACTGTCATAAAGATGAGTCAGTAGCCAAGGATTTGAATTTTGATCACATTACCATGGGGATGCTGCAACAGTCATAAGGGTGAAAAATGGTTCTAAGTTACTTTTTTCAATGGCATTATAACTTTGAACAGTCTTTAAACGAACTGTTGTAAATTGAGGACTATCTGTACATCTGTGAGGAAGGATTTCACCTATTGTTTTGTGTGTAGCATAAACTTTTCTTATAAAAATTTATTTGACTTTACACTATTTCCCCATTGTCTCTTGTTCAAGTCAGTTCAATCATAAATGGCTGTCTATCTGTGGTCCTTGGCTTACAACCATTCCTTTAGCGACCATTCAAAATTATGACACTGGAAAATGTTACAACTGGTTCTTATGACAGTTGCAGCATCTTCATGGTCATGTGATCAGAATTCTAGTGCTTGGCAACAGGCATGTATTTAGGATACATCCTGGGCTGATGTGATCACTATTTCTGATCTTCCCAGTTGGTTTCCAAGAAGAGAAGGCAGATTAGCTTAATTACCATATGATTCACATAACAACAGCAGTGGTTCACTTAAGAACCATGGAGGGAAAATGTCATAAAAAGGGATGTGATTAACTGAACAACCATCTTCTGGTCCCAATTGTGGTTGTAACTCAAAGATTACCTGTACATGCAAATTTTCTGTTTATTTGCAACATTTCTAAATTGTTTTCAGGAATCCTGGTTGTCCAAATTCTCTGTATTTCAGTCCTTATCATCTCTGATCATTAGCCCTATTCTTTGGTGGTGATGGAAATGAGTCTTAAAGTAGCTTCAGGGCAGCCTTGGATTAATCATTAAGCAAAATAAATCCAGGCTTAGGACAACAGGAGAACAACCCCCTAGAAGTCTTTCCTTTAGCTACCATCTGTCAACGCTGTTAATATGGGATATTATTGCTTTGACAAGATATATAGAACTGTCTGGTATTTTTAGAGTTAATTCAGATGACAGAGAAAGGGAGGAGATTTATAAGGAAAGCCCGGGAAAAGGAACAGAAGTGAATCTTTGCCCTCCGGACTAATTGGAAGATGTGACTTATGACTGCAAAATAAGGGAGGGGTTTAGCAAGCAAGAGAAATTCAGATTCTGGCATCCCATTCAATATGTGCCGATAATGTGTCCATGATTACAGACTTTTTCAGAATAAATATGCCGGGAATTTCCTTGAAGGGTTCCATTAGTTCAGTGGTTCTCAACCTTTTTAATGCCGTGACCCCAACCGGTCGTAAGTCGAGGACTAAATCGGTCGTAAGTCGAGGACTAAACCGGCCATAAGTCGAAGACTACCCAACCGGTCATAAGTTGAGGACTTTCCCTGCCCGGGAGCGCTGCGCATGCGTGGTTCCGCCCCCTGTGCCGGCCGAGGCGTAGCTGGCAAGCAGCAGAGACGGAGCAGGCCGACCACCAGCTGACCCAGCCCAAGGGAGGTAAGGCACCTGCCGGAAAAGGGGGAAAAAATGGCGGACAAAAAAAATGGTGGACAAAAAAATGGCGAACAGCCTTGCTTGGCGACCCCCGTGAAATGGTTGATCGACCCCAAATGGGGTCCCGACCCACAGGTTGAGAACCACTGCATTAGTTGGAACGTTGACACCGTCACTGCCACCTTTGAATTTAGTCAATTTGTTTTTGACACTGCCCTTATCTGCCATGTTCAACTTTAATCTGAATTGTTAACAAAATATTTTCTTTTTTAGCATGTTGAGGTCTCTCCTATCAACCAGTGTGATTTTTGTTGTGCTCCAACCAGCCTATGAATCCTTCAGAATCCAAATCAACTGAACAGCCAACCAGAGACAGCATCGGCTCTCAACCACTCCACCCAAGCCCACCCCAACCAGCATCTCCCAATGACCCTCACCTGATGTAACCTTCTCTTCACAAGACCCATCACAAGACTCTGACTGATGACTCACACCTGACCCATCACAAGACCCATTACAAGACCCTCACTTGGCACACCCACACTGATCCAACACAAGACTCATCACAAGACCCTCACTTGATGCACCCATACCTGCCCCATCACAAGACCTACTGACCACACGAAGCCCTGATAAACAGAAGAACACTGACACTGACATCCCTTAAACTCCAGTAAAGATTTTACCTAGCCTGGTAATGAAACATTCAGAAACCAACCTAGAAGCTTGGGGAATGAATCTTCACCCCCATCTGTTCAGCCTGTCTATAATTGTTTCACTTCTGTAATACAAAGTATTATGGGAAAAAATGGAAGGCAATAAAAGTAAGATGATTTTGAAAACAAAGGCTAATTTAATGTAGAGTTAATCCAAATATCATGGAAATCATGGGATTCCCTTCCTTTTCTTTATGGCAGATATTTTTTAACAATAACTCTACATTAAATCTGTTGCAGTTCAATTCATTTATTTCTCTGCCGTGCAATAATTTGGTAATTGGTGGTGAAATTTGACAGCAAGAGTTTGAGGGTTTTTTGAGAGATTAAAAGGGGGCTTGGTGACTGTAGGTTGCCATCTCCCTTAGTTACAATTTTGAAGCCCATGTTGACCCAGTTAGCCTTTGTTTTTAGAATCATCTTACATTTATTGCTTTCCAGTTTTCCCCCCTAAAGAGTTATCCCAAAGATAATATATAGAGAGAGGCTTCAAAGCTGACAGTAGATTTCAAGCAAAGCAGGTTAGAATAGGAAGTAAAGAAAACAATAACACTTTCTGTAGGGTTGCCAAGAAAATTATATGGATGTGAGTAGAGTTCGATTTAAAGGAAATTTCAATTATGAATGAAAGCAAATATACATGTCCCAGCATAATGTTGCAGGATCCAATCTGGGTCAGTCACTGGGATGAGAAGTTTAGTCTTCTGAGCTTTTGGACTTGTGCTGGAGACTCCATCCTCAGGAACTTCTCTCTACCAGGATGTGTGCATTGGACTATTGTATGCCTAGTATTTATATGATGCCTGGTTGTGTGTGACTTTTTATCTTACTGATAGAGTGTTGATGGCCGGCTATCAAGCTACACACAACCAGGTATCACAGAAATGCTACACATAGAGTGGCCCAAAGCACACATTCTAGTTCCTTGAGGATGGGCTCCAGTATGACTTTGAAAGCTCGGAAGACTAAATCTCTGGGCCCAGTGAACAACCTAGATTGGGTCCTGCAAGATTTTTATTCTTTGTTGGGCTTTATTTAAGATTGATATCAGGTCCCAAGAACCAATGATGACACAGAGAGTTACTTCTGAGTTACTTGCTGTTTGTTTACAGGCAGAATCTAAAAGCAACTAACCACATAGCTAAAAATATATTCTATGAACTGCTGAGGAAGAGTCATCTTAGCCATCTTCCTGTCTACCAGAGTTTCCAAGCTTCGTTACCTCTTTGCAGACTGGGCCTCCTGGGCCTCCAGAATAAATGCCACTGTAATTGAGAATTAGATAACTTGGATCTATTGGAATTGAGAGAGAAGGAATTTTATATGAGATTTAGAGCAATTCAGAGGACTCTGGTGAAGATATTAGAAAAGAATATCCCCTATTTTTAAATAAAAGAATTTATGCATTGGAAAGAACTTTTAAAAGCAGATTTTTTTTCCCTCTCTCTCATCAAATGGAATAAGGATTGGCAGGATAAAAAGATATTATTTTTGTTGGGATTATTATTGCATGGCACTAAGGCCTATTGGCATTTCAAGGATATTAACTCCAATCTCTGAGTTCTTAAATAAAGAGTATTTGCTTGATTCTCACACCCCCTTTCTACCTCCTCCCCATCCTCACTCTCTGACAGCAATTCTGAACTATCCTTTTTAGAACTTTCTCCTATTTCAAATGAAGATTGACATGGTAAGCCTCTCAGAGACATATTTAACTTCCAAATTATATGCTGTACTATCTGTGCTTGAAAGAGCACCAAGGGGGAGGGGAAATACTTCATTCTAATGGAATTCATACCCATTTGAAAGCTTAATTCTTACCCTATGTTTGGTGCAATGGTTAATGCACCAGACGAGAAACCGGAAAATCATAAGTTTCAGTCCTGCATTAGGCATGAAAGCCATTTGGGTGACTTTGGGCCAGGCACTCTCTTTTAGTATTGGAAGAAGGCAATGGCAAGACACTTCTGATAGCGTGCCAAGAACTGTAAGGACTCATTCAAACAGTCACCAAAAGTCAACATTTAACTTGAAGGCATACACACAGGTACACACATACACACACACACACACATTCCTTCTAGAGCTGAACCATGCTTAAATTAAAGTTTGCAGAGTGAAAGATGAATTTGGGACCTCTGGCCCACCTGCTACCAGATGTCATGAATGTAACTTCTGTGTGTGCCTGACATTAAGACTGTCAGCCTTATGCGATGAGTAATTTTGTAGATTTCTCTACATTCCATCTGGAAAAGAAGTTTCTTTCCCTGCAAACAAAGTAAATGGAATTCGAGGGAGGAGGGGAGGCAGGAAGGAAGGAAGGAGAGAAGGAAGGAAGGAAGGAAGGAAGGAAGGAAGGAAGGAAGGAAGGAAGGAAGGAAGGAAGGAAGGAAGGAAGGAAGGAAGGAAGGAAGATAATGACAGAATGTCAGGAAGGGAGTTAGGGAAGTAAGGAAGAGAGAGGAAGGAAGGTATGGAAGGAAAGAAGAAAGTAGAAGAGGAAGCATGGAAGACCCCAAAGCTGCTTTTCAGAAGGCAACTGGACTTCCTTTGCTTTTGCTTGAAGATGCAAGAAGCTCATCCAAGAAGCTTCTTCAGTTCAGCTTCTTGAATAAGAAGTGAAATGTCTTCAAGCAAAAACCAAGATAAATCCAGTTGCCTTTTGAAAAAAACAGCAGTGACCTGAATGTCTGAGCATCTCCATAGACATGAAGCAGGGAAAGAAGGAAGGAAGGAAGGAAGGAAGGAAGGAAGGAAGGAAGGAAGGAAGGAAGGAAGGAAGGAAGGAAGGATAGGGGGCATCCAGAGTGCACAATTCTAAGACTTTTGCAACATTTCTGTGTATATCTGCACAGCATTTATCTAATAGACTAAACCTTAAAATCCAGATTGGCTACATAAGAAGCGAAGCCACAAATTTTATATGAATCTCTATCTCTCTTGCTTCCTTTTTCTCCATCCATCCATCCATCCATCCATCCCATCATATCTAAGGAAAGCTTTGACTGGCTCAGTTATTGATGTTCATAGCAAAACATGCATTTTATTTCCTATTGGAAATTCTGAAACTCCCAATTTATTCCATTTTAATATCTATGTATTGTTAATAGAATAACATATTGTCAGAGTTGGTGGTTTTCTAGTCCAACTCCCTGCAAAAGCGGAGATCTCATACTATATCAGACAAAGCCTCCAGTGATGAAGCACTCACAACTTCAGGGGCAAGCCATTCCGCTGGTTAACTTTTACCACTGTTAGGAAATTTCTCCTTACTTCTTGTTTAGATCTCTCTTTGATTAGTTTCCATCCGTTGCTTCTTGTCCTGCCTTCAGGTGCTTGGGAGAATAGGTTGATTCCTTCTTCTATGTGGCAGCTCCTTAGATATTGGTAGACTGCTATTATGTCATACCTAATCCTTCTCTACATTAGACTAGACATACCCAATTCCTGCAGCTGTTCTTCATATACCCTGTGTTTCCCCAATATATATATATATTTGCCTCCAAAAGGCACTAGGTTTTAATTTCGGAGAATATTTTACCTTAGGACCACCACAGCCAGGACTCCCACACCCCAACACCTGTTGCGCTGCTGCTTCACTTCTTCTGTGGCCACTTGCCGCCACTTGCGGCCGGACCCCATGCTGTGTATTGTACCATTGCTGCTCCTCCCAGCAGGACGCCTCATGGTGCTTTGCCCCATTTCTGCTGCTCGTAGCAGGACACTGAGTGGCTCTTTGGACAGTTTCCGCAGCAGAAATGGCCCGAAGTGCCACGTGGCCTCCTGCCACAAGCAACAGAAGCAGCCCAAAGTGCTGGGCAAGCAGCAGAAGAAGCCTGAAGCACATGAGCAGTGGAAGCAGTCCGAAGTGCCATGCAGCATCCTGCCGGGAGGAGCGACAACAGTGCAATGTGCACATGGTGCTGGCCACAAGTGGCTGCAAGCGGCCACAGAAGAAGTCAAGTAGTGGCATGACAGGTGTTGGGGTGTGGGAGGCCTGGCTGAGATGATCCTACCAGTAAGGTAAGCAGGTGCAGGGTGTGTGGGGTAGCTTCATTCCCCCTACCCGCACCCTAGCTTGATTTTTAGGTGCAAGATTCACCCCAAAACTAGGGCTTCATTTTGGAGTAGGGTTTATATTAGGCCCACCCCCAAAAATCAAGCTAGGGCTTACTATCGGGCAGGATCTAGCTTTCGGGGAAACATGGTATTTTAGCTTTCAGTCCCTTAATCATCTTTGTTGTTTTTCTTTGCACTCTTTGCACTCTCTCAGCACCTTTTCTACATTGTAAAGACTAAAACTGGATGCAATATACCAAGTGTGGTTTTACCAAGGTATTATAAAGCAGTATTAACACTTTATGTGCTCTAGATTTTATCCCTCTGTTAATGCAGCCTAAGATTGCAATGTTTGTTTTTTTTGGCGGCTGCAACCCACTCATATTTAAGTGGTTACCCTACATGCCTCACACAGTTACTGATAATGAGCCAGATATCACCTATTCTATATCTGTGCATTTGGTTTTCCTTGACTAAGTGTAAAACCTTACTTTTCCCACCACTGAGTTTCATTTTGTTGGATAGGGCCCAGTGTTCAAGTCTGTCAAGATCCTCCTAAATCTTGAGCCTAAAGTATTGGCTATTCCCACCAGGTTGGTGTGGTCTGTGAATGTAATGAGTTCCCCTTCTATTCCATTGTTTAAATCATTTATGAAGATGTTGAAGCATACTGGGCCTAAGACAAAACCTTGGGGTACCCTACTACATGTCAGTGTAATTCCATTAAGAACTAAGTGTGGTTGATCAGTCAGTTCTGATCCATCTGGTGGTGAGGCTATCTAAACCACACTTTTCTATCTGGCATAGAAGGTGGCTTTAGAAAAAATGGGTGCTCACCAAAGTGAGGAGCTTCTAAGTATGTCAGCAGGCTTACTGAAGCAGAAATTCAAAATTAAGAAATAAATGAACATATAGCCTGCCTTCTTGTTGAACTAGAGGGCTGTTTCTACATGTATAAAATCCCATTTTGTATATATACATGAGCCAGTGGAGAACAGAAAGAAATTGTGATCAATTCATTGTATAACAGTTACATTTTGAGGTGAACAGATTTACTAGGAAATTATGGAGCCAGTAAACCCAAACAAGGTAGAAAGCAAGCAACTCATTAGCCAGTTTTGGTCACCACGATGTAAAAAAGATGTTGAGACTCTAGAAAGAGTACAGAGAAGAACAACAAAGATTATTAGGGGACTGGAAGCTAAAGCATATAAGGAAAGGTTGCTGGAATTGGGTATGTCTAGTTTAATGAAGAGAAGGACGAGGGGGGATATGATAGCAGTGTTCCAATATCTCAAAGAAGTGTTCCAATATCTCAAAGAAGAGGGAGTCAAGCTATTCTCTAAAGCACCTGAAGGCAAGACAAGAAGCAATGGATGGAAACTAACCAAAGAGAGAAGCAACCTAGAACTAAGGAGAAACTTCCTGACAGTTAGAACAATTAATCAATGGAAAAACCTGTCTCCAGAAGTGGTGAGTGCTCCAACACTGGAAGTTTTTAAGAAGAGACTGGACAGCCATTTGTCCGAAATGGTATAGGGTTTCCTGCCTCATCAGGAGGTTGGACTAGATGACCTCCGAGGTCCCTTCCAACTTTATTATTATTATTATTACACTATTACTATTACTACTACTACTACTACTATTATTATTATTATTATTATTATTATTATTATTATTGTTGTTGTTGTTGTTGTTGTTATTATTATTATTATTATTATTATTATTATTATTATTATTATTATTATTATTATTATTATTATTATTATTATTATTGAAAGACACATCCATGGCCAGTGCACTCTCAGTTTGTATAATCTCTTTGAAAACATATGTTCAAGGTAGAAAGTGTCAAGTAGACTTGATCTGAATGAGTTAAAAGTTCTGAAATACTTTGCAGGAAATGAAAGACTATAGATATTTTTCCTGTATTTCTGCTTAGCTATAATGTGGGGCTAGAACTACCTGCTGAAGGATGTGCAGACGTGTTCTTTTACTTTTCTAATTTTAGCTCCCTTTTTTGGGTTGTTGTTTTAATATACAAGTGCTGAGTCTGAAATAATGTTACACAATCTGAAATCCTTGGGAGATGACAAGCTTAAAAGCCACATCAATGCTAAAACTATTTCTGCTGAGATTTCCAAATCATGTATTCATTTGTGCCACTGGCTTTACAATCTCACCCAATTCATGTAATGCAAACCAGTAACTGCCTCTATTGATTATTCAGTAATGTTGTTTCAATTGCTAGCCATCTATTTCAAATCCAGACTATTAGGGTGAGCAGAAATGTTCTCTTGTACATCTGCAAATCTCTTTCCAACCAGATCTTTCAATTCAAATTAAACAGAGAGCTAAAAAGCGTTCTACTTCAGCTCTCTTTCTCTATCCCATGCTCAAAATTGTACATGCAAGATGCTTCTTATGAAATGTGTCTGACTCTCTATGCTTACGCATGGGATTCCCAGTTCCTCAACATTTAAAGCCTGTAAATGTTGTGTTGTAATTCTGTAATATGTAAAGACTGCTTATGATGATGGAAGGCATTTTTTATAGCACATGATTGCTGACTGTGAAATTATTTCATTTAATAATTTAATAATAAAAAAATTCGAGAACAATGTCAGTGCCTTTCCTGCAGTCTAGCTCATTTCAGTCAGCCAGGCTGGAGCTGGCTGACTATTTCATATCCTCTCCTTTGAAGAAAGCATGCAGACATCTGGAGAAGGAAGATCATCCAGGGTATCAATGACAGAAAGGAAAGTAGAAAAAAACTCCCCCTTTCCCCAAAAAGATCTGTGTTGGAGAATCACTTCTCAGAGGAATGGAATCAACAGCCTGTAGACCAGATAATTATCAAGAGAAGAATGCTATCTTCCAGGAGCAAGGATCAAAGATATGATTGAGAGGCTTACTAAAATAATTAAACCCACAGATTACAATCCCTTTCTCCTCTTTCCACATGGGGATGAATCATACAACAAAGATCCTGAAAACAATATCAAGAGACCATGAGCAGGCATGGAAAGCTAAAGAGTTGGAAGTACAAGTAGTGTTTTCATCTGAACTTCCAATGAAAGGTCCAATGAGAGAACAGAAGATTTTAGAAGGAAATAGATGAACCTTTTAATAATCAGTTAGCAGGAAACACATCACAGTAATAATGGGAGAATTTAACTACCCCAATATCAACTGGGAGACAAACTCTGCACCAAGTGGGAGATCAAACAGGTTTCTAACAAACTTAGCAGAAAATTTTGTCACCCAAAAGGTAGAGGAAGGAACCAGAGGATCATCTATACTGAACTTAATTTTTACTAATAGGGATGAAATGATAGAATGGGTTGAAGTTGGGAGTGAGTGAGCATGGTCATATTAGAATTAAATATATTGCAGGCACAAGTAAATGAACAAAGCCAAATGAGTGGTTTTAAGAGAGCTGACTTCAACAAACTTAAGAGTGCTTAGGAAGGATCCCATGGATGTAAATCTTAAATGGGAAAACAAAGACACTTGGGAAACTCTGAAAAATGAGATTATAAAAGCCCACTCTACCACAACACCACTGAGAAAAAAAACCAAGAAACCTCATATGAAACCAGCATGGCTGCATAAAGAACTATCTGGTAAACTGAGAGAGAGAAAAAGAACAAATATAAAAAATGGAAAGAGGCACAAATACCTAATACAGAATACCGGCAAGCAGGGGCTGCACTAGAAGACCTGCAAGTTCCCCTCCAATCCTATTATTATATGTTCTAATTCCATTCCTAACATCAGCTATAAAAGACTAAGAAAGGGGAATAGCATTTGGCAGAAAGTGACTGAAGAAGGTGCTATAGAAAAGAAAGGATTAGGCAAGAAAAACTCAAGGATTGATAAATATATTGGCAGCTACAACTGATAAATATGGATAAAGTGAAAATGACATGCATAACTGGGTTATATGTTCTGTCCACATTCTAATGTGAATAAGCAAAACCTTGGAGCCAATCTGTGGGATCATCTAGTAGTATTCCAGTCACATGAAAATGTTTGCAGATGAGCATAATTGTAAATGTGGTACTTTCATTAACCAACAAATTAACATCTGGGCCTTTCATGCTTTCCCTAGTGCCTAGAGCACAGTAACCCATGTTCCTCTCGGAGAGTCCATCCATTCCTTCAGTGTTGCAAAAGTCAGGATCCCAGGGGCTTAGCTCCTGCTTTTCATTCTAGTACTAACAGGGCAACAGAACAAGCGAACTCAATGGCGGAGCAATACCTAACATGTTATGTAAATTGTCAGCATACTAACTGCTGCCATTTGCTGAAGTGGCCTACAATAACTCAGTGCATAGCAGTATGGGATTTACCCCTTTTAAGGTGGCTACAGGGACTAAGTTCGTAGCCAGCTGGAGCTTCCTCCTGAGACTCCGACTTCCACAACACTGGCGGAATGGATGGATTCTCTGAGAGGCACATAGGTCATCATGCGCAAGGCACTAGGGAAAGCATGAGAGGCCTAGAGCCATGGTTGCACAGTGGTTAAAATGCAGTACTGCAGGCTAATTCTGCTGATTGCTGGTTTCCAGCAGTTTGGCAGTTCGGTTCTCACCGACTCAAGATTGACACAGACTTCCATCCTCCCAAGATCAGTAAAATGAGGACCCAGATTTTTTTTGTGGGGAGGCTTGAGGTTTGCACTCTGCTATATAAACAGAGGGCAAATCCCACTCCCTTCTAGCACTGATTATGTTACCTAACTGGATAATGAAATATCTTGCAGGAAAAGTTCAGAGAGCACCAAGGGACTCTACATTTTGGCTGTGAGGTACAGATATCCTCTACTCTTGGTATAATTGTAAGTTTAACAGAGATCATGGCTGTGTTTCTATATTGTCTCCCCTTGTTCAGAGGGGTTGGACTAGAAGGCCCACAAAGTCCCTTCCAACTCTCTTCTTCTATTATTCTTCTCTTCCAGCATCACATCTATTCATTTTAAACTGTATCCCTTTCATTTGGTAGGTAGAATAGAGTTTCCAGATTGGCCAAGACCTGTGTAAAATGAGTAGTCATGTAATATTAGCCTTTTGAAGCCTTTCAGCTCTAGCAACTGACCTTGAAAGGATTAAAACACATCTTTCCCGCAGGTCATAACCACTTGAGATTGGCAAAAGTTTTGTTTTCCAATCAACTCTAAGAGGTGATAAGGAATAGTGTAAGTACTATTTATGTTTGATGTTTGTTTCTATAAGCCTTTTCACTGCCTGCTGCAGCTTAACCACTTCCACTGTAATTTTCACATTGAAACAATTTCACTGCTTATGTTTGGAGAGGCTATTCTCAAGTTGGTACTAATTTTGGAGTGGACACTTCAGAACTAGCAGGATGACTGCTGCCGCCAGCAAGTCCTTATTCTGTCGAGCTGTGGAGCTATTGGAGCAGCTGTTCACCAAAATACAGACTGTGCAGATACGCTATTACCTGAATTATTTCCTTCTGCTTTACGGTACCTCTTGATGGCAATCTGGAACCAAGAAGCTGAATCTCAAAGCATTTAATGATGCTTCCAAATTCTAACCCTGATATCTCTAGGTAGGGTAAGAGAAACTGACTGAAACCTGGAGAAAGTCTACTGAGCACTGTTAACCACATAGAGGCAGATGGACTCAACGTTGACTCTTCTCAATTGGTCCACATATCTCATTAAACAGTAATATAATTAACTTACTTTCAGCTTAGTGTGATATATGTACCTAGTGATTCTGATTTGTAAAGTATGGTTTATGGATTAGCGCAGTATGTTAATCAGGCCACTGTGGTTTGATCAACCAACAAACCCTAGGCAAAGCAAACCATGGTTTAAAGCAATGCCAGTAGGAGTATCTCATACATTACATCTCATACATTACAAAGTATGATCTGCTCCTTTGGTGCTATTTTGAAAAATTCTATTCTTCATAATTCATTATAGGTAATCCTTGATTTACAACCATTAACTTAGCAACCATTCAAAGTTACAACAGCACTGAAAAAGTTGACTTATGTTGGAAGATGGGAATTTGATAAAGCAGATTAAAGATCAAAGCAGAGCCCATATTAGAATTTATAGTGTACTATTAGAGCTGGATTCGGAAACAGAATTAGTTAAAGATTGTATGATTAAGTGGGCTCAAAATATTCAAGAACCAATTATGTTAGAGACTTGGGAGATAATCTGGGTTAGAAATGTTAAGTTTACCCAAGCTCAGAATTTAAGGGAAAATTTTTATAAAATGTTTTATAGATGGCATTTGGATC
>NW_015386438.1:61706-65669 GCF_001527695.2 Protobothrops mucrosquamatus
GCTTTGGATAGATTAAAATTATTTTGTAATTATTCCTGGGTTTAGTTCTGGGAAGTCCGGGGGGGGAGGGGGGAAAAGGATAAAAATATATAAGAACTGATGTGTTTATTAATTATTTTGGAAGTATATTTATGAGGATGACCCTGGCTGTTACCCCAAACTGCTTCTGGTTGGTGCTTGAGAAAGAGGTTGGGAAGTACGGAGTGGAAGGAGGAAGGTGGAGTGGTTGAGAGTCTAGAGGGAGGAAGGTTCTGGTACGAGAAAGAGGGGGAAGCAGAGAGGGGGCAGCCGGGATCACCCGTAAAGTATCTTTTCTTTTGTGTATTGATGTTTTGTATTTATATGCGTCAAGTTTATGTTTATATTTTGTTATACTTGAAAATAATAAAAATTTAAAAAAAAAAAGTTGACTTATGATCTCCCCTTGCACTTATGGCCATTGCAACATCCCCATGATCAGAAGCTCAAAATTAAGCCACTTGGTAACTGGTGTGTGCTTACAACAGTTGCAATATCCTGGGGTCATATGATTGCCATTTGTGATCTTCCCAGTTGGATTTGATAAGCAAAGTCAATAGGGGAAGTTGTATTTGCTTAATAACCACATGCTTTATTAAACAACTCCAGTGTTTTGCTTAACTGTGGCAGAAAGAGTAAACACTTATTTTTCTTAACAATGAGAATTTGCTCACAACTGGAGTCATAAATCAAGAATGACCTATTCTACCATTTAAGGAAATACAGTTCGTAATTATAAAGGGTCGGGGCATGGGGTCAAATGTGGCAATAATGATGACATGAATGATGTACTTCAAAAGTGTTGAGTGCAAATCTTGACTTTTGTAAGCCCCTCTGCAGACATGCCTACAACAATACTTAATGGGTTTCTAGCTATATAATATGGATATCGAGCCCCAAGACATTCTAAGACAAACTTTTGCAATTATAAAATGATTTCATTTAATTCTTTTGCTATATACTTTTGTGAACCATCCCTGCTGTGTGTTTGGATGTACCATAGCACCAAGCTCCTATGGCCTGTGCACCTGTGTGATAAAGCTCTATTGCTGAGATGCATAAATAATAAGCAACAGTTCTGCTATCTGAAATCAATGGTACAAGGGACTGATTGTGAGCTGCTTATTCAAGAACTAATAATGTCTTTTCTGTAAAATAAGGCAGAAATAGTGACTGGGATATAGAGATGTTTGATCTCCCAGGGTCCAGACTTAGAAAAATGAGAAGAACATGGGAGGAAAGGGACAGTTGATTGATTGAAAGGAAAACAAAGCAAAATGTTCTGCTATCTGTGAAATGACAGTAATTATATCAGCAAGCAAAGCTTCATGCACTATGAATAAAAAAGGCCATTATAGTGTACTTCATAAAGTATTGATTTGAGAAGGAGATTAGATGTGTTACATCTGGGCTGCAAAACTCAGATGCCTGCTAGATGGCAGTAAAAGTACATTTCCGGATCTCTTTGTTACCATTTGGTGGTTATCAAGATTTTTGTCTAATGCAATAAGCAAAAGATGGATTCACATTTCTGTTCAAGCACAAAACTTTTTGAATAGTTGTTGATTGGTTATTTTCTTGAACCCAAACCTATTTCACAGAATTTGTGATTTTTTTTCAGGGAATATTGATATCAGGGTAATTTGGGGTTCTTCAAATATTTGATATTATAATTCCCAAGAACTTTTGCCTTGGGCTGGAGGTGCCTGGCAAATAGTGGCTATTGAAACTGAGCAAACAATTGATAACAACTTCTTTAGAGTATAAATTAACTTATTGTGGTTTGCATTAATGGAGAAAAGATGGAATAAAAAAAGATGTAAATCCAATAAACAGCAGAGCACTTTCATTAGGTAATAATTATAGAACAATTTGTTTATTAAAAACAATGGAAAAAGAGATGATAAATTAAAGATATTGGCAAATAAAATTCATTCCAGTTCAGTTATACTTGAATATAACCAAATGAGGCTTAATTTATTAATGGCAACTCATTTCATTATTTTAATATTTTTACTTTAACTAGGACTGAGCCTGGATCCAACCTAACATGTGCAACCAGACATTAGCAAGCCTTCAGATAGTTGGCAATGTGTCAATACAAGTTTCTCATCAAAGGTCTGCTTATGATATGGTAATAGAGGAAGCTTCCCAAAATCAGCCTTGGCTAAATGTAAAAGACACTCATCCCAACAACTGAATTGTTGGAAGTTCACTGAATTGTAACAATTATTTTTAACATCTAACAATAATTATTCTAGTCCAGACATGTCAAACACAAGGCCCGGAGGCCGGATGCAGCCCGCGAAGTGGTTTCATGTGGCCCGTGAAGCCATCCTGGAAAAAGTGAGGGAACGGCCCCTGCTGCCTTGGCCCTGGCCCAGGCCAGCCAGGAGCCAATGTACAATTTTGTGGTGGCCATCTTGGCACTTGCCCCGGTCCCACTCCCTTCTGCCATAGACCCCCAGATCTGTCCCACTCCTGCCCAGCCCCCCCAGGCACCCTTGACACGAATGATGTAGAGCTGGCCATGCCCACCGTGTAGGCCACACCCACTCCATCTACACCCACCCAGTAGGCCACACCCATTCTGGCCACCCCCCCAGGGCAACTGCAATGCTGATGCAGCCCTCCGTGAAATTCAGTTTGACACCCCTGTTCTAGTCCAACCCCCTGGCTCAGGCAGGAAACCCTATACCAGGAGTGTCAAACTGCTGGCCATGGGCCGGATGAGTCATGCCAAAACCATTCCCAATCCAGCTCCGACAATGGGGAAAAAGTCACAATACCTTGCGACATGTCACGTGACATGGCGAGTTTGGCACCTCTGCCCTATACCATTTCAGGCAGATGGCTATCCAATCTCTTTTTAAAAACCTCCAGTATTGGAGCATATGAAAATTGTGATGTATGTTTTATCATTTACCACCCTCAAGTCCATGCATGGATCAAGGAGATGAATTAACCATTTAAAAACCATTCCGAGTCCGATCGGAAATTGGTAAAGTCCCATTTAAGGACTTACCTAGTAGCGATAAGAGCGGCAAAACGAAACTATTTCTCCACTCTTATCGCGTCTGCAGGTAACCGATCTGCCGCCCTGTTTAGGGTGTCCCGCTCCCTCCTTCATCAGAGGGTCCGGGATGTCCCTTGGCAGGGTCGGGCAGAGAATTTGGGTGTTACCTGCATGACAAAATCAATTGGATCCGGGCCGGGTTAGCCTCCGATTGGACTAGTTCAGGCGGGCCAATGGAGGCAGGTCTTGAGTCCATTTTGTGGGAAGAGTTTGATCCTGTGACCCCCGAGGACATGGACAGAATGCTGGGATGGCTGAACACCACCACGTTTACTGGACCCGTGTCCCTCCTGGCTGGTACTGGCCTCCCGGGAGGTTACACGAGGCTGGCTCCAGGGAATCGTCAACGCTTCTTTGAGTGAGGGGTTCTTGCCGGCCACCTTGAAAGAGGCGGTGGTGAGGCCCCTCCTCAAGAAGCCCTCCCTGGACCCAGCTGCTTTGGCCAACTACCGGCCTGCGTCCAACCTTCGCTTTCTTGCGAAGGTTGTTGAGAGTGTGGTGGCATGACAGCTCCCTCAGCACCTGGAAGAAACTGTCTATCTAGACTCGCGCCAGTCCGGCTTCCGGTCTGGGCACAGCACGGAAACGGCATTGGTCACGTTGGTTGATGCTCTCTGGAGGGCTCGGGATAGAGGGTGTTCCTCTATCCTGGTCCTGCTAGATCTCTCAACGGCTTTTGATACCATTGACCATGGTATCTTGTTGCACCGGTTAGGGGGGTTGGGGTTGGGGGGCACCGTTTTACGGTGGTTCTCCTCCTACCTCTCGGACCGGACGCAATTTGTGTTGGCAGGGGGGCAGAGGTCAACCTCGAGGCGCCTCACTTGTGGGGTACCACAGGGGTCGGTCCTCTCGCCTCTCCTGTTCAA
>NW_015386438.1:65868-78653 GCF_001527695.2 Protobothrops mucrosquamatus
CAGAATGCGGCTGCACGGGGGATTTTGGGGGCCTCTAGATGCTCCCATGTAACACCTCTCCTGCGCGAGCTGCACTGGCTGCCGGTGGCCTTCCGGGTGCGCTTCAAGGTGTTAGTAACAACTTTTAAAGCGCTCCATGGCAATGGACCTAGGTATTTGCAAGACCGCCTCCTACCAAATATCTCCCTTCGACCAGTCCTCTCCCACAGAGAGGGCTTCCTTAGAGTACCATCGGCCAGCCAATGCTGGCTGGCGACCCCCAGGGGGAGAGCCTTCTCTGTGGCAGCTCCTGCCCTCTGGAATGACCTGCCCCCCGACCTACGTACAATTGCAGACCTGCGCCTCTTCCGCCGAGCCCTGAAAACTCATCTGTTCCATGCGGCCGGCCTGGCGTAGTTTTGATTGGGTTTTGTTAGGGGTTTTATATTTTAGAGCAGGCTTTTATGAAATATTTACTGTGATTTTTATTATTGCCTGTTCACCGCCCTGAGTCCCGTAAGGGAGATAGGGCGGTATATAAATTTAAATAATAATAATAATAATAATAATAATAATAATAATAATAATAATAATAATAATAATAATAATAATAATTAAAAAAAAATAGCATTTAGACTTATGTACTGCCCCATTGCACTTTATAGCACTTTTGAGCAGTTTCCAATATAAGCATTATTTGCACATCGCCCCCAACAATCTGGGTCCTCACTTTACCAACCTTGGAAGGATGGAAGACTTAGTCAACATAGAACATAGAATAATAGAGTTGGAAGGGATTTCAGAGATCTTCTTGTCCAACTCCTTGCTTGAGCAGGAGACCCTACACCATTTTAGACAAATGGTTGTCCAGTCCCTGTTTAAAAGCATCCAGTGATGGAGCACCTACAATTTCTGAAGGCAAGCTATTCCATTGATTGATCATAAAATCTTTAGCCTATCAGGATCAAACTCCAGGCTGTGGGCAGTTTGCCTGCAATACTGCACTTTAACCACTGGGTCACCACCAGGGCTCCAGATAAAACAGAAACAAAGAGAATAGAATGAAATATACTTTCAGTAGAAAAGTTTCTATAACAATTAATCAGCAGGATTCTATTACCACTCATTGGTTAAATTTTCTGAAAACAAGAATTATGGTCTTGCTAAAAGACCAAGACTATCCAAATGAATTTAGATGGAAACCTTATTGAAAGGTCAAATATTTTTAATATTTAGATGTAGCATTTCAGAACTCAGAAGAAATAAAGTTTGGATCAGTTATACCAGCCTATCAGTCAAAAGAATGCATCAGCTCTTTGGGACTTTTTTTAATTCAAAAGAGGTTTTTAAGAAGTGATTGGACAACCATTAGTCTGAAATAGCATAGAGTTTCCTGCTTGAACTGGGATTAGAGGACCTCCAAGATCCTTTCCAACTCTGTTATTCTGTTACTTTTCATGAAGTCATGGCATTTGACAGATACTCTTGTCCTCATGGTTTTCAATAAATATTCTGGAATGGAAATTTCCTGTAATGATTAAACAGGAACAGTTTTCTAAAAGCTATGAGAGCTTGGATTTGCAACAATAATGCCCTCTGTAAAAAAGAAGCATTGGCCCAAATCAACTCTTTTTGTTTTGGTCATGACTTCAAGGATGCCATTGACATTTTTCAGACATCTCTTTGTAATAGCTAGGAACGGACACTTTTGCATGGAGTTGATGGGCAGAACTTCTGCTACTCAAAGTTATCCATTGATCAAAATTTAAATATGTTCTGTTTGGTTGGCTTCTTTACTAAAGGCCATTTTTCAGAAGCTACTATCAATTAGATTTTTACAAATGTTCACACAATATATATAAGCAATAAGTGGGCTAAATATCTTTTTAAAAATAAAATGCAAATAGGAAAAACATCAAAAAAGAGAGAAAAGAAAAGGTGCAGAGAGAAAAAGACAGAAAAAAAAGCAGTGACCTCCATTTGTTTTTCAATGTAGTGGAATGCAAAAAACGTTGCAACCTCAACTTTTTGCTTTACATTTCTAGTTTAAGTACGTGAGGTTAGACTCTTGTCCAATAACAAAACCATTTCAAACCATTTCTATAACAATAAAGTCAATGTAATCAAAACCTAAACGTTTCATTTCTTCTTCTGTTTTAAGCATAAAGTCCATAACTGGTTTCCAAATGGAAACATAACATTATACTTTTAAATTAAAACAGCCAGTTTTACCATCTTCGCCAATTCTATCTCTTTCACCTTCTATTCTTTTATTATAGAATTGAGAAGCCTTTCCATCTTTGTAGATATAAACATATGTTGTAACAAAGTTCCATTTTTTTTTCAAATTCTTTATTCGTTAACCTAAAAGGGTGGACTAAATATATCAAGCAGAATATTTTTGATGTAGTATTTCAACAATTCAAATCTTAAAGGCCGAATCTCAATTGGGAAACCATCATCTTATAATTCTAATTTAACAGTACTCAAACTGTATTCAAGAGACATTTTCTGAGGCTTGTTTTAATATAGGTAGTCCTCGACTTACAACAGTTCATTTAGTAATTGTTTGAGCTTACAAGGGCACTGAAAATGTGACTTAAGACCATTTTCTACATTTACAACTATTGCAGCATTCCCATAGTCACATGATCAAAATTCAGACACTTGGCAACTGACTCATATTTATGACGGTGGCATGTCTCGGGATTATATAATCACCTTTTGTGACTTTCTGACAAGCAAAATCAATGGGGAAGCCCAGATTCACTTAACAACTGTATTATTAATTTAATAACTGCAGCGATTCACTTAACAACTATGGCAAGCAAAGTCATCAAATGGGCCAAAGTTCACGTAACAACTGTCTCACTTAGCAACAGAATTGTTTGGCTCAGTTGAGGTCATAAGTTGAGGACTACCTGTTCACAATTGTGAAATGATTGGCCATGTTGTCTTTTCTGTGATCTTTATAGAGAGATACATGGTGAGTTATTTTTCCATTTGACTACCTTTCCTACTTCTTCAGAATTTTTTTTCTTTTCTTTTCGTTATCAGAAAGCAACCTGACATCATGTACACGGTGCCTAGAATTGTGTGCTAGGTTACAA
This sequence comes from Protobothrops mucrosquamatus, assembly GCF_001527695.2. Lineage (NCBI taxonomy): Eukaryota > Metazoa > Chordata > Lepidosauria > Squamata > Viperidae > Protobothrops > Protobothrops mucrosquamatus. The sequence goes on from NW_015386438.1 coordinate 68,958, forward strand.
AACCTATGCAGAACATTATCACAGATTCAGATTTAGAAATCCAATATATATGCCAACGCTCCTTTTCATTCATTTTATATATTTATAATTGTGTTCCTGCACTGTATAAAAAATAATACTGAAAGCCAATGGGATTGTATGAAAGAGAATCTTTAATGTAAGCTCTTCTTTGATTCATAATACAGTAATTGCTTTTCTATGTACAGCTTGCTGTTGTATTTTAGTCTTAGTAACATTATAATAAAAGAGCTAAAGAAAAGGACTTGTATTTGTAAATAAGTTGTGATATACCATCTTAAGTGCAACCTCTATTCTTCTGACAGATCTGTCATCCAAGGGACAGAATTGTCAAAAACTTTAAGGCTGAGATGTAAGTTTTGACAACAAATCAAATTGTGCTGTAAACATGTTGGTCACTCAAAACAACTCTGTATTTTGCTTTTCACCGTAAATGTTCATCCTCAGTGCTGTAAGTAAGACAAAATGGATCTCAGCTATGTTTTTTGTAACTTCAGTAACAAGTAACTTGTTATTGTTACTTATGGCCTTGTTACTTGAAGTTGAATCTTTTGCTACATCTGTGCGGGTTGTTTAAAAGATTTTCTGGGTCACATCATTAAATGAGCTTTAATCCTTTAGAACAATTTTTCAATACTCTTTACATGAGAGACTTCCTTGTACAAATCCTCTTTACACAAGACATACAGTACACAACTTGGGGAAAACTATTTCTTTTCTGATCTCTGCAAAATAGGAGAGCCATCCAGAGTCTGCTGGGGACTTTCTCTGACTTAAACTAACCAAGGGGGAATTAATCAATTAATCTGAACTGTGTGATATACAGCCAACTTTAAAGTGACAATGGAATTGTCCCAATCAGTGGAGAGTAGAAGAACAGAATCACAATCACAATGTTTTGAACGGAAGAGAACATGTACAGTTTCCTTTCTTTCACCCCAAACTCCCCTTATAAAATGAGTGATGTCACATTGGAAAGGGAAAGGAAAGGGAAAGAGGAAGGAAGGGGAAGGAGAAGTGAAGTGAAGGAAAGAAAGAAAGTTGAAAGAAGGAAAGGAAAGGAAAGGAAAGGAAAGGAAAGGAAAGGAAAGGAAAGGAAAGGAAAGGAAAGGAAGAGGGAGCCAAGCTATTGAATATCATGGTTACATCTGAACATAGTCAGTGCAAGGTGATGTTCCCATAAGTGTTCAGAAAAAAGCACCAGAAGGCAAAAGAAGAAACAATGGTTAGAAACTAAACAAGGAGAGAAGCAACCTAGAACTAAGGAGAAATTTCCTAATGATAGAGCAATCAACCAATGGAATACTTGCCTTCAGAAGTTGTGGCTGAAGGCTTTCAAAAAAAAAAAAAAAGACTGGACAACCATTTCTCTGAAATGGTATAGGGGTACAGGGTCCCCTGCTTGAGCAGGAGGTTGGACTAGAAGACCTCCAAGGTCCATTCCAACTCTATTATTCTGTCAGGGCTTTTCAACTTTTTTACCCATTGTACCACTTTTAGGATATGGCAACATCCGAGTATCACCAGTCACCTAGCAAGGTGTCAAAAACTTGATGACCCCCCCCAAAAAGGAAAAAAGTAATAAAGTACAGGTAGTCCTCGATTTACAACAGTTCGCTTAGTGACTATTCGAAGTTACAATGGCACTGAAAAAAGTGCTTCCCCCCCCCAAGCCACAGCCAAGCAAGACACCTGCCTGCCCACCCGGTGGTGTTCTTCCTCCTGTCCAAGATTTTCATTGCTGTGAGCATTTCTGTTGAGGATTGGCAGTGGGGGTGGGGTGGGGGGTGTTTGGTTTTTATTCCCCCCCGTCTGCTGGGTGGTTGCAGCAGGTTTTGGTCACTTCACATGATCCTGGGACACCGTGACCGTCATAAATATGAATCAGTTGCCAAGCATCTGAATGGAAATCACAAGACCCTGGAGATGCTGCAACATTCCAGCTGATCGGTGCTTCTTCTGGGCTCAGCAGAAGCACCAGGATCGGCACCGAGCTCCTGCTGGAACCTGGCGCTGATCCTGGTGCTTCCACTGAGCCCTGACAGCCCTGAAAAAGCACCAATCAGCTGGAAAGCAGCACTGATCCTGACGCTTCTGCTGAGCCCTGACAGCCCTGCAGCTCCAGCCACCTCTCACTCAGGCTTATGCAGTGCTGCCACTGGTTCAGCTCATTCCCGTCCCCCACTACCACTTTTCTAGGATGGTCGCATACCACCTGCCAGGTGCCAATGTACCACAGGTGGTACCCGTACCACTGGTTGAAAAGCCCTGTTCTATGTTATAAAAATCACAATGACATCAGCATCACAGCACATAGGTTATGATTTCATTTTACAAGTGACAAGAACTACATCCTTGTCTCTTTTTATGTCATTGTACAAGTACCTAACTGATGTTATTTGTGATATGATGTTGTGATACACCATCACACTCCCTGTCCTAGCTTGTGGATCAAGAAAAGCAGAACTTAACCTCTGTGGTCCCAATCCATACACCTGGACTACTAGGCAATGCAATTTACATTGCTTCCAATGCTCAGTATTCTCCAGGGAAATTATAGGTAAGAAACTAAATCAAATCAAACAGAAATACAATTTGAGAACAAATTCATATGCGCAACAAACATTTTGTAAGTGTTAGTGATACAAAAATGTTTCTGTTGGAAGGTACTTTGCCAGATGTACTTTGGGTCATATCAAACTGATGTGGGAATTATCTCTCAATGGTAATCTAACCAATTCTAGGAATCAAGGCCAGTTTTGCTTGTTATTTTTTTATTTACTATAAAAAGGTAATGGTAAAGGTTTCCCTATCCAGTCATGTACAACTCTAGGGGATGGTGTTCATCTTCATTTCTTAGCTGATGGAGCCAGTGTTGTCTGAAGACATTTCCATGGTTATGTAGCCAGCCTGACTATACGCAGGGAACACTGTTATCTTCCCACTGAAGTGGTACCTATTCATCTACTCACATTTGCATACTTTAGCACTGCTAGTTGGGCAGGAGCTGGAGCAAGGAACAGGAGCAAATTCTATTGTGCAGTGCTCAGATCTGAAACCCAGGCTGTCAGCTTTCCAGTTAACAAGCTTAGCATCTTTAACTGCTGAGCCATCACACTCCACTTATTATTTACTATAACCATAGTAAATAAAATCTTACTATCCAGAACTTGTAAGTGACATGTCCTGAATGGAAAACAAGACTCCTAATAGAAAGTACAAGTTGACTATTGATTGATTCAATGAACATTAAGTATTTCTCATTCTAGCTGGATGTTTCTTTGGGAATTGTGCCGCAATTGTTCACAAATGAAGAGAGTCAGCCTTCTTTAGTTGCCATGGCAAAAGAAGTGATTTTTATATTTGTGAACCATATATAGCAACAGAAATTTCTGCAAGCCCAAATTCTTGAAGAAGGCACATGAAACTATTGCAACATCACATTTTTTTCCTCTCAAGGATAGACATCTGTATATGCAATTTTACTAAGAGGAAAACATTCAATTACTGCATGGATGGGAAAAATGTTAACTCTATGAATCCAAATAAGCATTTTTTTTGGTTTGCAATTGGCCAAAGTTCCAAATGTTTGAAACAGAGCCTGTTGTGATTTTTCAGCAAAGATGTTGAGAGACTCACTCACTATTGTGTGTGTATATTGTGCGTGCACGCATGCATGTGTATGTGCACTCCCATGCACAAAATGGATTTTACTTGCCTTTTGGTGGGTTTTTTTTTTATTATATCTTTCTAACCATTTTAGCTTTCAATACATTTTACAGTAAACTATAAAAATAAATGGATTCAAATGCTTGAACACAATAAAATACATTTTGAGATAATACAGGTAGTCCTTGGGACCAGAATTTCTGTTTCTAAGCAAGGTGGTTGCTAAATTGGACCACACAATCCAGGGACAGTGTAGCCCTCATAAATATATGCTGGTTGCCAACTGTCGGAATTATAATCACATGTCTATGGGGATGCTATGATGGTCAAATGCGAGGACTGATTATAAGTAACTTTTTTCAGTGCCATCATAACTTTGAATGGTTGCTAAATGAATGGCTGTGTCGAGTAAGTATTATAGGACTATCTGTAATAATAATTTATTAAAGTTGTGTGCTGCCCAGTTCTTATGGATGGATAGCAATAGCAATACCACTTAGACTTATATACTGCTTCACAATGCTTCACAGTCCTCCCTAAGCAGTTTACAGAGTCAGCATATTGCCCCCAACAATCTGGGTCGTCATTTTAATGACCTCGGAAGGATGAAAGGCTGAGTCAACCTTGTGCAGGTGAGAATCTGGCAGTCAGCAGAATTAATCTGCAATACTGCATTCAAACCACTGCACCACCATGGCTCTTTTATGGTTCATGAAATCAAATAAAAACATTTTGTGAAAATAAAACACATATTGACATCTCAGTACAGAGCTCCCATTTGCAGCAGGAACCTTTTTTGTTTTTCATTCTGATGTCTGTTATTTTTATAGAACAGAGGTGTCAAACTGGCGGCCCACAGGCCGGATGTGTCACATGCAGGCCACATCCATCCCAGCTCCACCAAGGCAAAAAAGTCACAATATGTCACGATACATCATGATCGAGTTTGACACCTGTGCTATAGAGCATCCTTGAAGGTTCAGAAATATTCACCTATTAGTCTTTTCCTTAACTGTATTTGGACCACAACTCCCAGTATTTCCAACTATTAGAACATGCTAAGTAGGAGTATAGGTATTACAACACCAATCAATCTGGATTTTACCAGTCTAGGAAAGTCTTACTATATTCCATACTACAGTATAACCTAAAATTAATCTAGTTCAATATTGTTATCTTCTGTGACAAAATGTGATGATAATCAAAGCTAAGAGATCCTGGCTGAGGTGGATTCCAAAATTCCAACAAAAATAAAATCCACATCCCATAATTTTGCAAAAGAACTGTGAAAAATGTGACCTGGTTTGACCTACGGTAATTAATATCTCCTAGTTGATTTAGATGGCAATTTCCTATCTTGCTCTGTTCCTGTAAGATCCAGATTTCTTAATCACTAGATAATTTTTCTGCTTTTTTTGCTCATCAGCAAAGACACCACTGTTGTATATATCCAGGTCTCTGGGGCTTGATGGGGGCAACGGAGACTTAGGGGCACATCGTCTTGTTTGGGGATAGGACAAGAATTTATTAATGGATCTACTGATTCAGTGGAGATGTAGGAGTTCTACACCTTCTGTTCTACAAACAGAAGACAGGAAGTTACTATTAATCTGCGTTTAGTGGGTAAAGATTGCTTAAGCTTCACGCTCACAGCCATGTACTCACATACTCACTTTTCCTTACTACAAATTGGTCAAGTTCAAAAAGACTGCTGGGAGAGATAAAACAGGTGGTAATATACTCAAATATTAACCCTTTGCCAACAGTATCCATCATAGAATCCTTTCTCATCACCTCTACCTTTGATTGAACATTACGGCACTGCTTTCATTCTTGACCTTGCCTGGTCTTGATGCATTGTTTCCCTGTGGCATGGCATTTTTTAAATCTCTGATAGACCAGATCTGGTCTAGATCAACCACTGGTCCATGGCCTGGCACTGGGCCGTGGCATGCCAGAAACCGGGCCATCAAACAAATGAAGCCCCATCTACGAGATGCAGGCAGTACGAGAAATCATGCCCCCTCTGGTCCATGGAAAAACCTCTCTCCAAGGAACCAGTCCCTGATGCCCAGTAGGTTGGGGGCCACTGGTATAGATGTTTCTTTTTCTTTTCAACCTCCTCTACACATTGTTCCTAGAGCAGGGGTAGGCAACCTTGGCTCTTTTATGACTCGTGGACTTCAGCCACCCAGAATTCCTAAGACAGCCAGAATTCTGGGAGTTGAAGTCCACGAGTCATAAAAGAGCCAAGATTGCCTACCCCTGCCCTAGGGTATAGATCTTATTCATCTATTCATCTATTTGTCTTAAAATATAGTCTTCAATGTACAACTATTCCTTTAGTGACCATTCCAAGTTACAACGGTACTGAAGAAGGTGACTTGAGCTGTTCCTCTCCCTTAACAACCGTTGCAGTATCCCTATGGTCACATGATCAAAATTTGGGTGCTTGGCAACCAGAATGTATTTGCAACAATTGCAGCATCCTGGATCCTGTGATCACCATTTCTGATCCTCTTAGCTTGCTTCTGCCAGCCCCTGGTAAGTAAAGTCATGCTTTAATTTGCTTAATGACTACGTGATTCACTTAACAAATGTAATGATTTGCTTAACAATCTGTGGTAAAAAGGATTGTAAAATGGGTCATGTCTCACTTAACAACCACCTTCTTAACAATTGAAATTCTGGTCTCAATCATGGTCTTAAGGTGATGAATACCTGCATTTTATTTCTGTTAATATATACAGATCCCTGCTGCTTAGTTGAAAGGCACACATTTAGTAAATTAACACTTTCTAATAATTTAACTGAAGTAAGTTTTAGATGCATTTTTTAAAGATTTGCAGGTCTAAAAGAAAGCAATTAAACCTTACTCCAATTATTAAAGTTTTCTGTCACATAATTTTGAAATTCACAAGTTTTTTTTTCCTCCTGGAGGTAGTAATTATTATTTGAAATCATCTTCTTTTCCTGCTTTTTCCTCTTTAACTTTCTAAAATTTGAAAAAGTTTTTTTTTCTTTGCTGTGGTTTATTTAGGTAGCTTTTCATAAGTTAAGGCAACCTTGCTGACTGAGGTCATCACAAAACTTTTCATATAGTGGTAATAAAGCGTATTTCCCACAACTGACAGCAGATCAAGTCAGGAACATTTAGTTTACCCATTCTGAATCTGCTATCGTATTTTCTAGAGTCAAAGGTCCCATTAAAAAGAAAAGAAAAGAAATAGAAAAGAAATACCAGGTGTGATTATCTGAGCATAATATTCCACTGAATCTGATTCATTATTAACAGTCAACTAGAGCTGTATATTATTAAAGGATAGCAGCCAAAACATATAAAAATAGTGTTGATTAGATCTAATCACCACAAAAGATTCTATTTCACTCTTTATCATTAATTGCTCTCCATTCTCACAAGTCTTATCTCTCTTACAAGCCTAAACCAAATGATTCTAATTTCACTGAGATTTAAGTTTCAGTTCAATATTTCATTCAAAATTGGCTTGATCCAGATTTAAGGGAAACCTATGAGTAAGTTAAATTCTATTTTTCTCATAACAGAACAGAACAGAACAGAATAGAATAGAATAGAATAGAATAGAATAGAATAGAATAGAATAGAATAGAATAGAATAGAATAGAATAGAATAGAGCTGGAAGGGACCTTGGAGGTCTTCTAGTCCAACCGCCTGTTCAAGCAGGAGAACCTATACCATCTCAGACAGGTGAATGTCCAGTCTCTTCTTTAAAATCTCCAGTGATGGAGCGCCCACAATTTCTGGAGGCAAGCTGTTCCACTGGTTGATTGTCCTCACTGTCAGGAAGTTTCTCCTTAATTCCAGGTTGCTTCTCTCTTTGATCAGTTTCAACCATTGTTTCTCGTCCTTCCCTCTGTTGCTCTGGTGAACAACCTGGCCCCCTCTGCCTTGTGGCAGCCCCTCAGATACTGGAACACTGCTATAACAATGGCTGATTCCACACACTTAGAGAAGACCACCCTATGGTTTAACTGTCTGTCTGTCTGTTTGTTTGTCTGTCTGTCTGTCTATCTATCTCTATCCATTTACATGGGAATAATTGTCACTGAGCTCGTTTTTCAATCCATACAATTTACACTAAGTTATTATTTTCATATTTTCATTATCCTTAGGTTTGGAAGTGGCTGAGCCCATACATCAGTTACACTGATCAATTATTGATATTATTATTATTATTATTATTATTATTATTATTATTATTATTATTATTATTATTGTTGTTGTTGTTGTTGTTGTTGTTGCTGCTGTTTTTTCTTTAGGCATGTTATTTTTTGTTATTTTAAATGTGTTTATGCTTTTTTATTTTTTTCTTAAAAATATTGTTAGCCACCCAGGGTCATGAATTTGAAATGGAGCAACATATACATATTTCATTTTAGTTGAAGTTTCTTGCAGGAAGCCTCTATCAGATCTACTTACACATATACAAAAGACTGTTACTTTAACTATGGTTTGAAGTTATGATGGATTTGAAGAAAATGTCTTACAACCTGTCCTCAAAGCTATGACCATCATACAATCCCCAGGGTCATATGATCATAATGTGAGGTGGTTAATTTCACATTTATGATGGTTCTCCATCTTAGTGTCATGTGATCAGATTTGCAACCTTCCTAGCCAACTTCCAACAAGCAAAGTCAATTTAGGGAAGCTGGATTTGTTTAATGATTGGCAATTCATTTAACAACTGTGTGATTTGCTTAATGACTATGGTAAAAATGGTTCTAAAATTGGATCTCGTCATGATTCACTTTGTCACTGAAATTCTTCTTCCAGTAGTGTTCATAAATCAAGGAGCACTTGTAAACAAATTTCTTATTAAGTTCTTATTTCATAAAGGTACTGGTATGTGCACAAGAATGATCATAAATAATTTGTAATCGTATATTATAGCAGGAAAGAAGTGGATTTGTTTATTCCTGTCTGTCAGGCACCCAATAATCCTCTTGTGGTGATTGATTCTAATCTACCACATGATTTTCAAACACTGATGAATTTTAAGTCTCCCCAGTTTTTTAAATCTCAGGATTTAAAGATTTTAAAAAATGTAGTAAACCTTTGTTGTCTAAAACTGGATTGTATGTTCACCCATCCGCACCATTCAATGCTCTTCATGAGAAGAATATTGCTTAAGTCTACCGTATCACAAAAAAAGAGAAAAAGTATTCCAAAAAATTCCATAGTTTTAAATATCTTCAGCAGGATATTTAGTTGTATGTTAAAATGCCTTAATAATAATAATGATAATGATGATAAAGTTGGAAGGGACCTCGGAGGTCATCTAGTCCAACCTCCTGCTCAGGCAGGAAACCCTATACCATTTCGGACAAATGGCTGTCCAGTTTCTTCTTAAAAACTTCACGTGTTGGCGCATTCACCGCTTCTGGAGGCAGGTTGTTCCACTGGTTAATTGTTTTAACTATCAGGAAGTTTCTCCTTAGTTCTAGGTTGCTTCTCTCTTTGGTTAGTTTCCACCCGTTGCTTCTTGTCCTGCCTTCAGGCGCTTTGGAGAATAGCTTGACTCCCTCTTCTTTGTGGCAGCCCCTAAAATATTTGAACACTGCTATCATGTCCCCCCTCGTCCTTCTCTTCGTTAAACTAGACATACCCAATTCCAGCAACCGTTTCTTATATGTTTTAGCCTCCAGTCCCCTAATCATCTTTGTTGCTCTTCTCTGTACTCTTTCTAGAGTCTCAACATCTTTTTTACATTGTGGTGACCAAAACTGGATGCAGTATTCCAAGTGTGGCCTTACCAAGGCATTGTAGAGTGGTATTAATACTTCACGTGATCTTGATTCTATCCCTCTGTTAATGCAGCCTAGCACTGTGTTGGCTTTTTTGGCAGCTGCAGCACACTGCTGGCTCATATTTAAATGATTGTCCACTAGGACTCTGAGATCCCTCTCACAGTTACTACTATTGAGCAAGGTACCCCCTATACTATACCTGTACATTTGGTTTTTCT
>NW_015386438.1:78753-86493 GCF_001527695.2 Protobothrops mucrosquamatus
TCCTTACTTTTTTCACCATTGAATTTCATTTTGTTAGATAGCGCCCAGTGTTCAAGTCTGTCCAGATCCTCCTGTATCCTAAGCCTGTTTTCTGGAGTGTTGGCTATTCCTGCCAGCTTGGTGTCGTCTGCAAATTTGATGAGTGATCAACCCTGGCCTTGCCAAGTTGAACTGAAGTATTTGGGAGAACCAAACATGTACTTACTTCCATGCAAGTCAAACTCTTCTGTTATATGTTTGCATTTAGTACTTGCATTCAGGTTAAGAAGAGCATGGGAAATGGAAGGGGTAAATAGTTGAATATTCAGGGATTCAAACTCAAATTCTGGAGTCCTAATTGATCGGGGGGAGGGGGATATTCTATTTTGCTTCTACCTACTTCCAATGTTTTAATCTTTCAGTTCCTTTAAGTCTTGCTTGTCAAGCGGTTTGCAAACTTTGTTAGTTCATTAAATGCAAACCAACAAAAAACAGAATTGCACAACATTCCCAGCCATCTCTATGTGCATCTTCAGATGTTGCTGATATGTGCAATAGAACTGGATTGTACATCTGTATGTGGGCCTTGTGTGGTTTTGGATATAAGCATTAAATGAAAGTGAATATATTGCCCATTTTTAATTTATATTTTTCATTGTTACTTTTTGAAAGAGACTGACATGTGAAATGATATGCAAATTAACCCAGGTGCCCAAATTATTTTAAATCTCACATAGATATTGCAGCTTATTATCAATTAAAATTTCAGTAGATTTGCCTCATATGGTAGCTGTTTTTATTTTGCACCTTCATTTATTCAGATATTAAAGTTGTATATTGCTGAATCTTGATACTCATGTCTAGCACAGAATTAAAACCAATTTTAATATAAATTAAAACCAAATGTAAGCAGCACACTGAAGGATTCTAACTGAAAGCTAGTTTGATGTATTAGTGAAGGTGAATTCAGGTCCTGCCATAGATGATTTAGACCAATCTCTCTGTCTTACAGATTTAGACCAATCTCTCTGTCTCACAGATTTGTTTTTTATGGGGAAAATAGGAGGCAAGAAATTACGTATCTTGTATGGAGTTGTAGACACAAAGTTAGATATAAATCTAACAAATTGATAAAACAATTCAAATAAAAATAACACCACTTACCTATCACTATAAGTGCCTACCTGTACTATTTATTTATTTATTTTAACAGAATAACAGAGTTGGAGAGTACCTTAGAGGTCTTCTAGTCCAACCCCCTGCTCAAACAGAAAGCCCTATACCATTTCAGACAAATGGTTATCCAGTCTCTTTTTTAAAAACTCCAGTGCTGGAGCATCCACAACTTCTGAAGGCAAGCTGTTCCACTGGTTGATTGTATTTACTGTCAGGAAATTTCTCCTTAATTCTAGGTTGCTCCTTTCTTTCTTTATTTGTATCCTGCCTTTATTGTTTGTGGGAAGTCAGCTCCCCAGAGAAGGAAATATTAAAAGGGCAGAAAAATATATTTCCTCAAAAGTATTTTAAAAAGCAGAAACCAACTTTGCCCCCAAGTCTCTGTCCCAAGCAGGAGCCAGCCCTATACAAATGCAGATGTAAAACCATCAGAAAGTTTGTCAAGACAAAGAGACTTAAAATCTGCATATCCCACCAAACTCTAGGAGTCATTAGCCCCATCACCAGGGAAGCAGGATATGATAATAGGATTAAACCACAGATATCAAGGCCTAGAAAAACACTCAGAGATATCCTCAAGGTTCATGCCACAGGAATAGGAAACTATTCCAAACAGGGCTAGAGAGGGTATAAAAAGCTACTGCCCGTGTGCTCAGCCCTTCTCTCCTCTGCTCTTTCCTGAAGAACCATCTTTCTGCTTCTTCAATAAACTGTAACCATCTTCCCAAAGCAGTCACCATGTTGCTTATTTATTCCCGGCTTGGATGAACCAGGATGAAGACTTACTTCTGACATGTTTTTTAAAAATAACTCAGGGCAACAAACATATCCGACACTTCTTCCTCTTTCTATTTTCTCTACATGAATGACTAGCCCAAGGTCACTCATTTGGCTTTCTTGGCTAAAGTGGGACTTGAACTCACCGCCTCCTGTTTTCTAGCCTAGTGCCTTAACCACTAGACCAAACTGGCTCTCACTTCTTCACTCTCATCTCTTGTTAGATACCATTAGCTTTCAAAAATCCTACAAAAGAGCTCAGTTTTAATTGCTTTGCGAAAGGAGGTTAATGTTGGTGCCGATCTGGACTTTGGTAGACACCCCAATATAGGATGGGATCATTCTCCTGCCTACCAGCCCTCCAAGGCTAAACTCTTATGTATGGTAGATGCTCAACCTGTTTGAGGTTGATGAAGATGGGCAAGCCAAACCAAGGAAGCCAGAAGAACAAGATTTCAAGAAGACATTATTTATGCTAGTCTGGGATAAGTATAAACTTTGAAAACTCTAATAGGAATCCCTTCCCTTATAATAAGAATAGTGGGTTCTTTTATTGTATCATTTATTTATTATGTAAATTTATATGGTCACTCAACTCACAGGTGACTTCAGATACTAAAAATCCACAACATAAAGACACATACCCTCCTCCTTTCCTCCCCATGGAAACACAATCAAATCAACACTTGATTGGCTCCATTTCTATCTGTGGTTCCCAGGCCCATTGACAATACCATGTTTTCAGGGCCTTTCAAAAAAGCAGCATGGTGGGGGCTGATCATATCTTGGAGGGAATGATGTTCCGTAGAGAAGGAACCATCACTACAAGAGCCCTTTGTTGTGGTCCCACCAGATGTACATCCCTAATAGGTGGGACCCCCCACAACATAACTTGCCTTCCCATCCTGGTGAGTCAGATAGATGTTGTAGGAGAAATATGATCCTTTAAATAACCTTCTTCTTGTTCAATCCTTTGAAATGTTTTTTTTCCAGGATTCTTCCCAACTGGGTTTTAGGTTCCATTTATCAGATATGTTAACTGACTTGAAGTTCACTACTTTCCATTTCCATTCCTTCTCCAACCCCCCTCACCCAGCCTCTTACAAGGGTCAGTCAAAGAAGTTGAACTTGGTTGAAAATTTTCCTATTTTAGTATGTCTAGGAGCAAAGCCATGTTAGGTATTAAAGACCATCTCTTTGAACAGTACCAGAAAAGCCACTGCCAACCACACTGTAGGTGTCACCAGGCTGTAGCCGATCACACTTTTTGAGGAGTGTAGTCAATGGAATTTTAGCATTTGTCTTCCCCATTTCAAAAGCCAACATCTCTTCAGGTCTGTTTGGCTTTCAGCCCTTACACCACTGTTGCTTTACATCAAAACTATTGGTCCAACTTCTGCTCTGCTCATTAAAAAAAATATCTAATCCTGTAAAATAATTAGTAAATACAGTATTAAAAAACTTAAAATGGGTTCTTTTGCTTAGTTTTCCATTTCATGGAATGCAAGTTTGATTTGGCTCTGTTTTGGAGAAAAATGTTGCTAGAGTCGGGCACCACATCAAGTTTGACAGCGAAAGAGGGCTTCAGAGGGCTTTTGGGTGCCTGAAACTCTTTAAACCAAAATGTCTTTTATTATTTCAGATTATATAAGCAAAAGACAATGTCAATATAATCTAGGCAGAGCTGCCAGTCGTCAGTGGCCTTTATTTAAAAAAAATGGCAAAGATCATCTCCACAGAGACTGGAAGACTAGCATTCAATTTCTCATTTCCTGTTTTACAGGCTAGTATATGAACATGCAGGGTGTCGAGTTCATCTCAAAGCTAACACTACAGCTTTGTTGAGCTACCCAGGGAAACATATGGCCAATTGCCCTTAATACCAGACATTTCAAATGATGCTGAATGCACATTTGTGTAGCATGGTCCATTCCAAAGATCTTTACAAAGTGATTTCCAAATTGGAAAAGGACATTGATCGTAGTGAAACAGTGGCAGTGGGACTAAAGGGACCAGAAAGCAAAGAATTCTTTACAGAGGTAGCTAAAATGTCTTGCAGAGTAAAAAGAATTGAATCCCAAAAGCACAGTATGGAATTCAATCAAGCCCAATTCTCTTAATACATCCCAGGAAGAGTTCATTGATAACATCAAGTGGCTATGGCTAATATCATCCTCTGCAGATATTTATAAAAAAATTTTTTTTATATCTCATACTTTAAACCAGATCCTTCTTTAGAGATGCACAATTCAATACTATCTGTTTTTTCACCAGTTGGATGTACATGCAGGAGCCTGCATGGTGTTCACATGTTCAATGTATGTTTAAAATTAACATATCACATTAAATGATACAGAAAACTACAGTGTGCCTTCCATGGGTTCATACAAAAAGCTGAGATTAGAAAAACATAAAAACAACAACCATCAAGGAATCATGTAAGCATTGATCTTCTTGCCTCTGGTATCCCAAAATGCTTCCAAACATCTATGCTGATGAACACTCTGGAAGGGAATCTCGCTTTCAGTGGCAAGGGAATTAGCTCTATAGTTCATATGTACTGTATATCCTGCTGCAAGGATACTGGTAGTTCTTGACTTACAGCCATTCATTTAATGATGCTTCAAAGTTATGACAGTATTGGAAAAAGGAGTTATGATCCATCCCCAAACTATGATCACATGATCACAATTTGGGTCCAGTTTCCAACAATCAAAATCAATTGGGAAAGCTGGATTTCCTTAACAAGCGTGGTAAAAATGGTTGTAAAATTGGGTCCAGTCACATGATGATTTACTTAACAAGCACCAAAATTCTAGTCCAAAATGTGGTCATAAGTTGAGGACTATTGGTACTATTTGCTTCTTACTGGAAAGGCAGTTTTCTCTCTTCAGTGAAGAATGCCTAACCAAGTTACAGCTGTTCTTGGGTGTCTAGTTGTCTAACCAAGTTGTATGCCTGGTGTGTAGACTAACTTCATATCATAAATGGAAATCTGAAATCAATTCAAACTGGGCATTATTCTTAATTAATACATTTGTGCCACAATCAAAACTGGGGATTATTTGTGGAAAGGCTCTATGTTTCAATTTCATAAGGTACTTAAATCAGAAACAAAAATTAACAATATGAACTGTACATCCTATAGCATGTAATTCCATTTGGTGATTTATATAGTGATGAAGACAGTTCTTGATGTTCAGTTTTAGCTTAAGTGTAATAGTGCTTTTAGTCTTTTAACATGGTACAATAATATACCTAATTATTTACAATTGAGTCAGTTTGGTGCAATGGTGAAGACCAGAAACCAGGAGCCTATGACCAGGAGCCCAAGACCATCAGGCCAGAAACCAGGAGCCTATGAATTCTAGTCCCTGCCTTGGGCACATAAAACCAGTTTGGTGACCTTGGCCCAATCACGCTTAGCTCTAGGAAGGAGACAATGGCAAATCATTTCCGAAAACTCTTGTTGGGAAAACTGCATCAGCTTTTTCAGGCAATCTTTGAGAACTGGACATGATTAAATGAATGAAAAAAATGCAACGTTAATAATATATCGAACAGCTATAACTTCCGGTGTATATTCTATATTATATTCTTTTATCTGTTTGTCATGTTGTCTTTTGTACTTGATTATATAATTTCTTCAAAGTGTTCAATAAAATAACAAAATGTCTGCTTCTGTTTATTTAGATATGGCACAGGGACAGAACAAATAGGAAACATTATGGACTAAATCAATAAAATTTACACCAAGTTATAACTTGAAGGAAAATTGATACAAAAAGTTTTACACAACACCATCAGTGTTAGAAATAAGTGTTAGAAATGTCTTGAAAGAGAAGGAATATTTTATCATGTGTGATGGACATGTATAAAATGGAAAGTAAAAAAGAAAAAAAACGAAAAAAAAAACTAAGTAACATCATCAGTGCCAATGACTGGCTCTGATAATGTTATCTAGTTTGGGTAATGAAATGCTAGTCACTAGCACAGATGATGTTACCTAATTTGGGCAATGAAACATCTGCAAGAAAACATCCAAGCTCAGAGGACACTAATGACTTCTCAAAGATTCCTACACATATAACACATCATATAGGTGCTTGTTTTCAGAGTGCACCAAAGACCTCTCATTTTTCAATCCTAAACTACAAATATTCTCCTTTATTGACACATCACACAACATGGCAAATGTATAATCATTACAGTCCGGCTTCTAAGGTAGCCTCAAACTCTATAAATAATTTAAATTAGCAGATGTATAAGAAAAGGGGAGTCAGAAACCCAATAGCTTTTTTAAAAAAAAAATCCTACTTTTTTGGTATTCTTACATTTGTTCTGTTTATCTTTTTTATTACACTCCATGCAACAAGGGCAACTTTAAAATTATGTAATCAGTTTAAGATTGAAACTCTAGTATATAACACATATTTTAATGTAAATTGCAGTGATTCTTTTTCAAATTTTATACTCAATTTTGGATGAAAAGGCAAAATGATTTTAGGCTTGTAATATTGACACCTAAATTGTAATTAATACCAACAAAATATTTTTCCTCTTCCTTTCTTTCTCTTAATACTCTAAGCCAGACATGTCAAAGTCATGATGTCACGTGACATCACGCGAGATATTGGAACTTTTTCCCCATTGCCGGCAATGGGGTGGGCATGGTTTCCTTGTGATGCGTCCGGCCCACGGACCGGCAGTTTGACATCCCTGCTCTAAGCTATCTAAATAACAGAATGTTGATAAACGTCAGTCATATTATACAAACATCAATGTATTGAAACAACACAATGTATAAGGATTTAGTAAAACTGTAATAAATAATAACATAATAAAAAGGAAAAAATAAAACCTAACTGCTGTGTTCATATAAAAGAAATGCTTGCCTCTGGATTTTTAGAAGAGTCCTCTCCAACAGGCTTAAGTTAAAGCAAACATAAGTTTGAGAAGTTCTCAGAAACAAGGCACTGGAAGTACAATTTTCTATTATTATCATTGCTACTTGTCAGTGAAAAATTGATGAGGTGTCTATCTAACCATTGGAGTTGCACAGGAAGTCTTCAAATGATTTTAGAGTTTAAAGGAACATGCATTGTAAAATAAGATGGGAATATTTATACAGCAGAGGTGTACCAGCAAGTATCTAATATTTGTAGGAAGAAAATCAGGAAAATATACATGCAGCTGGACCTTAGGTTTGTAAGGGGGAAGATAATGGTAATAAAAAGAATTTTGTGGGCTACAGTACTCATAAAAATATTCATATTTAGCAGCCTCTTGGCAGACTGGAACAATAGGCAAAACCCATCCCAATTGCATCAACAAGGAATTAAATGTCCTTGATTTAGGTAGGCAGAATCAAAGCCTTGAATAGAGGATGGAGGAGACCATCATGGACAACCATACATGCAACAAGGATCTGAGGTTCTTCAGGTTCAGGTTCATTACCTGAACATGTGAGAGTCTGGATGGGGAGGAACAGACTCAGGCTCAACCCATCCAAGACCGAGTGGCTGTGGTTACCGGCGTCTCGGCATAGTCAGCTGAGTCCATCGCTGACTATAGGGGGCGAAACTTTGGCCCCCTCGGAGAGGGTACGCAACTTGGGCGTCCTCCTGGATTCGCGGCTGATGCTGGATGACCAGTTGTCGGCCGTGACCAGGGGGGCGTTTTATCAGGTACGCCTGATTCACCAGTTGCGGCCTTTTCTGGACCGGGACGCCCTACGCACGGTCACTCATGCACTTGTCACCTCCCGCCTGGACTACTGTAATGCTCTCTACATGGGGCTCCCCTTGA
>NW_015386438.1:87503-91557 GCF_001527695.2 Protobothrops mucrosquamatus
CTAGAAGAATCACAGATGGAAGAGTGCTATCTCTCAATTATCTGAGAGAGTATCACATATACAGTTTGGTATTATTGTGGCAATAGTGTATTTTCCTCTTTGAATGATGCATAGACATTGAAAAAATAGGTAATAAATGTCCATATAAATAAGTGCATGCAATTGGCCACCCCTTTCCATGATGCCACTGAACATTAATTTGAAAGGGAGATTTGAGCTGCTGTTTTCTATGGAAGCTGTGTATCTTCCACAACATCTATGTTCTGCAATGTAGAGCTCATTATTTTCCTCTAAACAAGTGCAGAGATTTGCATTTGAATGCCATTTTAGAAATTATTCAATGGTACTTTACAGAGCGACAGTTTTAGGGATGCTTGAGACTTTTTGCAAATTAATATTGTAAATTAGCTGTTCTACTTCTCGCAGGCAATTGTGCAAATCAAAATTTAGCTATCCAACATTTTCATTTGTTTAATCGCTGCAATGTAGTTTCCAGCAGTCTGAAGAGAAAATGTATATTTAACTTTATATTTTAAAACATTTTCCCCAAAACAGATACAAATTAAAGCTGGAGTGCAACTGAATTATTGAGCAGATGAGCAGAAATGACAGATTTGTACATCTGTTTGCAGTTTAAGAACTCTGATCTAAGACCATAATAAAGTTTTCATTGTTTCATTCGGTCACTTTACATTAACTTGCCTTAACTTATAACCAGCCTGGGTTGCCAACTCTATACATGTTGGATCATCTTGGACATTTTGGTGTTTGGAATGGCAGGAGGAAAAAATATAAAGAAAAGAAAAAAAATTAATTCACATTCTAAGTAAGATACTTATTAGCATTGTTGAAGAAATACTTCCAACCTCCAGGAATTTCAACTCTCATTCAGCTAAAGTTGGGTTTCTAACCTCAACGACTTTAAGATCCGTGGATTTCAACTCCCACAGTTCTCCAGACAGGATAGCTGATTATAGTTCTCTCTGTGTGTGTCTCTCTTCTATCATCTATCTACCTAGCTGTCATCGTCATTGTCATTATCTTCACCATCATGATCATGACCATCATCACCATCATCATCACCATATCTCTCTCTCTCATCATCTAGATAGCTAGTTGCCATCATCATCATCATCATCACCACCACCATTGCCATCTATATCTCTCTAGCTATCATCATCATCATCATTATCTATCTATCTATCTATCTATCTATCTATCTATCTATCTATCTATCTATCTATCTATCTATCTATCTATCTATCTATCTATCTATCTATCCATCCATCCATCCATCCATCCATCTATTGCTATCTATCTCTATATCATCTCTCTCTCTATCTCTACATCATCTATCTCTCTATCATCTATCTATCACCCAACTATCTCTCATCTATCTATCTATCTACCATCTTTCTCATTCTCTCTCATCTATCTATCTATCTATCTATCTATCTATCTATCATCTATCTATCTATCTATCTATCTATCTATCTATCTATCTATCTATCTATCTCATCTAACTATCATCTATCCATATACCATAGTTGTTGAAGTTGAAAAATATTGATCTAAGGAACTATCATCACCCTGCAACAATATAGCATCCTTGAGAGACACAGTGTACCTGAGCCAGGTTTTTTGAAGATATGAAGTATGGTACATAAAAAGAGGGTGGAGCATTCAGCTATGGAATTTACCAAAATCAACTACTATCCTTTTGACAGGCAAAAGAAGGGAGGAAGGAGGCAAAACACTAACTAATATATGCAAATAGTATGCTGTGTATGAATTAAAAAAAAATCCCTGCAGTGATTCATTATTATCACTTGGTGAAATATTAACACCCCACATACGCTTTCACATAGCCTGTTTTCCTCCTATATTAGAAGAATAAATCAATACCTTATGTTATTACACCCAGATGGCAGGAAGCCTACAGTGAGTTTTGACTGAACAATATCAATAAAACTTCTTTTTTTTAAAAAAAAAAAATGCTGCTGAACTGCCTACAGGAGAGAAACGAAAATAGTGGCTCTTGACTTCAGTAGCTACTTTCCTAGACTGAAGCTAAACAGTAAAGACCATGGAAAAGGTCATAATAAAAAAAAAATTCTTTGTGTGTTTGGAGTCTGGATTTTTTGTCCTTGACTAAGCAGGAAAAAAGCTGCCCTCAGTGATGTTTATTGTTTTCCAAGGACTGGACACATCACAACATAGCAGATAACTGTATAATAGGCTGTTGCTCTGGGTTAATCCTTCTAGAGTAGACCTTGCAAATTAATGTTGCCATGTAAATATGCTTTTAACAGTCCTTAAAATAATCAAAAGTTTCAAAAGCTTGTAAAGTGACATACAACCTTTGCACTCCTTTTCAAAGTTCCTGCAGTGGTTGGGTGCTGCCTCAATATAGGCGTTCTTCTGGTTGCTATTCAGTTCCAGCCCAAGCTCTAAGTCAAGCTCTAGATTTGAATCATACCACAATGGGCTGCTTACCATAGATTGTGTTCTTGGCAGTCGACTCCTAGCCTTTTTGCTAGCCTGTAGTAGCCATACATTCCAGATGTCTCTTTCTGCTTCCTCATCTGCTTCTTGTCTACATACCCATACTTTTCTGATTAAAAGTCTGGGTGGCATGAGGCTGCTTATGAATGTCAGCACATTCCTAAAAATGTCAGGGTGGAATTAATCTGAAAAATCAGTGTAGATGTTTGTGAGTAACCATGTAGTGGGGGAATAAAAAAACAAAGGAATGAATAAATGAATGAAAGAAAGAAAGAAAGAATGAAATAATACATGAACACATAAATGAGTAAATGAATGAACTGATTAATTAATTATTCAAATTCATTCATACAGTCTTAAAGTTGCTGAGGTTCAGAAATATTGTCCTGGAGAAATGTGGAGAAATTTTCTATCCTTTAAATTTAGTGGAAGCTTTCAAAAAGCCATTTAGTCAGAAATAACTGCCTTGATGATAATAACCTAGTACAGTGATGGCGAACCTTTTAGAGACCGAGTGCCCAAACTGCAACCCAAAACCCACTTATTTATTGCCGGGTGCCAGATGGGTGTGGCCCACTGGGTGGGTGTGGCTGTGGTGGTCATGGCAGATTGGGCAGGTGTGGCCAAGGTGGGCATGGTCACCTCGATGTTGCTCATGGGGAGGGATGCCTGTGGGGGCCGGGCAGGGTTTGGGGAGATCCAGGGGGTCTCTGGCAGGTGGGGTGGTGGGTAGGAGGCTCGTCCTGCAGGGTAAGGTGAGGCAGGGTGGGGGTGCCATCTCAGGGCAAGGCAAGGCAGGGGCAGGGGCACCTGCTGCCGGACACCATCGGCCCCCACACACACAGGCCAGCAAGAACATGGGGGTCGACTGGCACATTCTGGGGCTCCGCAGCCCAGCACCAGCAGTTCAGAGAAGTGGTCACAGAGAGGGCTCTGAGTGCCGCCTCTGGCACGCGTGCCATAGGTTTGCCACCACTGACCTAGTACATGACTTTCCAAGTTTTTGCCAATAGCTTAACTATACTTAAACCCTGAGTTGTGGTGGTACAGTGATTAGAATACAGCAGGGGTGGGGAATAATGGCCGTTTAATGACTTGTGGACTTGAACTCCCAGAATTCTTGAGCCAGCCATGCAAGCGAGGTTGACTCAGCCTTCCATCCTACCAAGATTGGTAAAATGCGGACCCAGATTGTTGGGGGGGGCAATATGCTGACTCTGTAAACAACTGAGGGAACTAAGAAGAAGGAAATTATGGGTCTTCTTAGAGGGGTGTTTTATTAAATTTTTAGGGGGTTCGGGGTTGGCCCGAGAGGAACTAGGGGAGTCCTCTCCGAGGCCAAGGCCAGTTCTGTCTGGGGGGCGCGGAGTGGTAAGGGAGGAGACTGGGGAGTTGGCGGAGGGTGGTGTGATAGGTACGGTCAGTGGGAGGGGCAGATATGGCGGGAGCAGAGGACCATATCGGGTTTTGGGAGCACGCACACGCTGCCTACAAGCTTGTGGGTGCTCCGATCCTCAGGGCTCTACTCGACCTCCAGGGACCTCAGATC
>NW_015386438.1:93689-111717 GCF_001527695.2 Protobothrops mucrosquamatus
CTTGCAGGACTGGCCTAGGGTAATTTTTAGAGGGGTTTTAATTATTTTTAATTGGACTACGTTTAAATATTTCTTTTTAATTAATTTTAATTTTGTAATTGTTATTTGTGTATTTTAATCGATTGTCAGCCGCCCTGAGTCCGCAAGGAGAAGGGCGGGATATAAATTGAATTTAATAATAATAATAATAATAATAATTTAGAAAGTGCTGTAAAGCACTATGAAGCGGTATATAAGTCTAAGTGCTACTGCTATTGCTATATTATCTTAAACCTACCCCAAATGTTACAATAGACAATTTTTTCTAAGATACGAAAAAAACACTAATGAAGTACCCCACACCTGAAATTCCTTTTTTTTTTTTTTTGCTTATGATCAACTTCATTCATCCATCCATCCAACCATCCAATTTCCATGGCTACCCACCACTCAACCTATAAGCAATTAAAACACATGAAATACATCCTACCTGGGAAAAGAGTCAAGCTTTAATGCCTTATAAAAGAACATAGGAGTTGTGAACATTTGAATCTTGGAAGGTATACCATTCTACAAGGCAGATACAGTAACAGAGAAGGAATGCTTCATAGTTCCCATTAGATTACATTATTTAACCAAAGGGTACTAAAGCATGGGAAACAGCCCAGATCTCATGGAATGGGTAGGAAAAAAGAATCAAAGACAGGTGGTCTTGCCAATGGCTTACATGTTGTTTACATCACTCTCCATATGACCTGAAAAAAGATGGGATATTACAGTAATGAATAAAAAACAGAACAAAGTTCTAGCTGTAGGGGTGATAACAATAAAAATAAGAGTACTGTAGATGATCTGACTGAGCGCAAGGGCAAAGTCAAATGCATCATCAGTTTGGAATCCTACACCCTCATAAGAGACCCAAGTCCAGCCCTGTTTGAAGTCTACTGTTTCTTATCTGGCACCAATTTTGCCTTGACCATTGGTAGATTTGATTATTGTGTTTAAGTTGCATGGAATAAACTCATAGGGCTTTTGAACTCTATCGTGGCTTCTGATGCCTGACAGAATGCTTCATATAATGCCTGCCAAGATTAAGTAGGCTTTCATGAAAGAAATAGGAGATCAGATCAGAATCATTTCTTTTTCACAGATGTTTTATGGAATGTTGGAGAACCAACAGGTTATCTGAAGCAAGCATCCGAAAATACTGTCTTCAGTAAATAGAATGAAGCTTGTACAAGGAAAAAATGCAAGAGAATCCATGGAGGAAGAGGGCTGTAAAAATAGACAATGGTGGCTGTGCCTGTAAAAGCAAAGTGGGACTTGTGTCATTGTGTCTGTCTTCTTGATCCTTTTCACCCTAAGTATGAATGTCCAAGTGTGGATTGATGGGAAAATAGGAGCCATTATATTTAAAATACATTGTAATGACGAGGTCCAAAATTGGGGGTTTGATTTAATGTTCTTTCATTTGCAATTTTAGTACCAGGTGAGATTTTGTGACTTTGCATAAGCTGGAATAGCTGTCAGGATTTGTAAAATAGGAGCAGTGCAACTGAGATATTTTCCTGACTTCAGAGCTGTTATACATGGTTTTTTTATTGAGAAACTGTTAATTTATTGGGCCTTTATATAACCATAAGAAATCTCATCAATCCGATTCAACAGCCAAGCCCCTAAAGGCTTATGCTAACCAGTGTGAAATGTTTAGCATAGCAGGATGTTCCCCTGGGAACTACACAAGGCTGTCAATATTACAAAGATGAATTAAATTGTATCCCAGTATTCCTTTTCCTTAATGCATTCATCAGTTAAGCCAACAGGTTAGCCTAGTGAAATGATCATAAAGGAGATTTATGCCATACCAAGGAACAAACTTACCAAGCAACAAACAGCTGGGCTTGTATTGAAATTCTTCATGAAATTGGGAGGATTCTACATTTGTGCCAAGTTCTCTCATTGCCAAGAAATAAATCAGTAGGGATTATTCAGGCTGAGATATGGCAGCCTCTATGGGATTCTAGATTGTGTTGAGGGGTTTTTTGATACAAAAGTATCCTCGCTTTAGGCATTTGGGCAGCACAAAGAGGTCCTCCAATGGTATTTAATTTGTTTGCAGGAAATCAAGAATAAAAATATTTGGAAGACGGGTACTCCTCGACTTATGACCACAACCGAACCCAAAATTTCCATTGTTAAGCAAGACAGTTGTTAAGTGAGTTTTGCCCCATTTTACAACTTTTCTTGCCACATTTGTTAAGTGAATCACTGCAGTTGTTAAGTTAGTAACATAGTTGTTAAGTGAATCGGGCTTCCGCATTGACTTTCCTTGTCAGAAAGTCGCAAAAGATGATCACATGACCGCGGGGTATTGCGACCGTCATAAATATGAATGAGTTGCCAAGCATCCGAATATAAATCACATGGCTATGCGGATGCTTCAACAGTCATAAATGTGAAAAATGGTCATAAATCATTTTTGCCATGCCATTCTAACTTCGAATGGTCACTAAATGAACTGTGGTAAGTTGAGGATTATTTGTATTGTGTTTAGGTTTTTACAGAATATTCACAATCATTGGTATTATTATGTATCACTGCACTAGGAAGAGATTGGCACAGTCTGCTTTATCTTGCTCCCAACAGAGCTTGGGCTTATAAAACATCTACAGGTGTCATTGAGTTGCAACCACAGTTGGGACCAGAATTTCTGTTGCTAAGCAAGGTGGTTATTAAGTGAGTCATGCCTGATTTTATGACTCTTTTTCCATGGATAAGTAAATCTCTCTGATTGTCAAGTGATTTATGCAGTTAAGTTTACTGGATACCTAAGGATTCCTGGCAGGAGACGAAGATGAATCACACACTCTTGTCATACACTTTTGCTATTTCTTTAGGACTTTAGTGTGTGCCATGAGACATGCTGGATCATATCATTCTCTTGTTTATTTATCCACAGAATTCATAGTCCGGTTTCTGGGCAGGTCACAACAAAATCATACCAAGGCAATTACTTGCTGCTTAGAATCCCCAAAAGCGAATGTCTGAAAGGTACTTTAAACGATGCTACAAGCCAGATCCTTGCTGAAACAGCACTGCTGTGACTAGTTTATAAAAACCAAGGACATTCTACTAAGTTGGGGCTGCTACTGAGGCCTGTTGCCTAGTCCATGTCTGATGGTTCCACTAGGTCACGGGTAGGCAACCTTGGCTCTTTTATGACTCGTGGACTTCAACTCCCAGAATTCCTGAGCCAGCACAGCTATGCTGGCTCAGGAATTCTGGGAGTTGAAGTCCACGAGTCATAAAAGAGCCAAGGTTGCCTACCCCTGCACTAGGTTCATTCTAATTAACTCTATAGGAAAGTTAAATCAATTTTATTGAAATTGGCCATAATAAACAGAATGTCACAAGTTTGTGCTATACATCCCCCTTCTTCTTATAGCTCAATCAATTAGGAAGGCCTGATTCACTTTGAATGTGATCTTATTATTCTGCATTCAAAATACTTAAGCCCCTCTTATCTAGATTATGATTCCTACATATCTCCCCCAAGATCATCTTATTTACGGTCTATAATGCCTTAGGTAACTCTTCAGGTAGTGGGACACACAACAGGCCTTCTCTTGATTACTTGATAGATGGGAAGATTCAATTCCAGTGAGATGTTATCTGTTGCATCCTGATGCTTCACCACTGCGAGCTTTAAAGATGTTAACCAGTGCCCTGAACTGAGCCTGGAAGCTAGTAACCATGCAGTGACTTCAGGAAAATGTTACACTAAGCTAGTTGACTTTATCAACTTTAAGACACATGGTCTTCAACTCCCATACTTCCCCAGACAGCATGCTTGATATTAGTTGTCCAGCATGTTGGCTAGGGAATACTGAAAGATAAAGTCCATATCTTAAAGTTACCAAACATGAGAATCACTGTTCTGAACTGAGAAGATTGTTTTGTCACAGGGGTCTGGATGCTCTATTTTGTGCCAATTGTGGTTTACAGATCCTCTCCGAAGACAGCCACAAATAGACCAGAGTGTAGTAGCTCACCTAAGTGGTCATTCAGATACGAGTTACCATTGCTTGAGTATAGGAAACACAATAACTGTTGCGTTTTGATAGTGAAACTGAGACAAAAAGTATTTTCAGAAGCTATTTGCAACACAGTGGTGCAATTACAGCCAAAGTCCAGAATGTCATCACCAAAGAGTTGCCCAAATTATCGCTAGAAAGCAAGAATAAATCCCTGCCAACTGCTTTGATAGCTGTGATTATCAGAATATGGCAGAACTGATTCAGCTAATGCTTTGGCACTTACAAAATTGTTTCATCAGGGATGCTGATTGTCAATAACAGTCATACATTATTAATATCCCACAACACCACCCCACAACCCATATCAAGAAAGGTATGCAGCAGTTTAAAGCAATACATTCTAGCTTGCACCATGGTGAAAATGCACTATTTTGTCCTATCTTTTCCAGTGTGAAAAGAAACATAATATATGCAGGTTCTTGAAGTATTACAGAAGTTTGTAAAATCTGTTTTTTAGATGCAGCTTCTCGCCATGGTGCCAATTTCAATTCTCTGGAAAGGAAAAAAAAATCTTACTGCACAGACGATTGAAATCCCTTTGTTGCAAGTGGACTGTTTAATTTCTGTAACATTTGCCTGTAGTTCACGCAATTCCAGATTAATAAAAGATGCTTCAAATTGGATATAAGACACGATGTCAGCATTAAGACAGGGTACTAGCCCATTTTCCTGTAAAAGTCACTTAATCACAGACTATTTTTATAGATGTGTTCATTTAATAAGGTCTTCAGTGATCCAAAACATGTTGTAAAGTAGTAATAAATGCTTTGCTTAGGCCAATTATTATTTATAAAGACCAATAAAACTGAACCAAGAGGAAAAGAGCTTGGAATAATTATGCTAGCACCAATTTTGCTTATGGAGTGGGCTGCTTTCACCCTTTGTTTATGAAGAAAAACACACTGTGATGAAGCAGTGTTAGCTTGAACTATCAGGCCTTGCACTGCAGATAGAAAAAGTTCTGAGTTTGGGATCAGAATGTGGGTTAGACATGCAGAGGGCTGTGACTGTATGATTGTGCTTCTCCCTCCTCATATATTACAGGCACCTCTCAGTTAAGACTGCAATTGGAACCAGGACTCTGTCCCTAAATTGCAGTCATAAAGTGGGAAATCATGTGACCTTGCTAATTTATGACAGCAGTTTCAGTAGTTCAGGTTGCAGGCCTTAAGTGAATGACACACAGTCCTTAAGTGCAATGTCACATGATATGACTTGAGACTTCCTGCTAGCTCAGGGGTGTCAAACTCAATTTCATTGAGGGTCGCATCAGCATTGGGGTTGCCCTGGGGGGACTGGGTGGGTGTGGTCAGGGTGGGTGCGGCCTACTGGATAGGCTTGGATGGAGTGGGTGTGGCCTACTGTGTGGGCATGGCCAGCTCTACATCGTTCGCGTCAAGGGTGCCTGTCGGGGCCTGGGCCGGAGTGGGACAGATCTGAGGGTCTCTGGGTCTCTGGGGGTGGAACTGGGGCAAGTGCCAAGACATGGTCCATTTCTTCATTCCTCACAAAGGGTGACATTTCACCAACATGCACCCAGGGGGCGGGGCTGATGGGGCAGGGGCTGGTTCCTCGCTGTTTCTAGATGACCTTATGGAGCTAAGACTGAATGCCGTTCAGCATAGATGGCCACCACAAAATTGTACATTGGCTCCCGGCCAGCCTGGGCCAGGGCCAAGGCAGCGGGGGTTGTTCCCTCACTGTTTCCAGGATGGCTTCGCAGGCCACATGAAATCACTTCGCAGGCTGCATCCAGCCCCCGGACCTTGTGTTTGACACGTCTGTGCTAGCTTCTCCATTGACTTTGCTTGCAAACATGTGACCAGGAACAATGTGACCATCATAAATGGTTGATAATTGTCAAACATCCAAATCATGATAATGTAGCCACAGGGATGTTGGAATGGCTGCAGCCTGAAGGACCAGCTGTAAATCTTCTAGTTCAGTGCCGTTAAAACTTTGAACACTAGCTGAAGAAGTGCCAGTACACCTCACAAGCACCACTTGACTGTAGCAATTTATGAAAATGAGTATCACCTTAGTCTTGGAATGGAGAGAGAGAGAGAGAGAGAGAGAGAGAGAGAGAGAGAGAGAGAGAGAGAGAGAGAGAGAGGATGATACTTAAAGCTCAGGAAACTCTTGTTAATTTTAATATTAATAATATATACAGAGCTTGGGATTACAGATGCTCAAAAAAAAAAGAAACCCCCCAAATCAGACCCCACGATCTAGTATCAAAGTAATTCAGGATTTGCATTCAAAAGCCGTAGGTGTCTCTTTCCCAGGCACGTAAGCAAATAGAGACGTGATTTGAGAGGGGGTAATGACAGTCTTGTGCCTCTAATGCATTTGCCCAAAGGTGCACTTACGCATATGCTTCCTATTCATTTCTGTTCTGTATTGCATATCCCAGCCCTTTAATTATTCCATTGATTGTAATTAAGCCCACTCTAAGCTGGTGAGTGTGGTGTGCATTTTTAAAATGAATTCAAAGAAGGCATTTACACCTCTCAAGCATTGCTCAACTCTAGCTGCTTACAACAGGCATTTTGTTGGGCAAAACAAACAGGAATGTTGGTTTTGTGCTATTTGCCCAGGATTGGGGAGTGGGGGGTGGCTTCCTCCCCCAGAAGAAAGTCAGAAGCCAAATGCTTAATTGCAAGTTAAAATTATAATTATGTTCACGGTAGACTTTGTGTACCTACAGTCATTTTTAAAATTATTTTTTATCCCACCTTTATTACTTTTATGAATAAAACGCAGCAACCATAACTAATGCAGGTAGTCCTCAACTTATGACCACAACTGAGCCCAAAATTTATGTTACCAAGTGATAAATTTGCTGAGTGAGTTTTGCCCTGTTTTACGACTTTTCTTGCCAGATTTGTTAAGTGAATCACTGAAGCAGTTAAATTAGTAACACGGTTGTTAAGCGAATCTGACTTTCCCATTCTTTGCTTGTCAGAAGGTCACAAAAGGTGATCACATGACTCTGGGACACTGCAAATTTCATAAATATGAACCAGTTGCCAAGCATCTGAATGTAAATCACATAACCATGGGGATGCTGCAGTGGTCATAAATGTGAAAAATGGTCATAAGTAATTTTTTTCAGTGCCATTGTAACTTTGAATGGTCACTAAGTGAGCTGTTGTAAGTCAAGGACTACCTGTACTCCTTCCTCTTTCTGTTTTTCACAAAGTAACAATTCTGTGAGTTGAGATGGGCTAAGATAGGCCCAAAGTCATCCAGCCTACTTTTATACCTAAGGTTGGTCTAGAACTCACTTCCAATCTGATGACTTAACTTGCTCTGTCCCAGCCTACGTACGTCCTTGTTACTTCACAAAGTAACAACCCCTCTTTTAACTGTAGACTGGAAAATAAACCCTTTTTATTTGAGTTACAGACCTGATAATTGTCCCAGAAAACAAAAGCAACAGAATACTTTTCCAATGGAGACCTGGTCCAAAAGCAAAACGGAGCACGAGTCAAACAGGAAATAACTCACAGGCAAAATAAACAGACCATGATCTCTTGACTCTGAAATTCTTTGCAAACATTGCCTCCAGCAACCAGCCCTGCCCACACAGTCCCTTTTTGTTACACAGCCCCCAAGGTGTGGCTTCTCATTGCTTTCTCCTCCTTCCCTGCAGTCGCCCCATTGCCTCCCTCTGTCTTACTTGTGTGACCTGTCTATGTTTACAAGCATCTCTGAGGTCTTCCAGCTGTGCTTCCTCTGAGTCCGACTCAGCTTTCCAGCACAGCTAGCTTTCAGCTTGATCACGAGTGGAAGGACCAGCCTCTTCATTAGTTTGTAAGTCCTGCAACTCATCAGAGCCTCCCTCCGACTCTGATGGCACTCCAGGTCCCTCCTCCTTCTCCTCCTCCTCCTCCTCCTCCTCCTCCTCCTCCTCCTCCTCCTCCTCCTCTTCCTCTTCCTCTTCCTCCTCCTCCTCCTCTGATTCCCCAGACTCAACTACTGGGATCACAGGCTGGCATGGAATCACAACATAACTAGTAGACCAAATTGTATTCAGGACTATAGGGTATAATAAAAAAAATATCAAAAGGATGACTATGATAATTTGATCAAAACTGCATCTGTTTTTTGTATACTTTGTATACTTCATAGTGTGAAGCTTTGATCACACTATCACAGCCTGGCTCTTGACCGCCTCTTTTGACCACATACTGCAAAGTTGTTCTGTAGAAATTCTGCAGAATATCTGTTGAACTTGGTGATTTCTCTGTTTCTGAGCTCTACTCTGAAATGTTATTTGGCATGTTAGTATTAAAAAAAATCAACTTTTTTTTTTAAAAAAATCCCATTTTTTTTAACTACACAGCATGTACTCAGTGTGTATAACATTGCAGAGCTACAAAATGGGCTTCTAATACACCGCCTCTCTTTATCGCTTTATGCCGTAATTATCCTTGCATTTAAATTTCCACCTTTGTAAATGCTCTCCGTGGGTATTAAAATATTCCCCTGAATTTCATTGCAATACATGTTATTAAGTCTCATTCCAGCCATTTTAAATATTAGTGGCATAAGAGTTCCAGGTGAGCAGCTGCCTGGGGTGGTGGTAGTGCTTTTATGCCTCATGCCATGTTGAGGAATTCTTTTGCATGCAACATTAATGGGAATGTTTGTTTAAGTGAAACAACTTCACTGTACTAGGTAATGGAGCTGTTTGTCTTCTTGCTATGATTTTATAATAGCATTATTATCGCTTAGAGAAAATTAATTAAAGCAAATTGGTGTGTGTGAGTGCTGAAAGCAGAACATCAGGTCATTTAATTTGACACTGAAGTTATAAACTTGGAGTGAGTTGGACGGCAGTCAAAATGCAGGCAGTGGTTCCTACATAGGGTGGATGTTCTATTTTAACCTATCTGATTATGTTGTACTGGAAAAATAATGTGAAGGCTGGAACTTTGCCTATTAAATTTTACAAGATATTTCTTAGATTTGTTTCCTTTCTCCTTCCTTTCTCCCCAACTGTCCCATTCCTTGCTTCTTATACAGATAGTCCTTGATTTACAATCATTCATTTAGTGACTTATGACTGTTTTTCACACTTACAACCACTGCAGCGTCACTATGGTCATGTGATCAAAATTTAGATGCTTGGCAACCAATTTATATTTATGACAGTTGCAGTGTTCCAGGGTCATGTGATCACCTTTTGTCACCTCTCCAAAGTTAATGGGCAAGCTAGATTCATTTAACAACTGTGTTACTAACTTAACAACTGCAATGATTCACTTAACAACTGTGCCAGAATAGGTCATAAAATGGAGCAAAACTCTTTTAACAATTAAATCTCTTAGCAATGGAAATTTTGAGCTCGGTTGTGATTGTAAGGCAAGGACTACATGTAGCAAAGATGAGTCACCAGAAAGCATTTATTGACTTATTGATTAGGTGCCATCAACCTTCAGTCACAACTTAGTGATCCCATAGATAAATCTTCTTCAGAATGTTCTGTCCTCATCCTGGCCCTTCAGATCTTTCAACACCCATGCACCCATGCCCCCATTACCATTGTAATCAAGTCCTTCTACTTTGTTATTCCTCCTTCTCTTCTACTCTTTCATTCCACTTTTTCCAGCACTACAGATTTCTCCAGAGAACTAGATCTTTGCATAATGTGTCCAAGACATGAGTATTGTAGCCTGGTCATTTGTGCCTCAAGAGAGAACTCTGCATTGATTTGTTCTATGATCCATTTTTCTTGGCTATCTATGATGTTCTCCAGCATGACTTCAACATGTTCCAAAGCATCAATATCCTTTCTATCCTGTTTCTTCTGAGCACAACTTTAGTTTTCCATAGAGTGTCACAGAGGATACCACTGACTGCAATATTCTGATTTTTATAGATAAAGATTCATCACGATACCGGAATACTTTTTCAGACAAGCACAGAAGTTCCTGTTTAACTGCCCACATGAGAAATTGTATGTATGGATGATCTTATCCTTGCAAATTTCCTTATCAGTGACGTTTATAGAAAATAAATGATGGCTGAGCTCAGAATTTTACCGAAGAGGTATCTTTTCACCCATGTAATATTAAAATCTAAGAGATTATATGACATATGCATTTGAAAGAAGCACTTTCAATTCACAAACCTTCATTCCAATTACTCCTTCAGGCCAAGACCCAGGCTGGAAGGAATAGCCTTAGACAGGAAAAACCAAAGGTACAAGTACAAATTAGGCTAAAAAACAGCAACTGTGAGAGGGACCTTGGAGTCCTAGTGGATGATCACTTAAACATGAGCCAGCAGTGTGCAGCAGTAGCCAAAACAGCTAATACAATCCTTGGTTGTATAAACAGAGACATAGAATCAAAATCACATGAAATATTAGTACCACTTTATGAATCCCTAGAAAGACCACACCTGGAATAATGCATCCAGTTTTGGTCACCTCATTACAAAAAAGATGTTGAGGCTTTGGAAAAAGTGCAAAAAAAAGCAACTGTTTAAAGGCCTGAAGAAGTTGCAGGATTTGGGTTTGGCTAGTCTAGAAAAAAGAATGACTAGGGGGGACATGATAGCAGTGTTCCAGTTTTTAAGAAGTTGCCACAAAAAGTAGGGGGTCAACTTATTCTCCAAAGCACCAGAGGGCAGGACAGGAAACAATGGATGGAAACTAATCAAGAAGAGAAGCAACCTGGAATTAAGGAGAAACTTCCTAACAAGTAACTAGTGGAACAGCTTGTATTCAGAAGTTGTGGGCGTTTCCTCAATGGAGGTTTTTAAGAAGGGACTAGAGAGTCAGTTATCTGAAATGGTATAGGGTCTCCTGCTTGAGCAGGGTGTAATAGTTTTAGACCCAGGACTTACGCACCATACCGTGTTTCCCTGAAAATAAGATTAGGTCTTATTTATTTATTTATTTTTGCCTCCAAAAGAAGCACCAGGTCTTATTTTCAGGGAGTGTCTTTTCCACTCACATAGCTGTGGTGGCATCAATAGCCCTGCCCAGCCAGCCAACTTCTTCTGCGGCCTAAGGAGCAGCTTCATTCTGCAACTGAGAATGGAGCTCCGGCCTGCATTTCGCAGTCAGAGGCCTTTCCAGAAGGCCTCTTCAGCCGAGAACCAAGCTACAGATTCAATCCAATCTCGGCCATCCAGAAAGGCTTCTGACTGTGAAATGCAGGCTGGGGGATGCCACAGAAGAAGTGGTCCAGCGAGGAGAGGGAGGTGTTGATTCATGGGAGGCCTGATAAGTGGGTGCAGGGTGCTTGGGGCAGCTCCACTCCCTATCCCCTCCCCTGTCTTAGCTTGATTTTTAGGCATGCCCCTCACCCCAAACCTAGGGTTTATTTTTGGGTAGGGCTTATATTAGGCCCACCCCTAAAAATCAAGCTAGGGCTTACTGTATTTTTGGGATAGGTCTTACTTTTGTGGAAACACAGTAATTGCACAGCCAACTGCCCTGTGCAACTTCAGACAACACATTGTTTTCATCCTTCACCCTCTGTGCATTCTTTTGTAAGCTACGATTAAATCCTTTGCTTTTGGTGGGTTTGCATTTTTCAGATTTCAGAGAAGGTATCATAAAAATGAAAATGACAATTATACAATTGGGTAAGCGGATACAAGGGCCTGAGTTCTACCTGATGAAGGCTATTCAAAAGAGGCTGTCACAGGGAAAGACGTGAAATGTCACTGCCACTTTGCAATTCCAAAACTTAGATCACCACCATTTTGACATTTTCAAGGATTAGAGCCTGGCAAACTCCATTTTTTTTGTTCAAGACAAATGTCATTTTCTCTTTTTAAAAAATCACTCTTGAAAATCTTCTTTAAGAAAAAAAAAGTCATTCCTACTGTATAACAGGGATGTTTTGACCAGCCTGTTTTTACTATTTCAGCTCATGATAAAAAAAGACATTAAATGATGCTTGCAAAGTTTTTCCTCTGAATATATAAACCAGGAGCGATAGTTATGGTTTTTTTTTTCCATTTCATTTCATTATATTGGATGATTTAGAATCTTTTCCCAAGAAAAACTTGTAAACCCTTCATGTGCTCATGATGTGATAGATAATTTAACAATGTTATTTCTTTTCTTTTTTTTCTCTTAGCCATATTTTTAGCATGCAAGTGCCAGTTTGACCTAGTGGTCAAGGCACCAGGCTAGAAAGCAGGTGACTGTGAGTTTTAGACGTGAAAGCCAGCTGAGTGACTTTGGGCTAGTCATTCTCTCTCAGCTCATCCCACCTCACAGGATTATTGTCATGAGGAAAATAGGAGGAAAGTGTGTTGAATATGATTGCTACCTTGAGTTATTTCTAAAAATAATAACTGTGGAATATATATATATATATAGGCAGATGATAAGTAGGTAGGTAGGTAGATAGATAGACAGAGAGAGAGAGAGAGAGAGAGAGAGAGAGAGAGAGAGAGAGAGAGAGAGAGAGAGAGAGAGAGAGAGAGAGAGAGAGAGAGAGAGAGATGACAGGTAGAACATAGAATAATAGGCTTGAAAGACACCATGGAGCTCTTCTAGTTCGACCCCCTGCCTATATCATTCCAGATAAATGGCTGTCCGATCTGTTCTTGAAAACCTTGAGCACCCACAGCTTCCGCTTCACTAATTAATTGATCTCACTGTCAGGAATTTTTCCTCAGTTCTAAGTTGGATATCTCTTTAATGATCTTACATCTTTTATTTCTTGTCCTGCCCTCAGGTGCTTTGGAGAATAAGTTGTCCACCTCTTCTCTGTGACAGGCCCTCAGGTAACTAGGAACTAAGTACACGAGTGGTATGGAGGTGGGATTTTGTGTCTTACTCCACCAGCAGCCTCCAGTAAAAAGTGCACCCACCAGACCCCAAGTGAATCAGCAAAGCCAGGTTTTGAAGTCCTTCTGGAAGACCAAGAAGGTGAAAACTTACCTCCAGAGCCAAGAAATTTCAAAGAGTGATGGTCATAACTGAAAAGTTGTCAGCCAGCCTGCCAGAATTCCTTGACCAATGAGGTCTGTAGCATGCCTCTTCTTCCAGAGTGAGTAGGGTACTAATCCTATCAGGGTGAGATGGTTTCTAATTCCAGATGTTTCTTCATCCTTCACTTCCTTGCCTCCAATAACTCCTAAGTGAAGATATTATCGTCTTGGTTCTCCACCTGGAGAAGCACATCATTCCTGACATGACATACTGTACATTATTTGCTTTATGGCACAACATTTCATTTACATCATAGGTGTCACCGGGATGAAAATATCATGATACAAATGGTGTTATGACTTCAATGGGACAGCCAGGATGAAAAAAGAATATCCTCCATGTTTCTTCTTCTCAGCTCGAAAAGCAGAGATGTTTTGGAGATCACAAACTAATTGGAAGATTGGGTATGAGGAAAAATAAATAATAGCAGCATTTTCCTCCACCCTTTTGCTATAATAAAATAAATCCTAAAGCACCATCCCGAATTAGACTGCTGGCCTTAGAACTAGACCAGGGGTCTCCAATCCCCAGGCCACGCCCGGTACTGGGCTCCAATTTATTTGGAACCAGGCTGCAGAACCAGCGAGCAAATGGAACTAAATGCACAAAACTGGAAAGACTGAGGACCACTAGACTACACCATCAAAGTTGTATTTTTTTTTCATTCAGTTAAATTATGGCTTAGGTCATCTGCATGGGTTGCGAAGTTTTAATAGTTTTTCTATCAGAAACCTCAACAATATAAACCTATGGCCTTTGTTTATGATTTGCAATTAAAATGGTTTATAATTAAGATCAGATAGCATGGTTAAATCTAGTCTAATTTTTGGTTTTGTCAAACAGTCATAATAACACATCCAGACACAAACAAATCAATACATCAGGGACATCCATGTGAATGTCAAACTGCAACCATAACCACGTATCACATTTTAAAAACGGAAAGAACTTTGTTTGCATGATTGTGACTGCCATTTTGATTTTAAAAAAACTCTTCCCCCTCTAAGATGCCACACAATGATCTAGAAGACAATTACAAACATACCAGAGGGAAACTTTCTTGGAGTAGATTTAGAAAGTTTTTTTTTTAAGCCCTTATCACACTTGTTTTAAATTTGGAATCCTTATCTCATGGCACACCTGGCGATCCCAAACTCCTGTAATAATAATAAACCCAGTAGACAGGGTTTTTTTTAAGTAGAAGAATATTTTTCTTAGATTTTGGTGATCACTGATATGGTGACCCCTTCACTTATTTTAGGTTAAAATTAGAGTTTAAATCTTGATCCTATCTACAAAGTTAAATATACGCTGGATATGAATGGTATGTCTTTTATGTTATTAACTGAGGATTTTTTTTTTAAAAAAAAGCATTGTAATTGTGAGTAGGTTAAAATAGTGTGGAACATTCAGGAATATTTGTTTCCATTATTACATGTGGATTATATAAAATACATCATCAAATTAGCCTTTCCAGTCAAGATAAACGTATCTTAACGTATATGAATGTGTGATTTACAAACCTGATAGAAATTTGTTCTACAAGTTCTATAAAAATTATATTAGATAACCTACAGCTGTAATTGGGAAAGCATAAAATGAGCTTCTCTTTGTAGCACAGAATGTGTGACAGATACAATTGTAGATTAAGGAATGTGATGAATTTGATTTTTAATGGCATTTAAAACAATCTCATGATTTTATCTAAAACTGTAAAAAAAGTTAATGGAGTAATGTAAATCTTAATCTGTAGTTAACTTTAAAAATGCACTAATTATCATGGTTCTATGTTTGACATATTCAGGAGAAATCATAATCGTATCAATTCTGGGCAATGTCAGAAATATAGAAATGATTGTGGTTATTCTCTGTATAGGTACATTGACTAAGGTACTTATTACTCAATGAGTAAACCAGTTGAATATATTTTCCAAAAGGACAACTTCTTGAACTGATTAGGATCAGAATACCACTCAAGTCATGCAAAACACTATTTACCACCTTTTGACTCAGAACTATTTAGGAACAGCTGGAGGATTTAAACAGATGGAAAACAGGAATCCTAATTTTATGAACAAATGGGAATTCAGCTAAGGATCACTGTGTCAAATTTGTCCCATAATGCAGATGGAAGCAAATGCTTCTCATGGGTTCTAGTGTATCCACAGATATCTCTTTTTCTGTGCATCAGGATCTCTTACAGCACTCTCTCCAAGCTTTATTTATATAAAGAATGAGGCACTGAACAAAGTACAAGATTCAAGATGGACTGAAAAATGTTTCTTTAAAAAAAATAACTTTGCAACGTCCTTTGAACTGAGATTTTTGTTGGAACGTTTAAGCACTCATGTCATGTCACTCTTTGCTTTAGGCTGGAATGTCTGTCCAAATTAAGATTGGCAAAATCTGAAATCATAAAACTTGTAGGTAAGGATTCTAATTTTCATTGTTTTAACTACTTGATTATCCAACAGATGTCTTGAGGATAAATATAAGGATCTCAACAGTTCTTTATTTTAGATAAAACTAATAAATTTGAAGACCACTAGATGGAAAGTTTTCTGTATCTCTTTACTGCTCTCTAGTGACCACCACAGTTTTTGTAGTCCAAGTCTCTTGTGCTGTAATTTATGAAATTGGTAATGAAAGGCAAACTCCTGAAAAGCATAAACTTTCCCTGTGGCCTGCAGTCAGGGAAATCTAGGATTTGTTTTAGGATGCACTTTCAGGCAATGCCAGGTACAATAAGATCACCATCTCTTTACATGTATTGAGACATTATTTTACAGCATTCTATGAAGTATACATAGAACATAGAATAATAGAGTTGGAAGGGACCTTGGAGGTCTTATAGTCCAACCCCCTACTCAAGCAGAAGACCCTATACCATTTCAGATAAATGAATGTCCAGTTTCTTTTTGAAAGCCTCCAGTAATGGAACCCCCACAACTGCTGAAGGCAAACTATTCCCTTGGTTGATTGATCTAAGGAATTTCCTTCTTAGTTCTAGATTGCTTCTCTCCTTGGTTAGTTTCTATCCATTGTTTATCTTGCCTTCTGGTGCTTTGGAAAATAGTTTGCTCCCTTTATCTTTGTAGGAACTCCTAAAATATTGGAACACTGCTATCATAACCCCACTGGTCCTTCTTTTAATTAGACTAGACATACCCAATTCCTATAATAATTCTTCATATATTTTAGCCTCCAGCTGCCTAATCATTCTTGTTGCTCTTCTCTGCATTCTTTCCAGAGACTCAACATCTTTTTTATATTATGGTGACCAGAACTGGATGCAGTATTCCAAGTGTGGTCTTACTATAAAACTGTTCTAGAACTTTATGTGATCTCAATTCTATCTCCATATTAAAGCAGCCTAGGGTTCAATTGAATTTTTTGGATTACCACAAGACAGACAAACAAAGGCATGCTCATAATTTATGGTGAAGATTGGCTCTAGGGCTGTAGCACGCAAGATTAGCACCTTTTTGCCAACCCAAATAAGTTGTATTGAATAGATATAAAGACAAGACTGGTCTATCCTTATGCATTTTTTAATTTTGGGAAATAGAGCCCACATTCAGGTGGAAGATATGGTTTTCTCCCTCTCAGAAGTTAGGAAAAAAGATCTTGATTTGTGCTTTTAAAAACAGCAAGAATCCTCCATAATTCTTGAGAAATAGTGCTGTGTATTTCTTACAACTGCTAATAATAAAATAATCTGATTACTTTATTCTAGCATACCAAATGT
The DNA here is from genome assembly GCF_001527695.2 of Protobothrops mucrosquamatus. NCBI lineage: Eukaryota > Metazoa > Chordata > Lepidosauria > Squamata > Viperidae > Protobothrops > Protobothrops mucrosquamatus. The sequence goes on from NW_015386438.1 coordinate 110,482, forward strand.
GTGCAGTATTTTTTTTTATATATATATATATATATTTTAAACCAACAAAACAAAACAAAACATAACACACATACACACACAGTATATATTCCTCCCTTTTTTTTACAGCGATTTCGTAACAGTAATCTTCTATTATTTACATTTTCCCCCCTTATTCTTCTTTAGAATATTTGTCCTTGTTGCCCCATTATTTCTTATTTGCATTTTTCTTCCTTCATATATTATTATATACACCAAATGTGTGCAGTATTATTTGGGAACTCTACGTCATTTTTATCATGCTGCTATTGCTCTTTTCATTCTCTATAAACATCTCAGCAGCCATTTAAAACACTGCAGTTTTAAATTTCAGACGCAATTGTTTTTATTCAAAAATATTATTTTCCATAAATTTATGAAAAAAAATAGTAAGCAAATGCTATTCTGGTGTCACTGCTCTCCTTCGGAGGAAGATAAGACACTCACATTCTCATGTGAGGTAGATAAAACAAATATTTTCATGCACATCCAACCAATGTTGAGAGTCAGGAAGTATATAAATTTAATTTAAATAAAAAAAATGAGGGGTCCCTGAAGAAAGCAGATTATTTGAACGCTTGTCCAGCTTCAGACAAAGACACAGTATTGGTATTTGTTGTGCTTATTAATGACTTATGGCTGATTTGGGATGGAGAAGTACACCCATCTTAGCCTTCCCTTGACTTTTCAATGCTTTAATATTGAAGAGTTCTTGGTGCTCTCTGAGCTTGATTTTTTTTCTTGGAGATATTTCATTACACAAATTAGGTAACATCATCAGCGATAGCAATGCTAGTTTGGGTAATGAAACATCTGCAAGAAAACAACTAAGAGAGCACCAAAGACCCCATAGTTTAATTCTTAGCTATACATATTCTCCTTCATCAGCATTTGATGCTGCCAGCTATGATATCCTGAAACATCTCTTGAGACCTAGACGTAAAAACAATAAAGATGGGATAAAAATATCTAAACCATAATCTAAAATGAGGGTGGCAAAGCTCATATTTGACTTGAACACTGACTTGAACACTGGGCGCTATCTAACAAAATGAAATTCAATGGTGAAAAAAGTAAGGTTCTATATTTAGGCAAGAAAAACCAAATGCACAGGTATAGTATAGGGGGTACCTTGCTCAATAGTAGTAACTGTGACAGGGATCTCAGAGTCCTAGTGGACAATCATTTAAATATGTGCCGGCAGTCTGCTGCAGCTGT
>NW_015386438.1:111817-151484 GCF_001527695.2 Protobothrops mucrosquamatus
AAAAAAGATGCTGAGACTCTAGAAAGAGTACAGAGAAGAGCAACAAAGATGATTAGGGGACTGGAGGCTAAAACATATAAGGAACGGTTGCTGGAATTGGGTATGTCTAGTTTAATGAAGAGAAGGACGAGGGGGGACATGATAGCAGTGTTCCAATATCTCAGGGGCTGCCACAAAGAAGAGGGAGTCAAGCTATTCTATAACTAAGGAGAAACTTCCTGACAGTTAGAACAATTAACCAGTGGAACAACCTGCCTCCAGAAGTGGTGAATGTTCCAACACTGGAAGTTTTTAAGAAGAGACTGGACAGCCGTTTGTCTGAAATGGTGTAGGGTTCCTGCCTGCGCAAGGGGGTTGGACTCGATGACCTCCAAGGTCCCTTCCAACTTTATTATTATTATTATTATTATTATTATTATTATTATTATTATTATTATTATTATTATTATTATTATTATTATTATTATTATTATTATTATTATTATTATTATTATTATTATTATTATAAAGTCAGGCCAACTTTGGAGTCTCCCATTCATCCTGAAACATAGCCAAGGCAAAAGAAACAGCTCCAAGTTGTGTGGATGAATTTGGATTTAATCTAAAACTAACTCTTTCCTAATAATCACACTGTAGTTTTGTCTTCTATGCTAAACCACTTCTGCCTTGCTGAGAGTGCTTCATTTTCATTTTGGCTTTTTCTCTCTCTCCCTATACCTCCATCCCTAAATCCCATCACCATAAAGCTTATTAGGCCACATTCTGTCCTTTCTGCAGCTCTAATTTGTCTGCATATTCTCTGTTTGTGAAGTTTTAATTAAGTCTTTTCATCTTGCTGCTAAGCCTGTTTCAGCAACCCATGTATCATAAGCAATTCTAAATAGTTCTAGCACACAGCCTTTCCTGATATACCTAAGTGGTTTTTTAGCTTTTTTTATATGCTGCCAATGAGCTACATATTGGTACAAGTGGTTTTTTTTTTATAAGAAAAAATGTTATGTTATTGAGGTTCTGAACCTCAAAGGTTACAGTTTTCCAACTAGTTTTCCAATTGCAATAGGAGTTCCTCAGATCTTCTGAGTTCATGGGAAGCCACTGCAGAAGTGCAGAGGCCAGATTGACCAACTCAAATGCATGAATTTAATCATGATTGTAGTTGCTTTTCACTGAATACTGTGCAAAACCCAGCAAAAAGAGCAGATATCCCAATGTAAGGAAACATATCTTTTTAAGAAAAACTAAAAAAATCCCAATAAAAGTGAATAACTGAATAATTAAAACCAAGTCTGGTCTCTCCTGAAGTACACCACCAAAATCTGGAATAAATTCATGTAGTGCCACTGAACATAGTGAAGGCTGAAAGTGTCTCTAATGCATAATATATTGTTGCCAGAAATAAAGGATACTACTGCATTTGTTTACTTTTTAGATTTATACCTTACTTTTTGGTGGAAAAATTTAACATGCTGCAGCACTCCCTTCTCCCACTTTCATCCACTACAACAACTCTGGGAGGAATGTTGGGTTGGGAGATAGCAGCTACCTAAGCCATACCATGAGGTTCATAGTTGTATATAAAGGTCTTCCCAATGCCCGTCTAGCACTTTAATTTTTAGCCTAATGGTTCTTAAAACTATTTGAAATATCTGCAAGAAAACAATCAACCTCAGAGAGCACCGACAACTCATTTCAACACTGAGCTACAAATATTCTTCTCTATCGGCATTTGAAACAGTCAGCTATTGTCAGTGGTGGGATTCAAATATGTGAACAACCGGTTCTCTGTGTGGTTGCTGCTTCTGGAAGTCTATTCTGGGCCTGGGCAACAAAAAGTTAGTTACTGGTTCTGCCGAAGTGATGCGAACCGGCTGAATCCCACCACTGGCTATTGTATTCTGGAACATCTTGTATATAATAATAATAATGATAAAGTTGGAAGGGACCCAAGTTTGATGGGGCTCAAGGTTGACTCAGTTTTCCATCTTTCCGAGGTCAGTAAAATTAGGAGCCAGTTTCTTGGGGGGGGGGAGGCATATGCTGACATTGTAAACTTCCCAGAAAGTGCTGTAAAGCACTATGGAGTGGTATTTAAGTCTAAATCTATTGCTGTTGCTATTGATCCAATTACCCTTTTTCCAAATCTCAAAATTCATTACTCTCCATCCCCAAAAAATCAGACTGTTGTTTTACACCTGTGTCTCAGAAGCAGCAGTCCCAAACTGGATCCTTGATGCACAAATAAACAAATACAAATTGTTCCATTATCCCTAGGATATGCCCCAATTATTCCTTTAGGGGTAATTAACCACAGCTTAAGAAATATGGATCTGATCATGTAGACTGTCTATATAGAAAGTCCACTGTTTCCTCTGTGATGCTTTCAAATATAACCATTCTCCCTTCCCAGCATGATGTTATCACCCCATGAATTTCTGTGCTCAGTACTATTGGTTATTGTTGATGGAAAGAGAGGCAAAGACATTTTCAGAATGATGACCTAATGACACAGGATAAATGTAATGATATGTGGGAATGACCTTGGACAATTGGGCACAGAGAGACTGCCTAAAGGTGGTCAGATAAAAGACAGCATAATCCACAGCTCCACAAGGGACAAGGTAAGAACCCAGAAGAGATCTTTCTTAATTTCTCAGGGGTAAAGGAGAATTGTACTATCAGACTTGCAAGGTTCTGTTAATGTAGCCTTACAATAAAGTAGAATTAGCTCATTTGATTGGGTTTCCTGTTTGATCTAGGCTGACAATCAATCAGTTTAGAAGTTTAGCGTATGAGGAGAAGACCTCATCACAAGAATATTTTAAATGCCCCTTCTATCTGCTGAGGAACAGCATCTTAGGATTTGTCCCTGTATTTATACATAATTTTGAATAAATTATTATATACAGATATCAACATTTCATATATCATTTTTAAAACCATGTTATTCATTTCAGAGATGGAGTAGGTAGGATTTTCCAAAATGTTGGAAGCACTTCTCTCTGATTAGCTTCCATCCCTTGATCTGAGCTCTCCAGCCTACAGAAAGACTTGAATTGGCAGGAATCAGAGTAAATGGTGCATTTTATTTGGTCAGAGTGAATAGGATAAGGTCAAACCCCTTTGCTGATTCTGTGTTATTGTTCCCAACTTTGGCAGTATATGTTTAAAATATTTATATGTCACCTTTGACTAGGTAGTGGAGGATCATATGAAACATTAGATGAGTTTTTCACTTGTTTGGGCTCAAACCATATAACTTCTTGTTGCACTAAATTGAGAGGCTTTGCCACTGAATATCCACTGAATCAATCAAGAGATGTCATGCCACAGAGTGGGACACATTTGTTTTGATATATGGGGCCAAACAAGTTCCTGGGAAAACACCCAAAGGAACCAATCATTGGGAGATGGTTGTAAATCACACTGTGATTTGGCCCTTGGACTATAGTAGTAAAGCCAGGTATCTGCTGTAAAATACATGCCAGACACTGCTATAAATTTAGACAAAACCAGTATGAATTTTCTTTTAATCAGCATGTGCCACCTACATTGATGCAGGCCAGAAGTCCTTGCAAGTCAGATGGATAACTCTGTAGCATGAGAAAAACTGCCAGAGACGATAAATGGCATGCATGTATTAATGCATTTGTCTGAGAATGCAATTTAAATGCTAATTGATGCTAATTTGGCTCAGCCCTGGTGCAAACAAATAGCACATTCCTACAGTCACTGGAAGATCGCTAAGGGTCTGGTGATTGGAAATTATGTGCAGCCTAATGAACCTGAGTCTTAGCAGCGATTTGGTTTATAATACCATTTTTGCTGGTCTTCTTTGATAATTACGCTTCCTTGTTAATTAGGAATAGGTGTAATCAGGAAAAAAAGTGGTAAACAGACATTCCCAAGAATAAAAGTAATGCTAGGTTAAATGCTACTTTCTTAGAATTCAGGTCCAGAATCAGTCAATTTAAGGCTATGAAACCAGGCTGGCAGAGACCACAAATCAATAGGCCAGGCAATGTTGAGGACCTAAATTCTAAAAAGTTCACCCAAGTTTGAGAAGGCTGGATAATTGCAAGAAAATATCATTAATTGGTGAGATACAAAATCATTGGCTATTGGGTGCAAAAAAGAAACTCAACACCTGTAATAGGCTTAGAACAGCTATGTCAAGAAACCTGTACTAATTTAGAAACAAGATGACAGAGATGATCAGAAGTTAAAATGGTAGGACCATGGAGAGCTCCACATGAGCACACATGTTGTTTTAAGCAACTGCTGAGCCCAGCTTCACAAGACAAGTTTATCCCAACACAGATCTGGATGATAGCCCAGTTTTTGTTGCTCAATTATTAGTAGAAGAGATGTAATGAAACATAACTATGCTTGGATTATTTCGCTTGCCTGGTACATCTATTCCACTTAGAAGCGTATCCAAGGAAGTTTCAAATACTTTAGGAATGTAGGGGTTGTCATTTGAAAAAGGACCATGTATTAACAAGAAATATGCTTGTGTTAAGCTTTAAAGAGGACTTTGGTTCAACTGAGTCTTCAAAAAAGTACTTTATAATCACTGCACTGAAATAATCACATTGAACTGGATGTTTTGGTGGCCTTCAACCTTTTCCTGCATAGGCACTTGCAGAAGACATTTTCATCAAAGTGAAAAGACTACCTCACCTTTTGATTGGAGATGTTGGTGGCAGAATAATTCACTTCTCCACTGGGGCACTTCCTTAAAGCAGATTGTCCCATTACTCTGCTCCAATAATAGGAAAAAAATGGGATATTGCAGAGGAAAGCAGGAAGAAAGCAGACCAACTGTAGGCTCATATAGGAATTAAGAATAGAAATCATTTTATTATGCAATCTCACTGCTTCACAAAACAGTAGACTAAGCCCATAAACCAAGAGAATCTGTAATTAAGACTGAGATCATGACAAAACTGTTTGATTGACTTTATTATGGCAGCCTTTTAAAACCTGGATGTCATCCTGATGAGTGGATTTCAAATTCTTCAAAGACCTCAAGAATTCTTCAGCTAGGCTAGCTTTCTGAAGGTTGAAGTCCCACATCTATAGGACAATATAGTAGGGGATTTTTTGGTGATCTAGGACTAGTGAAATTGCTTGATTTTCTCAAAGCAATTGCAGCCTTTCCCCCCTTCCTTAGTATCACATCTAGAAGAAACTGTTGCAAATAAAAAAGGCTGTGAATTAATTTTAAAAAGGTGAAAGAAGTGGGTTTCTCACTTGGAATAGAAAAGCTATTAGAGTTGTAGCAAAGTTTGACTCCTAGCAATGAGAGTTTAGATGTTTCTGTTCTATTTTAGTCAATCATTTATATGTAGTCCTCCTGATTCCCATGGATATGCAGATACGAGGAGAGCATCCTAACCATGAATACTGAAGTTCACAGCATTGGGATTATGAGGTTCAATTTATTTATGGCCACAAGTGATTTGACAGAGAACAAACACATAGAAGAGTCACAGTCTGTTCTTAGATAAAGAGGGCTATATATTGATCTGATAATCTCCTCACTGTGCAAAAGTTGGCCAGCAACATTGCAATAACATTTTGTACTGCCTTTGCCCTATAATGCTGCTATTTGACTGAGAAGGTCCGAGGGCAACATTAGCTCATGGTGTGGGGAAATATCATCTCTGTATTCTGCAAAACAGCAGGGTCCAATTCATCTGGGCCTGAAGCCAATGTGTTGCTCCTAGTTACCACTGCAGGGATGTTTGCTGAAACATTTAAGAGCACGGAAAGAAAAGGCTGGGGCTCCTGAGACCTCTGGGAAATGAAGATAAGATTTAAACCACATTGATTGTCTCAGTTGGGGCAGTAGAAGGGATGTGAAGAAGCAGTGGCTTCTTGTTTTGTTTAAGCCTGATGCTTAGGGTATCTTTAGTTATTGCATGGCTCTAATTAGCCCCTGATACAAAGCCAGTCACAGACTGGCTCACATTTGTATTAACACTTTCTGTGTCAGAATAAAAGTAAATCCCAGAAGGTTAACTATGATCAGCATAAAGTCACCCACCTCTGATTCTCCTAGCCATTTATCACTAAAATAGTGCATTTAATGTAAGCTTCCTCCTCTTCCTTTTTTCTTCCTTGCTTCCCATCAGGGATTTGTTTGCTTGCTTGCTTGTTTTGAGTAGAAACACATTCCATGTCTTTGTAGTCATCTCTGATTCTGGAAAACCGCCATAGGAGCACTTATCTGACAAGAGTGTCGGATGACACTCCAAGGGTTGGAAGCCACAATTTGGCATCCAGGCATTTTAGAACCATAGAGGAACATCTTGGAGGCTGGGTGAGATCAGCAGGATTCAATATTTTGGGCCCATTTTCCCCCCAATGTGAAGACAGGAAAGGTATGTATTTGTAAGGACTCCTGCTTCTATTCCTATTTCACATTTCTATTTTCATTCTTATTTTGGAACAACAATATTTCTTTTAAAAAGTGAGCTCAGTTTGCTTAAATCCCAATTTGTCCCACTAAAATGTGGTCATTTATTGTTCAGTTCTTGGTCATCTGAGGAAGCTACTGTAGTTCAAATTTCTCTCTGCTTTAGGAAGTTCCTCTTGGCTTTAAGTGAAACATGGGAACCCAGTGGTCCAGGTTGTCTCCAGAAGTTGTGAGTGCTCCATCACCGGAGCTTTTAAAAAGGGGACTGGACAACCAATTGTCTGAGGGTTGTCTAAATAGGAGATTGGACTAGAAGACTTCCAAGGTCCCTTCCAACTCTATTCTGAGTCAATCTGTGGTTAACCTTCAGCTTCTCTGAACTTTGCCTCATTCTATAGCAATCCATCATTTTAGTCTCACCAACTATTTCTCTTTTATAGATCAGTTCCTGATCTATCATGATCGATATTTTTTTTATTCATGTCAGAAGCACCATGATTAAAATAAGGCTTATTGTATGACGTAAAATTCAAAATGTAAAATACAAGATTAAAATATGTACAGATCTTGCCCTATTAATTACGTTCTGTTGTGCTGCCATGAGTCCTCAAGTATACACTGATTGGGGCACAAGGGTCAGGTATACATATGTGTTGTTGTCTGCATGTCACCACAATCACAAAGGGCAGAAGCCACTGGATAGCCCTATTTGTTCAGAGTATCTCTGGATCATATTGTACCCGTGAGCAGACTATTCAACAATTTCCATTACTTCCCAGTTTTTGTCAGACCCAGGTGCCAGCTCCTCCATTGGTTCCATCTGGTGTTGGTTCTTTGTAGCTTTCCATAGATCATGGAATGGGGGACATAAAAGGAGCCTCCCCAAAGAATGTGTGCTGTTAATAAATTCTAGTGTCCCCTGGTTATAGCTGGCTAATCCTTTCAATCAAGAAGTATCCAAAGTGTAGTGAGGTGCTCCATTCTACTGATGACACTATGGAGAAGTGATGGAACAATAAAACAGAAAGCACTCACAACTTACTTTGCTCCTACTAATAATGAATAAGGTACAAGGACCCAGCCATCTATCTATGAGAATTTCCCCAGCATTTTCTACTATGTTGAAAAAAACTATAGCTGCTTGAAATCACTTTGTAGCAACTTGAGCTTTCCATGAAAAGCAGCCACAGCTTCCTGCATCCTATTTAGTGATGCTCAGGAACCCTTTTATTACTCTCCCAATGACTTAATTATCTAAGACAAATAGTGTGCTTAGTGGGTGAGCTCTGTACATCACTGTGGGTCTGTGAATTACCCCAGCCAGATTTGCATTATCGGTTCAGACTGAAATGTTGAATCATTTTGAATCAAATGATGTGAAATAGTGAACAGCTTTGATTCAAAGCATCAGTTTGAATCATCGAATTAAAATCAATTCAATTAAAGTATTTTGATTCAGAGAAAGGCACCTTTTATGCATATGAAATACAACTGGATGGATGAATTGCATCAATGCAGCTGAACAGTTCTAATCATCCTGACTATTCCGTTCAAAAAATTCAGTTCAGTTCTGAGATTCAACTGAATTGCTTTTCAATTAAATCAGCCAATTCATTCTTTGCATTATTTTAGACATGATATTTCCTTGCTCTGCTCCAGCATTAGGCTGAGTGTTGTTAACTTTAGCAGTTCTTCTACACCCCTTTATCACTTTGGGTTCTAATTAATAATTTCTATCTAAGACAACCTCAGATCTGCAAACCAGTTTTCTTTGGAATACAGCTCAGTTGAGAGTATCCCACACCCAAGAGGACAATCTCTAGACATCTCTCCCAACCAAAATGAAAATAAAGCAATAAATGTAAAAGTAAACTATTATCTAAACTGGCTTGGTTTTGAAGATGATTATAACTCCCTCGACCAGAGAAATTTATTATGTTCAGTCCTCCATGTATTGTAAACTATGCTTTCTTGCTTTGTATTGTTGTGTTGTAAACGGGTAGGAGCAGTTAAAATCTAGCAGTACAAATCTGTTTTAATGGATGAGGAAAATTAATGTGGTCCTCCTTAGTGACTACAACTGGGCCTGAAAACTTGGTCATTAACCAAAACAGTCACTTAATGAAACTATAGCTGTGCTTATGATCTTACTTCAGCTTTTATTTGCTTTACAGACCTGTGAATATTGTAAATGCAAGGACGGGTTATAAAGTTGCTTTTTCATCACTATTATAACTGTATATGGTTGATAAACAAGGGAGATTCTAAATGAAAACTATCTGTCTATTGCAAATTCACATACACCAAGGGTTATTATTAATGGTCACATAGTCCAAGGGGGTCTCAGATTTCTCCATCCTATCAAGCAAAAGGATCTCATCCAACCTACCGTAGATGTGAGCTAAGGATACAGCTATTTCTATTAAAAGAATGAAAATGATTCAGATATTCTTCTTATATGAGAGGAATTAATTAGGGTCTTGCAAGCTGCTAGCCTGTTGGGTTTTTTTTGAAGCTCTCAGAAGTAGGAGAAAAAAAACAATAGTTCAATACAAGGTCTTTTTCTCAGAATCAGTCCATCAAATTTTGATATAGGACTAGAGATACTATTCCAGTTTGAAAATCTGGAGAATTTGTCCCTCTTTCTACTGACAGAAATGATGAATTGATGGGCTAATTTCATAAAGGAACTTCCTTTGTTGTTGAAATTGCATAGATTTTTCACATTTAATGACCAGTTTCTTAAGGGGCTTGCAATATATATAGGTAAAAAGTAGACACCAGGCTCACTATCCAAAGAAGCATATGTTAGGGCAATGTTTCTCAACCTTGGCCAATTTAAGATGTCTGGACTTCAACTACTAGAATTCCCGAGCCTGCATGTTGGCTCAGGAATTCTGGTAGTTGAAGTCCACTCATCTTAGAGTTGCCAAGGTTGAAAAATATTGTGTCTGGAAAACTGAATAAAAACACGGGGCAAAATGTCCATCAAATGGATTTGATGAAGCTGTTCTCTCTGAACTTTTCCAGATCACATCATGCAAGGATATATATGCATTTATGTATGACAGATTGGGAGACTGAAATCTAGATGCAATTAAGTCTCAAGATTTGTCCTCCCCAAATTCCCCACTGCTTCTGTGATGATTGTCTTAAAGTAACCTTTTCTATCATATTTCTTTAATCCAGGGAATAATGCACAATAAGATAATAAAATGACACCCTCAACTTCTGTAATCAAATAGACGGATGAGAAATGGAGAAAGTGGGGAAGAGATTCTGCCTAGGAAACAATCACATAACAGAGGCAGGAGCTCTCAGGACTTATTGACCAGAGAAAGAAACTTAAGAAAGGTCCTCCCTAATAAATTAAGCTGTTGAAAATGGAGGTGGAAGGTTTGTACTCAAAATTTACCTCTAGTAATGTACTTTTCAATAAATTAGAATTAGTTTAACTTGTTGTGTTTCCTATCTGGGAGAGCTGTTATCAATCTTGCAAGTCTCCCACTTTCTTCCAAAGAGAAGAATTTCAAGAATGGCCTCTGATCCTCAAGGAACCCTATTAATTACTGAGCATCTGGCAGCCATGTTGTTATAACATCAACAACAAGTAGATGTACAGATGATCAATTTACACAATGATGATGATGATGTTATCTATGCAGTCATGTCCGACTCTTGGCAATCCTGCCGTGTTTCCTCAAAAGTAAAGCCTGCCCCAAAAATAAGCCCTAGTTTTGGGGTGAGGCATACACCTAAAAATCAAGGTGGGGGTGGGGTGGAGCTACCCTACGCGCCCGACCCATTTACCTGGCAGCCAGGTCTCTCCTTGCCGGCCCACTTCTTCTACAGCATCTTCTGCAGCCAGGCCTGCATTTCTCAGTCACAGGGCTTTCCAGAAGGCCTGTGCAGCCAAGAACCAAGCTATGGATCCAATCCATAGCTCGATTCTGCAAGACTTCTGTAGCTGAGGACCGAGCTATGGATTCAATCCATAGCTCAGTCCTCGGCTGCAGAGGCCTTGCAGAAAGGCCTGACTGCAAAATGCAGGCCGGAATGCAGCTGCAGAATGAAGCTGCTCCTTCGGGTGCAAAAGAAGTGGACCTGCTGGATGGGGCTGTCGGTGCCGGAGGTGAGTAAGACATCCTCCCAAAATAAGATCTGGTGCCTCTTTTGGAGGCAAAAAAAAAGAAGACCTATCTTATTTTCAGGGAAACATGGTATGGGCCAGGTCACCCTACATCTTCTGAACTTGCATTATTTCTTTGAGTTTTTCCTATGTTTTAGCTGGTTTCAGTGTTGATAGTGTCCAGCCACTTTGTTAATAGATTTCTTTTTACAGCTAACTCTTCCAAACATAATTGCTTTCTTCCGTTTACAGAACGCCATGATACAACCAATGCAGCAATTGGGGCAGAATCTACCTCAACTTGCAGCAGAGAAATTTTGTTGTTCAGTATGAGATGTTTATGACAGGCAAACTTGTGGACTTTCTCACTGATTCATACCAAACTGACTTTTGTGCTGAGCTTGCTGAAAGAAGTAGCAAAGTGAGCAATAATGTTCATTGAGGAAAACAATCCAGTGATGGACTACTGTCAAGATTTCATGCATAAAATCAAAGGACAATTTGGGGATCCTATATAGAATATCACAGCTAGTTGAGAGATTCAAAAGTTGAAGCAGGGACAGAGGAGAGTAAGGGCATATAGTTCAGATTTTCATTTACATGCTGCCCATGTAGGATGGAATAACTTAACCCTGATTAATTCCTTTAGAGAAGAGCTGACTGATGACCTGAGAAAAGACAGTGAGGCAAGGCACCACAAATACCCTCTAAGAGCTCAACATGGTGCAATTTTAAATGCCCAACTGTCAGGCGAAAACTACCAGAACCACCCATGAAGAGTCCCAATGGTAGTTTATTGCTACTCAACTATGTTAGAGTCTTGACATACTGGCTGCATTTCTTTGGGAATAGCAAGATAAGGCTTCAAGGATTCTGGGAGAGGTCCAGTCTGTGCCACTTATTGTAGTGCAAGGACTCTAAACTATAGACTCTTGTCCCTTCCCTCCAGTCCATCTGGAGATTCCACCACACCATATGGAGGAATGAAAAGGAATGGGAAGTTACAGTCTGTCTTCCTCCATGCTACTCCTTCCAATGACCTCTTTGGAATCTAATATGGGAGATCCTATGGAAATAGGACCAAGCATGAAAGCTCTGTTTATCTGAGAAAGCTGATGGCTTCACCAGCAATTGTCACATTTCAGAGATGGGAGTTGTTAATGTGCTAAAAAGAATGATCCAACAAAAACATTTTTCCTTCCACCTGAATGCTTTGCCTAATAGCAGGAATTAAGAACCCTATATGTCCCTGGTTTAGTTCTCACTATTTAAAAAAAATCTCCACTCTCTTTGACCTCCAATCATTCTTTTATTCATTTCTGAAAGAAAATAGGCCTATTGAAACATGCTGGATTGTTCTGTAAATTATGTTACCTGTATAATATAACAGAAGAAATCTGTGAAAGGATGACAGGTGATTAAGTGTTCTCTCCAGATTTTAATAAGTAAATGTTTGTTAAGTGTTTATGGAGAAGGAGACCAAGACCTTTCTTAAATTATATTTTCATTTCAGTTTATTCATTGATCTATAAATGATATTACAAGTAATTCCTTTCTTTAATGTTTCTTTTTGATTTTGTGCTGTATTCTGAGTCAATTTGTGATTTGATATTCCTTGGTGGGAATACTTAAGACCAGACATAAACTTTTGTTGGCAACATGAATTGGAGTCAAACTTAGTAATGTCTACTGAACAATTGCCTTACTAATGAACAATTGCCTTACTAATGCTGAACAATTGCCTTACTAATGCCTACTTAGTAATTGATTTACTAATTGGTGGGATTCAAATATGTGAACAACTGGTTCTCTTGTGGATGTCACTTCCGGAAGTCCATTCTGGATCTGGGCAACAAAAAATTAGCTACCGGTTCTGCCAAAGTGGTGCGAACAGGCTGAATCCCACCACAATTGCGACTTTTTATCATGATAGAAGAGTTGTATGGGTTTTCCATTGATCTATTCTAAATATTATAAGCTCTACATCCCTCTCATAGACTTTCTTAAGATACAAATACCTTCCTACTTGCCCATCTTTTCGTGTCGGAGGACACAAAGTTAAGCAAGGTACAGAGAAAGAGAAAGAATTAGTCAGCCAAATAAAGAAAGGAGATAATATAAGAAGACATCCTCTGTTTTTCTCCAGATTCTTCTGTGCTTGTGGTGTGAACTGAAAGGGTTGGAGAAGAGAGAGTCATACTGGTGGAAGCCGTAAAATCCTGCAGAGGCTGTTGTGTTCTTATGTATTATTTCTATTTACACCAGGTCTATATATTGCTTCATCCATTCTTTTTTGTGGGAAACCACAATTTTCTTAATTTTCCCCTTCCTCTCAGCCATTCAATCTTCCTTCATATAATTGTTTTCTGATTTAACCCTCATTCATTCTCTACATAACCAAAGTAGTTCAATGTGCTTTCCTTATTGTGATTACCTGCTTTTGTATTCAATCCAAATTTAATTTAATTTATACTTGACCCTGTCTCTTGTTTTATTACACACTTCTCTTATATATCCTATATTCTGATCACTTTGGAGAGGTCACAAAAGGTGATCACATGACCCCAGGACACTGCAATGTCATAAATATGAATCAGTTGCCAAGTGTCAGAATTTTGATCACCTGACCATGGGGATGCTGCAAAGGTTGTAAGTGTGAAAAACAGTCTTAAGTCACTTTTTTCAGTGCCGTTGTAACTTTGAATGGTCACTAAATGAACTGTTAAGTCAAGAACTATCTGTAGTTATGGGTGCACATTTGATTTGTTTTTATTCTATAGGTATCTGTAGATATGTCCGAGGACAATGCATGTATAATGTACTGTAGCCTTATTCACCTTTTTACCTGTATAGGCAGACCTCAGTTTATGACCACAATTGAGACCAGAATTTTGGTTGCTAAGCAAGGCAGTTGTTAAGTAAGTTGCACCCATGGTTCTAAAGCAAATCATGGCAGCTGTTAAATGAATCATGCATTGTTAAGTGAATCCAGCTTTCCCCACTGACCTTACCTTGTTGAAGGCTGGCTGAGAAGGTTGCAAATGATGATCACATAACCTTGGGATGCTGCAACCATCATTAAATACATGCTGGTTGCCAAGTTCCCAAATTTTGATCATGTCACCATAGAGATGCTGCAACAGTAGTAATTGCAAGGACCAGCTGTATATTGGTTTTCCTACCAGTGTACACAGGCCTCAGATCAATACAAAAATGGAACAAAATGGAATTGCAGGAGAGCACTACAGACTTATAATTAACCAAGTTGCTTCAATCTACTGAGTTATACCAGCTGTCTAGAGAACATCTGGAGAAAGCCCTGCCCTGTTTCCAGCAAAGAAAGTCACTTACCCACACAAAGCCTTCTTCTTGGCTCTCAATTGCACATGGAATACTGCATCCTGTTTTGGTCACCACATTATAAAAAAAGATGTTGAGACTTTGGAAAAAGTGCAAAGAAGAGCAACTAAGATGATTAAGAGCCTGGAGACTAAAATATATGAAGAACGGTTGCAGGATTTGGGTATGGCCAGTCTAAAGAAAAGAAGGTCTAGGGGTGACATGCCTCAAAGAAGAGGGGGTCAACTTATTTTCCAAAGCACTAGAAGGCAAGACAAGAAACAATGGATGGAAACTAATCAAGGAGAGAAGCAACCTGGAATTAAGGAAAAATTTCCTTATAGTGAGAAAAATTAACTAGTGGAACAGCTTGCATTCAGAAGTTGTGGGTGCTTCATCACTGGAGGTTTTTAAAAAGAGACTGGACAGCCACTTGTCTAAAGTGATATAGGGTTTCCTGCTTGAGCAAGGGTTGGACTAGAAGACCTCCAAGGCCCCTTCCAGCTCTCTGATTGATTGATTGATTGATTGATTGATTGATTGATTGATTGAATAAGAGGACTGTTAGGATAACTGCAGTTTTCTTCTATCCCTATTCTAGACCCAATGAATATACAACAGAATCTGATGACATTAAAGGATTGGATGGAGCCTCACATTTTGCTAATTTCACATAAATACATTTTGTTGGGTGGCAGGCTGATAGGAACAATCTTGGCATGTATTAGCAATTGCTTCAGATGAGAGAAGAAATAGCTCCCTTTGGCTATTTCTGCTTTCGTGATTTATAGCACCTTACTGTGTCATTCATCCCTTGCTGTGGCGATGTAACAGTGATGAAGGCAGGCTTTATATTGCCACAGCAATGGCTGGATGACGCTATTAAGTCACAATAAATCACTCGTGTAAAAATAGCGATTGATCGTGGCCAAGAGACTTGGCAGAAGACCACCAACTGTCTCATCAGCAGAAATGTAGCAGAATAACAAATCATTTCATCCTGAATAACTGCTTTAAATACAAACACAGGGAAAAACAAAGGATAACCAGTGTTCAAATGTATTTAAATCTACATTTACAGAAGCCATCAAAATTTCCACCACTACTATTTCTATCTGAAGCTACTAGTATGCTGCATGTACAGGCAATTCTCAACTTAAAATACATTTGTTTAGCGACAATTCAAAGTTATAACAGCACTGAAAAAACTTACTTACAACTGGTCCTCATACTGATGGCCATCATAGCATCCCCTTGGTCACATGATCAAAATTTGGGTGCTTGGCAACTGGCATGTATTTATGATGGTTGCAGCATACTGGGGTCATGTACTCACAATTTGCAACCATCCTAGCTGGCATCTGACAAGCAATTATTTTAGAAAAAATAAGAAGTTGAAAAAACTCATGATAGATTACAGAATTCAGCCAAAGATTGGAGGAGGCAGGGTGGAAGTTTGCTAGAGAACCTTTGAACTGGATTCTTCTGGTGAGCAGATGGTTAAAGGTATCATCCTACAGGGCTTCTTTAAGTTCTGAAATTCAGTAACGTTCATAAACGTATCCACCTTATGGATAGGTTTAGGCAAGTTTAAATGCAAGTATCTTGCATTTAAGAAACTTGTTAATTATAATAAATACATAACATCATTTTGTTATTTCTTACTGCTGACAATTAAGGATGCTAAAATATGGATTGTAGCTTGAGTCGGGTGATAGGACAAAAATATGAGGAAATCACTAGTTTTTAATGCTTTGGAATTGCATTTTAGAATATGACACCCCCAGCAGGTATATGAAGAAGGCAGTAGATTTTTGTCTTTGTGCATAGATGGTTTCAAAATTATGGGAACTAAAAATTGTGATCAATCTTTCCAGCAAGAAGGTCTTGCTATGACAAACACTATATCATATTGGAGGACAATCTCTCCTCGATGGAGAGGGTAGACAACCAAGGGCCCAGGAAAGAGATGAGCTGGGACGTAAGCTCAGAGGGTTTAACATTCATAGTTATGAAATGGGACCAAATTCTCCACAAATTGTTTGTTCTTCAAGGGCTGCTTCTCATGTGTAAATTGTCAATGATCCTCATTAATGGGGGAATTGGACATAAATTCATACCATGACCTGCCTGGACAAAATCTACATTTTTTTCCTTCTTCCTCTGCATTAGGTTGTTTTTCCTCCTGATCTCACTGCTTTTCAAGCATTCCATTTATTTTTGAAGGCTTAGTGACTATTTTGCACAGGTACAAAATATTTCCTGGGTTCCTGTCATAAATACACAATATATCACAGACATTCCTTCTTGCAAGGCCATTACAAATGACTTAAGACTGATAAGACAACTGTTCTTGTCACGTTTAATGTGTTTGACCATGAAGGGTGCAGGTAAGAATGTAGTGTAACATTATTGCAAACAGCATATGTCCTTCTCTTCTTGCTAGTGCGTAAAGCTATCAATATGAGAAAAGTTGGCTATTCTGTCAGTATTCCTGGTCTCATCCAAGAATCATCGGGATTTGATAAAAGCTTTTGATTTGATCCATTTTACAATTTATTTCTTTATATTTCATATTTCTTAACCACCCATCTCCATCAGACAAGGGCTCTTGAAATTGCTATTCTTTAGAAACCAAAAAGATTACTCAAATGGCCAATTTTGATTATCTCAGATATATGCATTTTTATTAACAATGTGCAATCATAATCTCATGGCCACATGTTACCTATCTTAATTGCTTCCCCCAGATCACTTTGTTCCTTCTGAAGTTACCTTTAAATAGGTAGACATTTCATTACCTGACTAAATAACATAATCAGGGGCACTCAGTGCGGGGTGTCTTCTTGTTTATATATACTGTAGCAGCTTGCCTATATCTTAATGTAGATATAGTATTGGTGGGACTGTGATTTTTTCTTTGGTAGTTTTTAATTAGGGTATTGTTTTCTGCTGGATTGTTTGTCTGGTGTTAATCCATACTTAACTGGGTACTGAAGAGGATATGTTCTTATCTTTATATTTCTTCTTTTTCAATATTTGGTTTCTTTTCTCTGTAATTGCTATATATTGAACATCATAACTGAAATGTCCTGAGATCTTGGAAGGTTCCACATTTTTGTATAAAGAATTGATTTCACATTGACTTTGTTTTATTTCTCTGCTTTTCTTCTGTTTTATCCATAGCTTGCTCACAATTAGTGTCTCTTTGGTAACAGGTATTGCTAGCATTCAAGGCAACCAGCTTCTAAGAAAAAAAGACTGAGATCAAAACATTTTTCCCTATCTTCCTAAGGTCACAAAATCTATTCTTTCAAAGCCACATGTCCCTAAATATGTATCTGATCCCTATATATTCAGAATATGATCTTTTTTCACCTTTTGGAATCATTAGCCTAGCAAATCTTTGGCTGAAACTTTCTTGGGTTTTAGATTAATACAATTCTCAGGTAGCCCACAAATACATTATGGTATTTTTTTTTATTCTATAGGTTGAGTAAAATATTTTCTAACTTTTGGAGAAGATTGTGATTTGAAGTAGCTTGCTTTCTTCTTTTGCTTAGAAAGAGACCCTGGCATCAACCTTTTTTTTGTCTCCTCAGTACAGCTTGATTCTTCAAGTTTTCCAAATCTTCAAAGAATGTATGAGATAAAAAAAAGCAGAACAAAATGTGCAGGTAAGGGGTTTTTTTCCCCCTCTATTGCTTCTTTCCCTCTTTTTTTAAAAAAAAGATTAAATACAGCCTGGCTCCAAACTTTTATGTGGCATTTCATTTAAATAAATTTAAATAAAGTATGTATCCTAAGCTTTTCTTCTTTGGTTGTATTCTGATTAGAACAGAAAAATATAGTCAGTTCAAAGAATTTCTGAGCCTGACTGTTTTTAAATCATCTTGATTTTAGTAAAATCTTCTCAGTCTTTCTTCAGATGTGATCTACCTATAGTATCATAATTTTATATCTTGATACCAGAAACCAGAAAGTCCATAGCTAAATGCCTGGAAAATTTTCTAGGCCCAGCCTTCAGCATCTCTGGTAGAAGCATAACCAATCAGCACAGGATATTTTATGTGAGATGGACAATAATTTCTGACAGCTCTGCCTGAGTCAAGTTTGTTTTTATACATACATACATACATACAGGGCTTTTTTGTCATAGAACGCCCAGAACGGAGTTCCAGTACCTTTTTTGGATAGAACCTTGTAGGGTAGGCAAGGCGGGTTGTATGACATGTGTGATTCCGGCACCTTTTTTTTTTTTTTTTACAAAAAAAGCACTGCAGACATACATACATACATAGCACAGCATAGACTTTCAATCCATGGCAACATCAGGTAGGAGGTTTTGCAGATCCAGAGAGTGAAATCCTGCCAGGAGACTTTCCTACTTTACTAAAGTAGTGGGGTTAACAACATGATTTGGTATAACCGCTACCTTTGACTGGAAGAAAAGAACCATTTAATAATTAGCATCTCTTTTTCAATTCATTGCCATCTTCCATGTGTGGAATCATTAGATTGCATAGTCCAATTGAACTATGAGTTATGTTGTTCCCACTTTTGTTGAAGCATCCTTGTAGGAAAAAGATAGAAGTGTATCACTGTCTTCCTGAGATCTTCAATCTTACATTTTGAGTTCCAAGGTAGATAGATAGATAGAGCAATTTCCCTAAATTAGTTATACTGCTATCACCCGTTCTTGCATGAGATGATTGCCCTACCTTGAAATCAAGCTTTTCAATAACTATTTCCAGATCCAAGGATCTTTGAAGTACATGGTATGTTGGTGTAATAAGGTTTTGTTTTTGTTTTTATAAAGACAGCACAATGAGAGCTTCAGAAAATAGATTAGGTACACAAATTACATGAGACATAGCTATACAATGCCATAATTAGACATCTTTAACCTGTAAACAGACTGAGCAAACAAAGAAACAGAACAATAGAGAATGGGAGCAAAAACAAAATTAGAAAGAAAATATTCCTGACTCACCTATTTATATTTTTAATCCCAATCTTACATTACTGGGGGATAAAGACATCTATCATTTGAATTTACCAGGATTCTGTAAACTGGATACACAGTAGCCAACCACATTTCTGCAAAAGTGCACCCTTTGAATAAGGACATCATTTCTATCATTTCTATGATGACGTGGTACAAACCCTGGTAAGAGGAATCCTAACCATTGCAAAGAAGATTCCTACATCCAAAAAAGGCAGGAAACATGAAAAAGAGACTCAGTAACTCCACCTTAATTATGCTAGGTATAGGTTAAATTGGGAAATTATTCTGCAAATGTTCAAAATCTTGGTGCAGGTAGTCCTCAACTTACAACAGTTCATTCTGTGACCATTGTAAGTGCTATTACTATTGCTAATGTGAACACTTACACTTGCTCTGACCACAACTTTCAAAACCTTCTCCAGGATGAAAAAGGTTATTTATTTACCAAACGTTATTGCTGCCCATCTCGTCAGAAGCAACTCTAGGTGTGCTTCTAGGTGCATTTTATTCTGGATAAAATGCAGAACAAAACATTAAAACAATAAAGATCTTACATTTTTTAAAAAAATGGAATTAAAATAACATAAGCAGGAGGGAAGGTGCAAACTGCAAACAGAGAGGAAAAGGGATGTTCTCCACCCTATTAGCCATCTCCAACATGCCACATGCCATTGGGGGCCTCAGGTTAATTGGCACAGCCATATCTTCAAGGCCTTTTGGAAGGCCAAAGGGGTGGGATCAGAACTGACCTGGGGGGGGGCAAGATGTTCCAAAAGTGGGAACCATGACAGAAAAAATCCTTCTTCTAGACCCTGCCAACCAAAATATGTTATGTTATACTAAGTTCTGGAATGTGGTAAAAATAATAGGGATCGTATGTTTCCAAAATGATGCAAAAGAAAGGATTCGCATTTAATGGAATAACATTATCAGCCTAGAAATAGGAACTGAAGTTTGCAAAATATTGTAGGACCAGAACAGATGTGCGTTCCTTCTTTCTTATCAGGCAAATGTATAGCAACATTTTCCTTGGGCCAAGAGACAGTTAGGAAGCAGATCAAACTCATCAAGAAGGCTCCACCTTAATATGTCTACTGATAAATGGGAGTACAGTATACATATTCAGTGTTCAATATTCTATAACCTACAATAACAATATGTTAATAAATAAAAATAAACCTTTTTCCCCTTGCAATAAATCTGACATACTGGATTCGATTAGAAGCTAACTTACTCAGTTGTAATTGGCCAGTAGGAGCTTGTCACGGACTTGCATGAATATAGACCAGGGGTCTTCAAACTTGGCCCTTTTATGACTTGTGGACTTCAACTCCCAGAATTCTTCAGTCAGTGGGCCTGGCTGAGGAATTCTGGGAGTTGAAGTCCACAAGTCATAAAAGGGCCAAGTTTGAAGACCCCTGGTATAGACTTTCTCTGTTAGTCATTAAAGCTGCTAAACTTTTTTCCAGGCTTCCATACTAAGTCTACAGAGTGATAATGGTGCTTTAGGAATCCATACCTTAAAACTAAAATGTCTCTTAAAGCAGTGGCATTTTTTTCCAGGCTCACCCAGAAGCCTGAAAAGGCTCAGGGGTCTTTAAAGAATAGAAAGGGATGTTGCACTCATGTCAGGTCTGATGCACCTCTTTGAAACCATTTTGGAAGCACAGCTCTGGTAGTTAGATGTCTGCTCCAGCAAAAATGCATAAATGAAAAAACCACTACCTCTGTGTGCAGCTCAGAGCTATCAGACGATGCACTTAGGCACATAGAAAGCTATAAAGTCAACCCCATGTTTTTCTCATCAGATGTCACAGAGGCCTCTTTATTTAAAGCCTATGGAGACAAATAGAGAAGCTCCTTCTAAGAAGGATTTTCATGCTTAGGACTTCAAATAGCAGATTTATTATCACTATTATCACTCTGAAGTCTGGGCAAAAATACTATCTTTTGTCTGCAGATAGCAGAATCTGTAAAATGTCATATGCTTCTGAAAAACCAATGTGGAATATTTTCAAGCATAATAGACAAAGTTAACTTGTTTCTAAGTCCTCCGCTGATTAGTGAAAGCTGTTTTAATTTGTTCTTATCATAGCCATCTTTTTAGCTAGTGGGTATTAAAGACATTTGCCTCACTTCCAATTCCCAGCTAACAACTTTCTTGGCTTTATATTTTTCTATATTGTGAGGCTAAATCTGAAACATATTGGGTAACCTTGGGTTGATCACTATCTCTTTATCTGACCTACAGCAAGGAGTTGTACTATGAATTAATGAAATAAAAAACCAAGCCAACAACTCTGAAAATCTTGGTGAAGACCTAGATATCAGTATAATAAGTACAGTAGGTAAATACAAATATAAATACAAATATAAATATATAAATAAATAACACTGAAAAACATTTACTTCCCACAAGTAATATTCTGCAGGTCAGTACAGTGCATTGCACTTGAAATCAATGGGATGAAGAATTTATGGCTAAGTTAAGTTCTATTGATTTAAATAGCTTTAGGACAATAATAACCAGGATGCATCTCATATTTAAATCAAGGAAAAGGTTCAGTTCTGTGTACAAGCAATTAATAAATACGATGATAACTCTTAAACAAAATTCTCTTCACCATAGAAAACAAGTTCGCAGAAAAACATCCATGTAGAATAGAATCCAATTATTAAGATTTTCATATGCAGTTTAAATGATGGATCCCATACAGCTTTTGCGCATGCAATGGAACTGAAACCCCAGACTGGGCTATATGTATCTAGCACCCTGCTATGCCCTGACTTATGACTCACACTCTGAAGAAGTTACTCTAGCTCAGGAGTGTCAAATTACCAGCCCAGAGGCTGGATGCATCATGCCGAATCCATGCCCACCCTATTGCCGGCAATGAAGGAAAAGTCACGATACGTCGTGACACGTCACGTGATGTTGCGAGTTTGACACCCCTGCTCTAGTTGAACCAGCGGAATGTCAGCCTTAGTTGACAACCAGACTCAAATTATTTGAGGTTGGTCAAATATAGGCACCGCCCAGCTGGAGCAGTCCGATGATACGTAATGCCTTCAAGTATCTAGGAAACATAGTGAAGAGCTGAGCAAAGATTTTTTATGAGGCGCCTTGCCAAATAAGAGAATAACTCTCTTGGATTAAAGACAGCTAACTGCAGCCTGATTTAAGACACAGTCCTGAGCCATGGCCTGTCATTGGAAGCAACTGTCTGATCTCTGATATGTTGTTCCTTTTGAAACCTGCTGGTGAAGCACTGATCTTGGACTTACTAATAAATTTGATTCGGTTCTCTGAACTTTTGGACTGTAGTTTGACTACTCTTCTGTATGCTCCTGTTGAAACCAACGCTACTTAGGCAAGCTTTCTTTCCATGAGATTATGTTGGTTCCCATTTCTTCCCTTGTCTTCTCTTATCTCCTCAGCCTTGAATAACTTGCTTTCTACACCTAGCAACTGTGTGTGTATGTGGGTCCGATACCTGAAACAGGACACTTGCAAGTGATTCTAAGTATAGCATAGCAAAACCTTGAATTATTGTACCAACTGAGTTGCTGGGAGTTGGAGGGAGGGTGGCTATATAAGTCAAATAAACAAACAAACAGGGGGAAGAAAGTATCTAGTATTCCCAAATGATGGTATCATTATGGAGAAGACACAAATGACATAATTTGCTTTATTTTTATATCACCTCGATAAATAACCTCATATTTCAAGCTCTTCACAACATCAAAACACAAGAAATAAGAACCATTTGGATTGCTGGGAAGATCTTTATTACTGGTAGAAGGTTATACAAGTAGTCCTCAATTTATGACCACAATTGAGCTCAAAATTTCTGTTGCTAAGTAAGATATTTGTTAAGTGAATTTTGCCCCATTTTACGATCTTTCTTGCCACAGTTGTTAAGTAAATCACTGCAGTTGTTAAGTGAATCTGGCTTCCGCATTCACTTTGCTTGTTGGAAGATCTCAAAAGGTGATCACATTACCTTGAAACCATCATAAATATGAGACAGTTGCAAGAAATCTGAATTTTGATCATGTGACCATGGGGGTCCTGCAATGGTCATAAGTGTGAAAAATAGTCATAAGTCACTTTTTTCAGTGCCGTTGTAATTTTGAATGGTCACTGAATGAACTATTGTATGTCAAGGACTACTTGTAGTCTCTTTCTATGGTTTAATGTGTAATAAATAAAGAGAATTAGGCCAAGGGACATCTGTACCATGAGTCTACTCAATGACAAATCAGATGCTTTTAGGAAGCTCATTTACTAGGTGTCAGGATTGTTAGCTACTGATTGTCCAGCTCTCCATGAATTTGTCCAGCCATCTTTTATATTTATTTAAGTAAGTGGCCACCATTTCTTTTGAAAATACTACATTTCATAGTTTAACAATACTTTGCATAAAAAAAGATGCTTCGTGCCAGTTAATTCTGAGAAGTTGGTAGCTTCTGAATAATGGAATTCCAGACTTAGCAAAACACTGCTGTGAACAGATCTGCAAACAGCTGGATTTTCTTCTTCTGAAATATGATGCATGTGGGGAGATCTTCTGAAAAAAATCACATTATGTAAAACTGACACAAGTGTTCTTTGGCATAGAAGAAGATATGACAGTTCCAGTCTGTACTCTCTGCAGCATCCCCGTCCCCATAAGAGAAAGCGAGAGATGCCAGATGTAGCTGTGGGAGCCCATAAGGACACAGGTCGTGATTCTGCCCTGCAGAAGCAAAACATCTTCACTGATTGTTTCAAATCAGATCGCAAAAAGAAAGAAAGGATGTAGCTACTTTATGATCAATGTGACCAACAGAACCTTGTCTTTCTCTTTGTCATCTTTGGAATGCAATTGCCAGAGATGTCCTTGGACCATCTTGAAAGCAGGGTATATGGGCTCCTTGATGCTCTCTGAGCTTTGTTGTTTTCTTGCAGGTGTTTCATTACACAAACTAGGTAGCATCATCAGTGCTAGTAAGGAGTGAGGTTTGCTCTCTGTTTACATTCTGGTGGCTTGTCCTGTCAGTTGTTGGTGGGACTATTTTTAGCGGTTCCTTGGTTGGGCTTTTTATACTGTTAGCTTTTTTTTGGCAGTTCCTTGAGTGGGTAATTGTTTACTTCCAATTGCGTGTCTATGTCTCTATGTGTCTATTTATGGCTAATTTGTCAGAGTGCCAGGCTTTTGGAAAATCCCTAGCAGGGTATGTGGTACTGGAATGGGACAGCTTGCTGTGGGATAATTCAACAATTCAAGTTAATTATTTAAAATAATTAAAAAAACATTTTAATTTTGTCATTCACATTTCATTCTAATCCTCCCTTGGCATCCTTTCTTTAATGGTTCTATTCCACCATTTCTTCAATATTAGTATAACTCTTGTCCTGTGTTGCTGAGTTGTTCCATGACAAGTTGGCCATGGCGAGTTGTCCTAGACCTGTGTGGCAGTGATGAAATCCCTGGAATCCAAGAAGTCTCCCAATTGCCATTTCCTACAAAGTAGATGCAAAGCAAAAAGCTGATGTCTACACTCTGGATCTAAAATGATACCAAGCCTGCCCATTATTACAGAACTTCATGGTTTAACAATCCACTGCTCTGCTTTCACTGCTCTCTTGTAAAGAAAATAAATCCCCAAACTTTGTGTAAAAAGAAAAAAAAAATCACCTGAAGATAAATAAGAAGGAATACAGACTATCATCCAGTTGAAGGATACAAGTTTGGTATGCAAATCACCAGGTGTCCTTCATATGACTTTTATTCCATGATTGCTCAGTTTCAACCTCTATAACAAAGGTCCCCAACCTTTGGGGCACCAGGGACAGGTTACATGGAGAGAGGTTTTTCTGTGGACCAGAGGGTGTGTGGTTTTGTGTGCTGCCTGTGTCCTGTGGATGGGACTTTCTTTGTTTATGTGGACCGGTTGCTGGCATGCTGCGGCCCTGTACTGGTTCATGGACTGGGGGATTGAGGACCCCTGCTCTATAATCGATGGAAAGGATAATGGGAGCTTTAGTCCCAAATATTTGAAGGAAGAAAAAGTTTCATTAAGGGAAACTAATATAGTCAGTGTTCAGTTTAGATGGGACAACAGATTATCAGCACAGGGCGTTATGTATATGGGGAAAATGGATGGGGAAGTGTATTTTATAATGTTACGAGTGGAACAAAAATCTGATAGATATCAAGTCAGACTTTTGATCCATCTCGTTGTGGCTTTCTGTGGCTTATGCAGACTAAAATCATACCTGTGATACATTTTGTGAAAATCTTTGTCTCACTTATTCATCCAGAAAAGAAATTTTAGGGAAAATTAGAGATTGTGACATTCACCTTAAAATTTCAGAAGGTGATAAAAAAAATGGAAGCTTTCCATCTAAAGCTGCCTCTTGACCCTTAATAAAGTTCATACCATGTAGATGATAGGAGTTTTCTGCTGGCAGTACTATAGTTCTTAACATGCAAAAACTGGCTCAAATTTAGGGGAATTCTATTCCAGTGAATAAATTTTAGTCTCTTTGTTCATAGCTAGAAAGGCTTTGTAGCTGCTGCTTATGATTCACTAAATATTATTTTTGCAGTAACAACTTGCCTACATTAAACAGCATCAAGTTGGAACTTTGACCAAATTGCATCTGAATCACTTTTCCCCAAATATTTTAAATAAGAATTATGTATAAAAAAATAAAAGTTAAAAAAAGGAACAAAAATACAAATGGAAAAATGCAAAATAGAAAAAAGGGGTGTGAAAAAAAAAGCAAAAGAAAAGAAAAGAGGAAAGAAAATGAAGAAAGAACTTCCTCTTTCACCCTAGCAGTAAAAACAATTTTAACAGTTTAATAAGATCTCTAAATAAAACATAACCTCTCTGCTTCCCATAGCTCATCTCTTAGGTAAGGAAAGCAAAATCCAAATGCTATGTCAATCAATTTTTGTCAGCGAAAGTCCAGTAAAGGCAACAAGATAGAACTATTTTCTTCATAATCTCTCTTCTCCCCATGGCTCATCTCTTAGATAAGAACAACAAAGTTCAAATACTCCGTCAATCAATCTTTGTGAGCAAAAGTCCAGTAAGGGCAACCAGATGTTGCCCTTACTGGACTTTTCTTCTTTTAGCCCTGATGGAACAAGTCATTCTTATAAATCTTTCCTGGACTTTTTTTTAAAAAATATTCTTTAACTGCTTCAAAAATAGTCCCAGAAATAATTTGCTGTTCATCTGTGTTTCAAAATGAAAATCCTTCAGAACTTTAAGAGATTCCTCTTATACCCAGAAGTAAATGTTATCTTTTTGTTCATCGCTTTTCAAAAACAGTCCTTCCAAATCTTACCACAGTCTTGTATATATCCTTTTGCTGCATAGTCTAAAAAAAATAATCATATAGTTTTAAAACTTTTTAAATGAAATTTATACCATCATCTTTTTTGGATAGGGGAACTCACCTTTGAATACAGTAAAACCTTTCCAGTTTGAAGGGTCTTAATCTCTCTAATATGTAAAGAATTAAAAAAAAATCCCAAAAAGTGATTAAGATATAAGGCTTGCTTGAGCTTAGTGTCCATAAAGGCTGCTTTGCGAATTTGAGCTTGATGTAAATCCTGACTTTTAGTCACTCCACTCATAAGCCGATCTAAAAGTGACAGTTTCTGTGGTCTACTTGAAGTGACTGTCTGAGCCACGTAGATGATCTCAGTGATCTCTCCTTTGTTCCAGAGAGATTATGCTGATTTGGATCCAACTTCCAGCAGTGATTCCCCTTGCAAAACTGTCTTCCAACTAGCAAACAACTAGCAAAAGCCAGCAAGGTGTCCACTCACCATGGTCCTTACAGGAAGTATCTACTTTGCATCTAAATAATTGATCTGTCGCAGATCAGTGTTTGCTTGCTCAAAAGACCCTTATCTCCTCTTTCCTCCCCAGTGAAAATGAAAAAGTTGAATGCTTGGTTCAGGTCTAATTCGGAAAGAAGACCTCTCCAGATATACCTGCAGAGACAACCCTAAATTATATCCAGCAATCATGTAGAGCTGCCTATGCAAGAATAATCATGATGGTAAGCAAGTTGTCTTTCAGAATGGCCCTTCTTTAATAACTTAAATGATTTGGGTATAAGGTTATACTCAGTTTCCTAACTGTCCTCCACACCAGGGTGATAGTAAAAAAAAGACCAACTACTTACTACAACCATGCAATTGAAGCTCCACTCATTTATATGTGTGCATTGACACCCCTGTTTTTAACACAGGACTGAATTTGATTTATTTTGGTCTAAAGGACAAGAGGAAGAAAATATAAGAAGACTGAGTTTTTATTTACAGAGTCAGTAAATAATTAATTCATTATATCTGAAAACATACCAAATCACTGACTTTTGGCTTTTCAGTCTTATTTATCAAAACAAAATTAAAATACAACTTTCATTCCAGCAGGAGAGTTAACCACAATGTTACACAAATAAATAATAATTGTTCAAGAATAAAATATGAAAAAGCCTGCCAAAAAGTCATACTTACATCACATACTTATACGTTGTATGAATAAGAATAGCCAATTATACATGTTTTCACCCCCCCAAAGTGATGTATTAACACTTCTCTTCAAAATGTTTCCCCTTCTTATCTCAATTTGTAATTGTCACTTTGCCTTGTAATCCCTCCAGCTATGATGGCCAATTGTAACTTTGATGTTAAGAAAGTACAAAGCTTTAATAAAAGACAAAAAATGTTCTTAAAAATTAAATATTTTTCCCCTAGTTAAATGTATATATCCCTATATACAGCACCCTGCAAAATGCTTTATAGATTATTCCGCATCTATGGTCTCCCTTAAATATGTGCAGTACCATAAAAAGAGACTGTCTAGGCCTAGAGGGGCCTCATTCTGGCTTTAATTTATTAAACAATTCCATAATAAATAAATAAGAAACTGTGAAGCCCCAAAGTGAAATTTCAATCTTTAGCATTGTTTATATTTCCAGGAACGCCTGGAAATATAGGCCTCATGTCATTTTTAAGAAAAGAAAACATTTGGTAACTGCAAGCCATTATTCAGTTTAAGAATGTGTGTATTTGCCTATTAAAAAGGCAGGTAGATGGAGGCGGCAGAGAGCATCTCTAGGGAACTAGAAAACATTGGGGAGAATGATCTAACATGGCAGCCATTTATGATTAAGTATATTCTTTGGGGGTGCCATTTTGTGACTGCCCAAAATTTTGCTTTCAAAATTCCAGATATGACCCACGGTGGTGCAGTGGTTAGAATGCAGTATTGTAAACTAACTCTGCCCACAGCCTGGAGTTCAATTCTGATGGGCTCAAGGTTGGCTCAGCCTTCCATCCTTCCAAAGTTGATAAAATGAGGGCCCAGATCAGAGAGGGCTGTAAAGCACTATGAAGTGGTATATAAGTCTAAGTCCTATTGGTATAGCCATCAGCCCTCAAAGGTTGTCATAAGATACAGTTCTTGATTTAAGATGAGTAATTTTATTTGAAAAAGGTGGGTAGAATCTCAAGGCTGCACAGATCACATAGTAGAACATTACTTGATGTACCCCATTCCTCGAGCATACTGTCTCTGATTGATTGATTTATTCCTTTTTCGCTGCATAGACAATAATATGTAGATGATTACATCAATCAATATTGGCCATGCTTGTTTTTCCCAAATATTTTAATGCTTGGATAAATAAGAATATACATGCAGATGGAAAATATAAATTGGTCAATCCAGTTGGGAATAAGATGGTCGGATGAATAAAAGGTCCTAAATGTATTTCAACCAATGTCTACAATAATAAAAGCAATAAAGAAAACAGAGGTTGCTCATGTATACTTTGTTCAGCATTAGCATGAAACAAGTAAGTATCCACTATAAACCACAAAGAGGAAAAATAGCAAAATATATGTTTGCCCCCCCCACCAGATTTTAATAATTGCATCTTGTCACAAACACAGCAAAATACAACAAATACAGTAATATGAATTGCACCACAATCTCAGAATGCACCTGACCCTTTCCCCTCTTGGG
Organism: Protobothrops mucrosquamatus; assembly: GCF_001527695.2. NCBI lineage: Eukaryota > Metazoa > Chordata > Lepidosauria > Squamata > Viperidae > Protobothrops > Protobothrops mucrosquamatus. The sequence goes on from NW_015386438.1 coordinate 140,756, forward strand.
CAAATGTGCAGCCTTTTTTAAAAAAAAGCTCTTTTTGCTACTTTTGGTTTTGCTCAGTATGAAGATCACCAGCTTAATAGAATGTTTTTATGGAACACTTTAATGTGATTTCAAACTACTGTAAGCTAGCCCATTCATGGCTATTCATGGCCATCTAGTGCATAGATACCAGAACTGTTAGTAGATAGTAATCTCTCTGTCTTCCAACTTTCTTCTATCCCTGCCTCTCCTTCTCTTTTCTCTCTCTCACTTTTACGTTCAAGAAGGATAGACAATTTGTGTAGCAGTTCCCAATCTCCTTTGGTAGCCTGGATAAAGATGAGAAATGGGGAATTATAGTCCAATATTGTATAGACTGACACAGACTGCTTTGTCCTCCTAAGTAATACTTAGGAATTTTCCTTCTTTAGGCTTCCATGTTTGATTTGTATATCTGGGATTCAACGGAAAGGCAACTAAAAATGGACAGTCACCTAGTAAGGATTCACCATTCCACTTTCACCAGGAGATTGATGGGTCTACAAAAGTATCATTGGATTGATAATTAGCCATCTATTGAATTCAGCATCTTTAAAAATCAAATAAATGCTTTGCTATGTGAGTTTGTTACATTGATGCTCATGGTAGATCCTTTCACAGATATAAAGATTTTGATCTGTCATATTTGCATAATATTGAATAAATCTTTCAAAAGTTTTGTTAAGCTACAAGCATACAATTAATATTTGAGTGAGTCAGAACTGTGCTTTTGCATATGCATATTATCTCCCGCCATATGAGTTTTAAAATAGTTTTAGAGCCGGTTAAAATTACATTCGCTAAATCCTCAATTGTTAAATCACTTGAGTTGATTTTATTTTATTTTGTATGTTATTTTATTCTTTTTTAATAGTTGAGTTGAAGTAAATGATTCTTTCCCCAGCCAGCAAAAGTAGGGACATTTTTGGATGATTAATTTGAAAAGCTTTAGCAGCTCATAAACATGAACATTGTTAAGCCTCTTCCTGTGAGCTTTTTACATGGGCAAATTTCCTGTTTAATTGAATGTTTAATCTGCCTTGTTGTGATGTGTTCTAATAAGGACAACAACTGTTCTTTCAGAGTGCCTTTGAAGCGATGTATCCCAAGGCCGTTTGGAACAGCATGCGCATCTCAAATATCCTACAAAGGAGATAAAGTCCGCACATAAATTAGGTAGTAATGGTTTCATTCCACTTCTCATTGAAATAAATGGCAAAACTCCCATTGAGTTTAATGGACTTTAGCTTAACTTAATGGGCCAAATTCATAGCCTAACTCTACATTTCCACAACTACTCTTCCGGATTCTTGGAACAGTGAGAGCAAAAGATCAGGCAGTCTTATATCACCTTATCACATCATATCCCTCAGTTATTACAGACTGAATCCATGTTTCCCTATGTAAGAGAAGCGACTTCAATGGGAAGAGAGTTGCTTTCTTATCTGAAGATCAATATCCTAAATCTATCCGGTGAATAGATAATGGCGAACTGGAGGTGATCCTATTTGAAAGCTAGCATAATTTTTCTTGAGTAGGTAAATAAAAATGTAAACATGAAAGATAAAAATTGGCTCAGAGAACTTTAATTCATATGTATTTTCAATTATAAGTAATGCCAGAGACATAGATTCTTCTTCACTCTCCTTTTCATCTATTTATCATCTATTATACAATCCAGCTGATGTTGATTCTTAGTGATCACATAAACAGAATCTCTTCAGAATAATGTCTCCTCATTGCTGTTACAATTGACTCCATCCATCTCATCTTTGGGGCATTCTCTTCCTCTTTTTTCTTCAACTTTTCTAACCACTGTGGCTTTCTGTGTACTGTGCACAAACTATAAAGGTTGAAGCCTGTCTGAAAGAATTATATTTTTCCATGATTTACTAAGGACACAGAAGAGAAATTTAAAAAGAAATTTACACACTCTATTTCTTGAAAAACTGAACTTTCTGACTTAGTTTTCCAGGGTATCTGAACTAAGGCTTGCGACCAAAGTCAAAAATAACAAAAAAAGCTTCTTTCAACATGTAAAAAACAAGAAAAAAGTGAAGGAAATGATTGGTCCATTAGTGGGGGAAAGTGGCAAGAAGATGACAAGCAACAGGGAGAAAGCAAAACTAACTCAGTTTTTGCATCTGTCTTTACACATAGGGAAAAAACAGTCCAACCTATCAAAAACAGTACCATAAAAAACAGATTAGAAACACAAGTTAAGATAGGCAAGAAAATGGTAAGTGAGCACCTGTCTAGTCTAGATGAATTCAAATCACCAGGGCCAGATGGATTACACCCCAAGGTTCTTAAGGAACTGGCAGATGTGATCTCAGAACAATTGAACGATATTTTTCAAAGATCCTGGAGCCCTGGGGAACTACCAGAGGACTGGAAAAGAGCAGATGTAATTCCCATCTTCAAAAAAGGGGGAAAAAAGGACCCAGGAAATTACAGACCTATCAGCCTGACCTCAATACCTGGGAAGATTCTGGAAAAGATAATGAAACAACGAATCAGAGAACACCTATAGGCAAACAAAGTCATTACTAAAAGCCAACACGGGTTTGTCATAAACAGATCATGCCAGACAAATCTTATTGCATTCTTTTACCAAGTGACAAAATTAGTGGACCAGAGGAATGCTGTGGATATAATTTACTTGGACTTCAGTAAGGCATTTGACAAAGTAAATCATAACCTACTACTTGATAAGATAGAAAAATGCGGGTTAGACAGTATCACTACCAGATGGATCCGTAGCTGGCTGACCGGCCGTACTCAGCATGTGGTCCTCAATGGAACTGCATCTACATGGAGGGAAATCTGTACTAGGGTGCCCCAGTGTTCTGGGCCCAGTGCTCTTCAACATCTTCATCAACGATTTGGATGAGGGGATAGATGGGGAACTCATCAAATTTACAGATGACACCAAGTTGGCAGGAATAGCCAATACTCCAGAAGATAGCCTTAAGATACAGGAGGATCTGGATAGACTTGAATACTGGGCGCTATCTAACAAAATGAAATTCAATGGTGAAAAAAGTAAGGTTCTACATTTAGGCAAGAAAAACCAAATGTACAGGTATAGTATAGTGGGTACCTTGCTCAATAGTAGTAACTGTGAGAGGGATCTGGGAGTCCTAGTGGACAATCATTTAAATATGAGCCAGCAGTATGCTGCAGCTGCCAAAAAAGCCAACACAGTGCTAGGCTGCATTAACAGAGGGATAGAATCAAGATCATGTGAAGTATTAATACCACTTTACAATGCCTTGGTAAGGCCACATTTGGAATACTGCATCCAGTTTTGGTCACCACGATGTAAAAAAGATGTCGGGACTCTAGAAAGAGTACAGAGAAGAGCAACAAAGATGATTAGGGGACTGGAGGCTAAAACATATAAGGAACGGTTGCTGGAATTGGGTATGTCTAGTTTAACGAAGAGAAGGACGAGGGGGGACATGATAGCAGTGTTCCAATATCTCAGGGGCTGCAACAAAGAAGAGGGAGTCAAGCTATTTTCCAAGGCACCTGAAGGCAGGACAAGAAGCAATGGATGGAAACTAATCAAGGAGAGAAGCAACCTAGAACTAAGAAGAAACTTCCTGACAGTTAGAACAATTAATCAGTGGAACAACCTGCCTCCAGAAGCAGTGAATGCACCAACACTGGAAGTTTTTAAGAAGAAATTGGACAGCCATTTGTCTAAAATGGTATAGGGTTTTCTGTCTGAGCAGGGGGTTGGACTAGATGACCTCCAAGGTCCCTTCCAACTTTATTATTATTATTATTATTATTATTATTATTATTATTATTATTATTATTATTATTATTATTATTATTATTATTATTATTATTATTATTATTATTATTATTATTATTATTATTATTATCCAGCTCTCAACCCTGATGCTTTGAAATCTAATGGATTTCCCATCTCCTGCAAGTGAAATGGCTCTTAGAAGAAAATCCTAGCCCATTCTGGATGGGTCAGTGAGCACAGAATATCTGCTTGAAGTGGATGTGGAATTTATTCAACAAAGAAGCAATAGAAAGTGGCCACACTTTAGAAGTATTTATTGGGAGGTTTGCTCTTTGTTAAAGAAAGTGCATGGATGAGATTTGCTTCAGAGGGTTTAGTTGAGTCCAATAAAGGGAAAATTCATTCTCTCTTCCTGAAAGGTGTGGTAATTTTTTCCTCTTTATGCTGACCTTGGGTGATGGATCTGGGTCTAGAGAATCTTATTGTGAGTGCAAGGGATTTCCATATCTCAAGGGGATACCCTATGGCAGAGATCCCCAACCTTTTGGGAACCAGGGACCAGTTCTGTGGAGAGAGATTTTTCCGCTGACCAAAGAGAGCATGGTTTTGTGTGGTGCCTACATCTCACGGATGGGGCTTTGCTTGTTTGTGAGGACCGGTTGCTGGCATGTTGCAGCCTGGTATTGTCCATGGACCAGGGGTTGGGGACCCCTGCCCTATGGTTTTGATTAAGTTGTTGATATTTGTCAATTTTCTAGTGGGACATGTGTTTAGTGGTGACACAATGGTTAGAATGTAGTATTGCAGACTAATTCTGCAGAAGTTTGATTCTCACTAGCTCAAGGTTGACTCAGCCTTCCATCCTACCGAGGTTAGTAAAATGAGGACCCAGATTGTTGGGGGCAATATGCTGACTCTGTAAACTGCTTAGAGAGGGCTGTAAAGCACTATGAAGCAGTATATAAGTCTAAGTGCTGTTGCTATTACTATTAGTCAGTTTCAGCCTGAATGCCTTATAGGTGGAAAAGCTTAAGCGGTCTTTATTTTATTGTTTGGGATTTACTGAGGTTTGGCTTGGTGTGTGGTCTGGGGGAACAAGTGTGACAGAGGGTCCTGCTTTCCCACACCATTTTTTTCTCAACTGACAAAGCCATTTGTACTTCTGAACTGTAGGAGAAGTATAGTTTATCTTCAGCCAAAATAAACAAAAACACCTACTTAGATGTTTGAAGCCTCATCTCTGATAGCATGAACATTCATAAACAAAGAATTTGTTTTCTCATCTTGGTAGGTTGTTTTGGTATTGTCACCAATGGAATTAAATAAGATCTACTTTTCCAACTGCTAAGCCCTCACATCTATTTTGAATGCACCCAAGCCCTTAGAAAGTTATAATTGTAAAATATTAAATGATGTCTCAGACTATAAGGCCTGCTAGTGAGCTGTCTAAATAATCAAGTATTTGGAGATGATGAAACAACATTCTTCTACTATATATCAGTCTGAATATAATTAGTTCCCCGACAGTATGGCCCTTCATTATTTTTCTATTTTTTTTGCAATAGTTATCTTCATTTTCTCTTCTCTGTGCAACATCTCTTCATCTGTCATCCAGACAAGAACTTTCTCAAAGACAAACAATGCTAATGAAATGCTGACAGATCTCAATCAATGTCTTTCCTTGCCACCTCTTGATGAAAATCTTACCAATCTGCTAATTCTGTATTGGGTTCCTCTCCTCTGTTCCACATTTGGCCTTAGAGGCATGAAAAAGAAATCATTTTGGCAGTCATCAAGCAGCTTTTTATCAAGCTGACTTGGAGCAATTCACAACAAGGTTGATCATTCCCAGAGGCAGTGTTTCAGAAGGTAAAGCAAAACAACAGAGAAAAGGTAATTTAAAAGGAAAAGAAAAATCTCAGTACCTTTCAATTTATTAAGTTTCTAATGGGTAACAGAATCAAGGACATAACAATGAACTCCATGCCAGTGTAGGAAGGTGTCCAAATGGCACACAGATATTTCATTGGTCTAACTGAAATTGCAGGTAGTCCTCAACTTACAACCATTTGTTTAGTGAGTGTTCAACAGCACTGAAAAAAGTAATGTATGACCATTTTTCACACTTACAACTGTTGCAGCATCCCCATGATCAAAATTCGGATAGTTGGCAATTGGTTCATATTTATGATGGTTACAATATCTGACAAGCAAAAACAAAGGGGAAGCAGGGATTCTTTTAACAACCAAGTTACTAACTTAACAACTGTGGCAAGTTACTTGGCAATAAACTCACAGATTTTCTGGAGGAATATTTAAACTACACAACGGGGACAGTGAGTTAATTGATATAGAACATCCCTGTCCCCGGCAATCAAAAAATTATAGGATTAGCAGTGCATGTAACATACAGTAGATGTGTGTGTGGACAAGAATATGAACCTTGCTGTCAAGCAAAATGAAGCTTTTAATAATGAGTGCCACACAAAGTGCACTAACCAAACAGGTGGTAAAAAAATAGGGGAACTCAGGCACCACACAAGTTATGTAGAAAGTACACACAGGATCAGTCATAAAGGACTCAACTCTCTATACACCAATGCACAGAGTATGAACAATAAACAGGGTGAACTAGAAATTCAGGTAAATGAGGGCAGATATGACATTGTTGTCATTACGGAAACATGGTGGGATGAAACCCACAAATGGAACACACAGCTAGAGGGATTTAAATTATTTAAAAGAAACAGACCAAATAAAAGAGGAGGTGGAGTTGCTCTCTGTATAAGAAATAACTACATCTCTACAGAAATTTCAATTTTACAATGCCTTGGTAAGGCTACACTTCGAATACTGCATCCAGTTTTGGTCACCACGATATAAAAAAGATGTTGAGACTAGAAAGAGTACAGAGAAGAGCAAGAAAGATGATTAGGGGACTGGAGGTTAAAACATATAAGGAATGGTTGCTGGAATTGGGTATGTCTAGTTTAATGAAGAGAAGGATGAGGGGGGACATGATAGCAGTGTTCCAATATCTCAGGAGCTGCCACAAAGAAGAGGGAGTCAGGCTATTCTCCAAAGCGCCTGAAGGCAGGACAAGGAGCAACGGATGGAAACTAATCAAGGATAGAAGCAACCTAAAACTAAGGAGAAACTTCCCGAAAGTTAGAACAATTAATCAGTGGAACAACCTGCCTTCAGAAGCGGTGAATGCTCCAACACTGGAAGTTTTGAAGAAGAGACTGGACAGCCATTTGTCTGAAATGGTATAGGGTTTCCTGCTTGAGCAGGGGGTTGGACTAGATGACCTCCAAGGTCCCTTCCAATTTTTTTTTTTTTATTATTATTATTATTATTATTATTATTATTATTATTATTAAAGGCCATAACATGGGCAATACTCATTTAAAAACGTTTTTACTTAGCAACAGAAATTTTGGACTCGGTTGTGGTGGTAAGTTGAGAACTACCTGTATATAAATCACTTTTCATCCAAACCTCTGAGATATTATCAGAAAACAAGTCCTCAATACATGTGAAATATTTAAAAATAGAATTTAGTAGCAGGTTAGGAATTAGAGTGATACTTGCAGATTAGTAAAAGACCAAAAAAAGGACAAAATGTATAATCACCCAAGAGGGCATACATTTAAAATTATTATATTTTAAAGCTGTCTTGGAGAAAATGAAATTTAAGTGGATAGTGGCAGCTGAGGGGGAGATAGACCATAGGGAGAGACCAGCATCAACAGAAGATGTGGAAGAAGCAGGTAGCATCGAAGCAGAGAAAACAAATTCTGAAACAAAAGGACTTAAAGTCACACTCACTGCTGGGAAAAACAGTGGGAAGCAATGTGGTTTGAATAATAGGATAGTTCCTGTTGTAATGAACTCAGCCTAAATCCTGGGAAGGAAAATCAGGAAATGAGAAAATGAGGAAACTTTGGCAGATACACTTGTGTGCCAGCAAGAAAATAATAGAGACCTACATTTAAGTATAGGCTCCAGCAAGAGTTCGGAAGACTTGCAAGCCAGATTGGATCCTGCACCTACATATGTATTTTTCCTGGAAAGAAATCTGTTTTACCAAGATATGATTTCAAGCTTTACCTGATGCACCTGATTACTACTATTACCACCACCACCACCACCACCACCACCACCACCACCACCACCACCACCACCACCATCATCATCATCATCATCATCATCATCATCATCATCATCATCATCATCATCATCATCATCATCCTCCAGTACATGATGCTTATCACTGAGACCTAATTGCATTCAGAGAGGATTTGAGTGTAAAAGGAAAATGTACTTGCTTCAGAAGGAGCAATGGAACTGGTTTGTAGAGAGCTCTTTCTAAGGGAGAATTTTCTATCATGTTTGAATAGTAGACATACCAGTATTTGTTACAAATTAGCAACAAACTAACCTTCTTTCATGAATACATCTGAACTGAGAATTAACCTCAATGTACATCAACATAATTTGAACTAAGTTATTTATTTTTATTTAAAAAGAGTCATGTTTAAATTCTGATTCTAACTGTGCCATCCTTACTTCTATATCCAATGATGTTACCTAGGTAAATAAGATACAGTTTTGGTCTCACTATCTGGGATCAGTAATGGCAGTGGCAGTTTTCCCATTTTCCCCAATTACTGGACTTTGCTTAACAGTGGTGGTGGGATCCATTAACACGGGGGTCTTCAAACCTGGCCCTTTTATGACTTGTGGACTTCAATTCCCAAAATTCCTCAGCCAGGCATACTGGCTTTATTAACATCTTCTTTCCCCACTCCTCATTGTTCTAGGAAGAGAAGATTGGGGCCAGTGTTCTACTGAGGTCTTAAGTCCTGATGACTAGATATAATATTTCTGCTGTTCTTTATTGGCTGCCCAAACTTTTCAAATAAAAGAGATCTTCTTAAACCATATTGTCCCCTACATACAAATAGCCACCTGCTAGGAACATTCAGAAGTTCTTCCTCTCTTGAGAAATGTTGTGAGGCATAAACATAAACTATGGGATTCTCTCAAAATATTGCACACTCTTAATAAACAATAAAGATGAGAATTTTTGATCATGCAGTGAATTCTTCCCAGTTTGCTGTAGATCAAAATCATGATTCTCTCTGAATCACTTTCACTACAGGGCAGATATAAATTACTGCATCATCATTTTATATTGGGCTTTATATTGGGAGTAATAAAAGCAAAATGTTCATTTCCTTGTTGAATAATTTCCTTCTGTACACTTGTTTTGAATAAAGGATATTAAGGTCAGGATGACCAGAAACTAAGAACAGTGCAAGTTAGAATAATAATAAAATCAGGCTTGAGGGGATGAAAAGCAGGTGGGAACTATATTAATTAGGCAGGAATAATTGAACCTTGCTAACACTGTAAAGAAAAACAACCGAGTAGGTCAGGATACAGAAAACATTTTCTCTGCAGTATTTGGGTGGAATATTTTATTAGAATTATGGCCAACTTTCTCCTCCAGAAAATTATAGATCACATTCCTATTTTATGTGTGTGCCTTTTTTCCCAATAACCAAAAATCCTTTTGGAAATCTCATGAGTTGCACAAGAAAAGCATTGTTTAGAAAGTTCACAGCTTCTCAGTTGAAACCATGGTTAAGTTTACCCTTTTATTGTACAAGGAAGGATTTAGGGTAATAAAATGTCTGCAAGAAAAGAGCAAAACTCCAAGAACATCAAGGACCCCACAGTTCACCCAGAACTACAAATATTCTTTTCTAGATAGATAGATAGTGATGGACCACCCACAACTTCTGAAGGCAATTGTCCTCACTGTTAGGAAGTTTCTCCTTAATTCCAGATTGCTTCTCTCCTTGATTAGATTCCATCCAATATATTATAAAGTCCTACACGACACAAGGCCTGGTTATTTGAGAGACTTTGTTTCCTATATTGTCTGCCCAGACAACACAATTGCACTCCAGGTCTTCTCAATTGGCAGATAATCTTAGGGATTACTACCTGGTGGGACCAAAAAAAAAAAAAAAAAAAAGAGCCTTCTTGGTGGGGGCCTCTCCTCTGTAGAACATAATTGCTCCCCAAGGTACGATTCTTTCTGATCTTGTTGTTTTTTCCAAAAGACTCTGAAGATTTGGTTTGGAGCTGGTGAAGTAATTGATTTGAATGTTTCATTTCTGCCATGGGTGGGATGAGGGTTATGGGCATCAATGTTGTGGATTTTATGTTGTAAGCTGCTCAGAGTCACCTGTGTATGAGTTGGATGGCCATAAAAATTATTTAGTCAATCAGTTAACAAATAAATGGAGCATTTTTGCTGTTTGAGATCCGGGAAGTGGGCAACAGCAAAAATTAAATGAATAAATATATAAATAATTTGCTGAGTTTTCTTAATAGAGAATCAGGATTATTTTCCAACAATAAACAGTAATTCTTACTTATTGTACTGAGCTACCCATAGAGTGCAGCGAATATCCTTCGCTTTGCTTTTCTCCTTATTTGTTTAATAGTTATTTTGTTTGCAAGTTCTTAGTTACAATGCCTTGGCTTTAATTACTTGAATAAATTTTAATGCAATTAAGAGGTTGAATCCCTCTTTGCATCCAGGTGATTATTCAGAGACAGAGGTGCAATTTGCATACCATTATTTCAATAGGAAAAAGCTTTCTCGATATGAAAAAGAATATGCTCATAGATGAATATATGAATGCAGTATATTCTTATTTTAATATATGTGAAAAGTGAAATGACATCAGATGATGCATTCAATACTAAATCCTTGTGTGCAGCAGTATAAATAAGAGTATCTTCTCAAACTCTTGTATGTTGCTCATGGTACACACAGGGGTAGAAACTAATGGTTTTTTTTTCATATGGGATATATAGAGGGTACCTTGCTCAATAGTAGTAACTGTGAGCGGGATCTCAGAA
>NW_015386438.1:151584-166781 GCF_001527695.2 Protobothrops mucrosquamatus
GTAAAAAAGATGTTGAGACTCTAGAAAGAGTACAGAGAAGAGCAACAAAGATGATTAGGGGACTGGAGGTTAAAACATATAAGGAAAGGTTGATGGAATTGGGTATGTCTAGTTTAATGAAGAGAAGGACGAGGGGGGACATGATAGCAGTGTTCCAATATCTCAGGGGCTGCCACAAAGAAGAGGGAGTCAAGCTATTCTAGAACTAAGGAGAAACTTCCTGACAGTTAGAACAATTAACCAATGGAACAACCTGCCTCCAGAAGTGGTGAATGCTCCAACACTGGAAGTTTTTAAGAAGAGACTGGACAGCCATTTGTCCGAAATGGTGTAGGGTTTCCTACCTGAGCAGGGGGTTGGACTCGATGACCTCCAAAGTCCCTTCCAACTTTATTATTATTATTATTATTATTATTATTATTATTATTATTATTATTATTATTATTATTATTATTATTATTATTATTATTATTATTATTATTATTATTATAACATTTGCATGTGCATTATGCTCACAAACATGAAAAGCTGCTTTTTCCAAGCTAAGATTCTTTGTCCATGAGCATCTGGATGTTTCTGCCTCTGATAATTAGAAATTATCCAAAAATTCCAAGAGTGGACTTGCCATCAAGTTTTCTATGATCTCTTGAGGTTCAGGGATCAAATAGAAAAATGCTCAGTCATCCAGCTTTCCCCTTTCCTTTAAACTGGTTCCATTATTATTATAGGTAGTCCCTGAGTTACAACTGTAATTGAACTTACAGCCTTAAGTTGTGACAGTCGTAAAGGAGGTAGCCGGATCTAATTTTACATCTTTTTTGCAGAAGCATTAGATGAAGATAGCAGTTGTTAAGTGAACACGGTGGTCATTAAGCAAACACATTGTTTACTATGGGCCAATGTTTATCAGAAACCAGAAGTAAAAGCCAGTTTCTTGCAAAACTGTCATAAATTGTAGTGACATGATTATGGGACGCTGCAAACAACTACATGTGGGGCAGTTGCTGAATACCCCAAATATAATCATGTGGCAATGGAGGGGCAATTTTGGAACTTCAAAACTGGGTCATAAGTAGCTTTTTGGGAGGTCCATTGTAACTTCAAATGGTCACTAAATGACTATTGAGGACTATCTGCAGTTATACAGATATGTGTGTTGTTGTTGTTAGTTGCGAAGTCATGTCCAACCCATCGCGACCCCATGGACAACGTTCCTCCAGGCCTTCCTGTCCTCTACCATGTTCTGGAGTCCTACTGCTTCAGTGACTCCATCCAGCCACCTCATTCTCTGTCATCCCCTTTTTCTATTGCCCTCAATCTTTCCCAGCATTAGGCTCTTCTCCAGTGAGTCCTTCCTTCTCATTAGGTGGCCAAAGTACTTGAGTGTCAACTTCAGGATCTGGCCTTCTAAAGAGCAGTCAGGGCTGATCTCCTCTAGGACTGACCGATTTGATTGCCTTGCAATCCAGGGGACTCGCAGGAGTCTTCTCCAGATATGTAAGTATGTATATATACACACCTGTACAGGATCATTGTATGATCTCCTTTTCCCCATGATCATTAGCAATGAAGAACTGGGACAGAGATGCTAGAAGTTGAGGGGAAAAACATAGACCCTTTTCATCCTGTTTTCTCCCTTTTTTACATCCTGTTAAGGGTGTGGGCACACAAGGTTGTCTTAAGAAATAGAAAAGTTGCCCAGTGGATGCAAAATGGAAGACACAGGAGACAAGGTGAAAATGAAAAGATTAGATTATCTGGAAAAAAGGATACGACAGGTGGCTTTTATTTTGAAAAAACATAAAAACCTTCTATACATTTGTAAACCTTCAGTTTGTTCAAGCCAAGATGACAGACATAAAAGAGTAATTAAATTAGTTAGATATTGGAAAGAGGATTATTATGTTTTACATATATAGGAATATACACATAAACACACACATATGCACAATTTCCCAGTTATTTCAATCATGTCTTTTTGTTTTGTTTTGTTTTTTTGCCAGCAGCAAAGCTGAAATTCACTGCCGATGGAAAACAACTTGCTTGTTAGTTTTTCTGTGATACTTATAACCAATCTGCTTGTTGTTGCAATGCTAATCATGAACAAGTCTAATAGATTTTGATTTATACATAACACAGTCAGGAAAAAGTACATGTTGGTCTGAAAGAATTCTATTCTGATAAAATTGGAAAGGTGGTGGTAGTGAGGAGAAGCAAATAGCCTTTGCTAACTCTTACATCTTCTAATTATACAACAGCAGTGCTTTCCCCAGTCCGAGCAGTGATTGTTGTCAGGTGAAAGGCAGCACCAAAATGCATAATGTTGAAGAATTAGCAGCTCAGTCCTCACCATTCCTTTCATCTGTCAAGTTTCCCTAAGTGCTTCAAAAAGAAATTGGGGATAATAATGGACTCTGGTTGGATTTTTCTCCTGAGATAATTGCACTGTCATTTCTGAATAACCTTAGAGGTTATTTTATTTTTCAACTTTTTTATTATTTTCAAGGCAATATTTCAAGACTGGGGAATGACTGCTGGGGAGAAAGAGAGTAACAAATGATGGAATTATAGCAGAGTGACTCTGTAGGAAGACATGGGACAAGAGGACTCTGCTAGTAGAGTACAAAGCATGTACTCTTCTTCAGCTATAAAATGCATTGGGCAAGAGTCTCAGCAGAAGACATCTCTTGGCATTGCTTGAAGGACCAAACCAAGTAGGTTCCAACTTGCTAAGCTTAAAGAGCTTCTTTTTGTGGGTCAGTATGTTGTACAACTCTTTTCATTAATTGATGGCATTTTCACCCAAAAGATAGCTGAACTCAGTAACCAAGTTCTTGCATGAATCCAATATAGATATATTTCTGTGTATTCTATATCTCAGGGGCTCCACAAAGAAGAGGGAGTCAAGCAATTTTCAAAGGCACCTGAAGGCAGGACAAGAAGCAACGGATGGAAACTAATCAAGGAGAGAAGCAACCTAGAACTAAGGAGAAACTTCCTGACAGTTAGAACAATTAACCAGTGGAACAACCTGCCTCCAGAAGCGGTGAATGCTCCAACACTGGAAGTTTTTAAGAAGAGACTGGACAGCCATTTGTCCGAAATGGTATAGAGTTTCCTGCCTGAGCAGGGGATTGGACTAGATGACCTCCAAGGTCCCTTCCAACTTTACTATTATTATTATTATTATTATTATTATTATTATTATTATTATCATCATCATCATCATCATCATCATCATCATCATTATCATTATCATTATCATTATCATTATCATTATCATTATCATTATTACTCTGGAGAAGAATGCTGGGAATAGTAGAAGGAAAGAGAGGAGAGGAGAACAGACTCATTTACAGTGATAATGAATGCATCAGTAGAAGACCGAAAGACCAGATTAGGAACAGATCATCACGGAGAAAATCAGCCTGGCTCTCACTGTTGGGAATTAAATAATGACAAATGTGGAAAGTGTTGTTTTCTTAAGTATTATTAAATAAACAGGCTGCTTATTGATCTTTGCATCTACCCACCTTACTTCCAGCAGCTTTCCTCAATGTCACGTCCCTCTCTGAGATTAGTCTTGCAACTCTTTCAGACTAAAAGTGTGATTCGATTGTTGAATAGTCCAGGCTTAACCCTTGAGTAACTGCAGCAGCGTTTTCATTTGAATGCAGAAGCGGAGCTATGGTGGGATATGTGCAAATTTCAGAGGGGGTGGGAAGAGACATCCAAACTGTCACAGCACCAATAAGCACTGTCAAAACATGTCTGGGAAGATTACATTAAGATGTCAAAATGAAAGAGATGTCAGCACAGGCTAAACTACCTGTACAAGTAAACAAAAGATTAAATTAAACACAAGGGACTCCTTTCTAGCCTAGGAAGTGCATAACTATGTGTGTGTGTGTGTGTGTGTGTGTGTGTGTGTGTGTGTGTGAGAGAGAGAGAGAGAGAGAGAGAGAGAGAGAGAGAGAGAGAGAGAGAGAGAGAGAGAGAGAGAGAGAGAGAGAGAGAGAGAGAGAGGGGGGGGGGGGGGGGGGGGGGGGGGAAGGGAGAGTACCTCCATGAATAAAACTCACCCACAGTGAGAATAGAATAGAATAGAATAGAATAGAATAGAATAGAATAGAATAGAATAGAATAGAATAGAATACTTTATTTGGCTAAGTGTGATTAGAGACACAAGGAATTTGTCTCTGGTGCAGAAGCTCTCACTGTACCTGCAAAGCAACACAATAATCATCATTATCATAGTAATATTAATTATTAGTAGTATTAGGCTAGAAGGTGGAGTAAAGAAAATAAGAAGAGTAATTGATAATACCACAGCCATACTATATAGGTAAATAGACATAGACATTAGACAGCACTGTGAGAATTGGGTCTTTAGCAGATTGATGGTGTCTCTAGTTGTTTTGTCATGCAATGCTCTGTAATGGCACCCAAAGGAGAGGAGTTGAAACAGTTTATGTCCAGGATGTGAGAGTTCTGTAAATATTTTCTCAGCCTTCCTTCTGACCCGTGCAATATAAGGTTTTCTATGGAAGGCAGGCTGGCTGCAGTTGTTCTTTCTGCAGTCCCGACTATCGGTTCGAATGTGTACCTATCCTATTTAGTTGCTCTACCAAACCAGACAATTATCAAAGTACAGATAACAGACTTAATAATTCCTCTGTAGAACTGTATCTCTGGAAGTCTGAACTTCCTAAGTCGATGCAGGAAGAACATTCTTTGCTGCGCTTTTTTAGTGATGGTTTGAACGTCAGGTGTCCATTTCAAATCCTCAGAAATTATAAAACCCCAAAACGTGAAGGACTCTACTGCTGATACCCTGCTGCTGCATATAGTGTGAGGTGGTAGAATAGAAAGTTTCTCTTAAAATCCATTCTCATCTCTACAGTTTGAAGCATGTTCAGCTCCAGATTGTTCCAGCTGCACTATAAGGCCAGTTGTTCAACCTCCCATCTATGGACAGATTCATCACTGTCTCAAATGAGACCAACAACTGTTGTATCATCTGCAAACTTCAGTACTTTTATAGAGAGATCCCGAGAGCTGCAATTGGTATATTTTATATCTCAGGGTATAATATTCTGTGAAATTCAAAAGTGAAAAAAATACAGAATACAACCAACCTGTCTGAAGAATTACACAGGAACTTACCTATGAAACATCTTCTCCCTTGTTTGTTTTCTTTACTGTAAAATTGTTTGCTTTTTTGGGGGGGAAAAGAGGTATCATGGCATTTCCTTCCTTTCTGGTGATCAGAGATACAATAGGGGAAGTGTGTACATTTGTCTGAAATGGTATAGGGTTTCCTGCCTGAGCAAGGGGTTGGACTAAATGAACTCCAAGGTCCCTTCCAACTTTATATTATTATTATTATTATTATTATTATTATTATTATTATTATTATTATTATTATTATTATTATTATTATTATTATTATTATTATTATTATTATTATTATTATACTAGGACCCCCTTCTTAGATTACTTTCCTGGATGGCTGAAAGGTACAAATTTGTGATGCTTCCAGAATGTTTGCATAGTTTACTGAGGATGAAGGAAAGACTTGTTCTTTTGGAAATTCTACATTTGGTTCCATAAAAAAAATATATATATCCAATGACATCCTTAATGCTTTATAATGCTTCAGGAACAATAACATACAAAGAACTGTGAAAATAGTGCAAATAAAGTCTTATAATTGAAAGTACAAGATTCTAATGTGAACTAGTACCTTTTGTCTGTGACAGATGTGAAGAGACATACAGTATACCAGGTCTAGTCTATTATTGTAAAATATTATCTTTCTATGGGTTTCTTTTATCTGTCTATCTCTTGGTCTTCACTAGGCTAACAAAGATGACAATTTCATGGGCCAAATAATGGTGAGAATTTTAATTGTACTTTAAAGATCTTAAGTTTAATTCCTGACTTCGACTTAAGCAATCATTTGCTGCTGTATGCACTGAGATTTATTAATTCCATGCCTCATCTAGTAAAAATCCAGCAGATTAAGCTATCTAAGAAAGTTCAAAGGGTCATACATTTGGTAACAACTGGGCTGAAATTTCTCCAAAAAGAATGTTCTTTTCTGAACTTTTTCTGAACTATTGGCAAACTTCCTATTTAAAAATTATTTCCAGACTCTATTGGATATGTTGTTATTCCTGCCAGCTATTTTAGCCAGTTGGAGTCAGCAAACCACCAGAAAGCATTTTTGCTCACATGGTGCCATGTGCTTCCATCGGCTGTTCTGTACAGCAAGTATAAAAAGATACCATTGACTGAAAAACTCTGTTCCTGTAGCTCAGGAGAGGTGGAGACCGTTGGACACATACTCTTTGATGCTCTTTCTATGGCAATATTTGAAAAAAACATATCCTCCCAATAATCAATAGGTATTCTGTCCATTCTAACACTACTTATCTCCAGTGGCTGCTTAAGGACGAACAGGCTGTGATTACGGCGCAGTTGGCTAGATTCTGTGCAGTTTGCACTGGGGATTCGTCGGAAACATAAATAAGATAAATATTATTTTTAGATCTTTTAAAGTTTTTATTTTAAAATTAATTTTATTATATGTGTTCTTATATATCCTTAGATCATGCTCAGTGTATTTTTACATATGTATGTGTGTAAGTAGTTTACAATTGGATATTTTACTGTTTTTGGACACATGGTTGTAATAAACTGATTTGCATTTAAAATCTAAATATTTATTATTCTTATTGCAGATTTTATTTATACTTTGATGACTAGGTTATATAAATACAGGTAGTCCTCAACATGCAACCACAATTGAGCCCAAAACTTTTGTTTCTAAGCAAGATAGTTGCCCCATTTTGTAATCTATCTTGCCACAGTTGTTAAGTGACTCTTTTTTACTATTGTCTGCCATTATAAATGAATAGCCTTTCTTCTGAGAATTTTCTTTCCAACAGCTCCTTCTAACTAGATAGACAGACAGATGGACAGACATCAGTCAGTCAGTCAGTTTGGTACCTTCGAGTCAGTGTTAACTGGTGAATGCCTGGAGTTTAGCCTGTAATTTTCTTGACAAGATTTACCATTATCTTCTTCCTAGGGCTGCGAGAGAGTGAGCGGCCTAAGGTAGGACTAGAAATCCCAGTCTCCCAGGTTTGAACTTTGCACCTTAACTACTATACTAAAATGGTCCTCTGATTTACTGGAGAATGTACTTCTTTAGATTCTATCTGGCAAAATCATCTTCTTATTCTGCCACCTACCAAAGGCAGAGGGAGTATGTTCGTTCATCCCTGTTATTTCTTGATTTTGGTAACACAAGGGCTTTTCTATATGTATGGACCATCACGGATAAAGAGGCATCCCCATGGCAAGGTGGAGGTCATTTGTTCAGATCTTCAAGACGGTGAGTATGGTGTGCTTGAAGCCCCATGTCTTTTGTACATTTGCATGTCGTGTGCATGTATCAAAGGAGAGGGCTTTGATTGCAACCCTGCCTCTGCCATTGTGATGACCCAGGGCCCCGAACGGAGGCAAAGCAATTAGCTGGTCAGAATAATTGTCTTTGTAAGCACTGCCAACGTTCACCCAACAGCCCCCACATATGCTGGCACAAGTTCAATAAAACAGTCAACGGAGTTCAACAGTTCTTTAAAGTAAAACAGATAACAAAGTATGATCTTTTCAATGCCCAGCCTGCCTGTAATCAGCAAACTGCAGAACTGAAGACAGCAAGGAAAACTCAGCAGGAAACAAACTTGATCCAAGATACAAAGAGTCCAGGTACAAGAGCTCACATCACAAGAGTTCAGGTTTGTTCCCGGCAAATGCCCCACCCCACAGCATCTCCTTAAATGCCTACTTCCCAGGTGTGCCTTGTAAAGTAGGGCGTGACACTCTCCTCCCGAGCAAGTGAGCCTCCCTCCGTTGTTCCCTCCTCCTCTCTGCTCTCCTTGCTCTTGGATCTGGTGGGGAGGGGCCTTGCTCCTCGCCTGAGCTCTGCCTTCCCTGTTCCAAACTTGAAGGGCCCTGGCCTGCTTCAGCCTGTTCCTCCCCACAGTCCTCCGAAGCCACAGACACCCCCTCCTGGGCCTCAACAGGGAACTCCATGTCGTCCTCAGAGTCAGGCTCAGACAGAGGCATGACAGCCATATTAAAGATTTTTATCTTCAAATGTGGATATTCCTGCATAAATATAACATCAGAGCTAGGGCCCGAAGTTCAAATCAGAACGGTACATCACTGGTGAATTGGTTAAGCCATTACCAATTACTGACTTTATGGTAATCAAACATGAAGAAATCAAAAGCTATACAAGTAGAACCTACCTTAGCAGACACCAGAAAAAAGTCTGTATTTGCATATCTAAAGGTTGTGCAATTATTTATTTAATGTTTTTCTTTGAATTAATATGTTATAAAATGCTTGAGAAACTCCTTTCATTTATTAGAGATTTCTGCTCTGTGACATATAGTAGATAGTTCCTCTTTGAGGAACACATGTCTGTGATAGGATAGAATTTGCAATATAGTCCTTTTTGATGTAGACTTTATTTTATTCTCTATGCATGGAATCTGATTTTTGTGTCAAATTTGATTTGCATATAATATGTGGGAATATTTTTGAAGCCCCCCATCTGTATCTCAACATCATTTCAATAAAATTATATATTTTTACTCCTATCTGTTCCATCTGATTATTTAGAATTACTGTCCCCAAGCTGTCTAATTCCCATTCAGAATCATTATTGATACAGAAGAGTGATGCTCTTTACTGCAATTGTTTAAAAGAATAAAATGGAGGGTTTTTAAAAGTGGCTAATCATACATTATCTCTGGGAAGATACGGACATTTAAATTATATGCTGATAAATTCATTAGGAAGAAAACCTGCTGGCAGTCTAGATATTGCACTAAAAATAAAACACAAAAGGATCACGTATCATTGCATCTGCAACATTTATTGGACAACTAATTACATTTTAAACTACTTTTCTCTATTTTCTGGTATTATTAAGCAGACTGTACAGAGTTGATCTCAAAAACATGCAGTATTAATCACGAAACCCTCACTATATACAAAATGATAGTTAATTCAATTTTAATTGAAATAATTAAAAATCATGAGGTCCTTTGTGCTCTCCGAGCTTGGTTGTTTTCTTGCAGACGTTTCATTGCCCAACTGGATGACATAATCAGTTCTACTGGTACAATTAAAAATTCCCAGAATCTAGTTTATTTTTTTTAGTTCAAGCTGCACCATCAATGTTTCTTTCTCCATTAGGATCCAAGGATTTTCTCAACCCTAACCCTAACCCATTAGGATCCAAGCAATAATAGGATATGCTATTCTCCTGACATTATTCGATTTGAGAACTAAATCTGAACTCTCAGTCTGATTTAGAAAGCCAGTTCAGTTCTAAGGAGATTGTTCATTCTAGTCCTTCCTTAGATGTGAAAATTGGGCAGGAGACTTTGGGACAATTTTTATTTCTCAGCACAAGCCACCTCAGAGGGTTATTGTTGTAGAGAAAAGAGAAAGGAGTACAGGTAGTCCTCAACTTACGACAACAGCCGACCCCAAAATTTATGTTAAGTGAAAAATTTGTTAAGTGAGTTTTACCCCATTGTATGACTTTTTTTGCCACATTTATTAAGTAAATCCCTGCAGTTGTTCAGTTAGTAAAATGGTTGTTAAGTGAATCCAGCTTCCCCATTGACTTTGTCAGATGGTCGCAAAAGGGGATCACATGACCCCAGGACATTGCAACTGTCATAAATGTGAATCAGTTGCCAAGCATCTGAATGTAAATCACGTGACCATGGGGACACTACAATGGTCATAAGTATGAAAAATTGTCACAAGTCCCTTTTTCCGGTGTTGTTGTAACTTTGAATGGTCATTAAACAAACTGTTATAAGTTGAGGACTACCTATATTAGGCATGTTCGCCACCTTGAGTTATTTGCACAAATAATAAAGGTGGGATAAAAATAAATAAATCATCTCTCTCTCTCTCTCTCTCTCTCTCTCTCTCTCTCTCTCTCTCTCTCTCTCTCTCTCTCTCTCTCTCTTCTTTGACTAGGAGCCGGGAGATGCAATCCTGATTGTTTTGTGTGGAATGAAACTATTAGAAGTAATTATATTCTCCCTATGCAAAACATCATTGTAATCCTATCATTTAAGTCAAAGTATTTGCTGGCTCATTTGATAACCTACTTATTTTATTTTTATTTTTATTTATATCCCGTCTTTATTATTAACTCAAGGAGCAAAGATATCCAACACATCTTCCTTCTGCTCTTTTTCCCACCACAACAGCCCTGTCAGGTGAATCGGGCAGAGAGAGAGAGAGTGACTGTCTCAAGGTTCGACAACTGGCTTTTATGCCTAAAGCAACATGTGAACTTACAATCTCTTGTTTTCTAGCTTGGTGCCTTAATAACTAAACCAGGGATCCCACTACCGGTCCATGGCCTATTTGCAACCGGGCGGTTGAGTGGCTGGCTGGTGTGCGCACATGCATCACTGACACTCAGGGCCCCACTTACACAAGCATTGTGGGGTCTTGTGGCCCCACTCATCTGAGCATCATAGGTACTCAGGGCCTCACTTGTGTGAGCCTTTGGGACCTCACTCATGTGAGTGTCATGGGTGCTCTTGGCTCCAATTGCATGAGGAACATGCTCGTGCACACACAAGCATGCATGCATGCATTTGCCCCTCTCACAAAACCATCCCCTCTTTCTCCCCTCCCCCCTCCAGGCCATCAATCCAGAAAGGTTGGGGAACTCTGCACCAAATCATACTGGCTGTCAAGTGCAGGAAATCAGAAGTCCAGCAGTTCAAATGAATATATATCAGTTTATTGTATGTTAAAGCTTTCTACAAGAATTCCAACTACTAAAGGTCAAAGCAAACTGGCAGTAGATAAGAATCAATGGAATTCAAGGTGAGCTTAGATCTCTTGTGGGTATGAAAAGACTCAACACTGATGACTTATTTGACATCTCCATCAGGCTCATTTCCTACACTGGCTCAGCCAACTTAGCCCACCACAGCTAGTCAATCAGGAATATATGCTTGCATAGTGCTGATGCCTCTTTTCCCCTTAATTACTTCCCAGTGCTTCTAAGTAAGAGTGGAATGACTCTATATACAGTTCCTCATGGTATCACTAATAGTATGGGTTGGAAAACATTTTTCCCAGCCACTCCTGCAAGATCACAAATAGGATAGTATGCTGATGTTACACTTCAGCAACAGGTAGTCTTTTGTTTGCTAAGAAGCAGATCCTCTTTCCTAGGATACGGCTAGGCTAGCTATTTAAAATGCAGAGTCAGTGTATTACATTGTTCTTTATGCCCATTCCAGATGGCAAGGTCTGAACCATCCCTCTCTTTTTTTTCCAGTATGCCTCTTCCTTTGAAACAGATAGGGCACCTTTATCATTAACATTCTCTGTGTGCAGCATTACTTGACTTTTACATTATTGCTTGCACTATTACTATGCATGCATTATTTATACGGTTGGCTATCAAAGAAAAAAGGCAAGCAATTTACTTGTCAAAACATATTAGAATGCATGACTTTAAATCAAAGTTGCAAAGGTTGGGTAAAAAGCTATAATAAATGCACTTCAGCTAATGTGCCTGTGTCGCGAACTTGGACCTTCTATGTATCAATGAAGAAACCTATAATAATTTCTGCAACTTTTGTCAAATGACTGTACTCTGCTTTTAATTGGGTGATATTCAATATTAATTTGTGGACTCAGGATTTTTTCCCTTTAATGGTTTGTTTAGGAAGGAAGGAATCTAACCCTGTGCTTTCATGCTATTGGTATCTAATCATTGCTGGAATTCAAATGCCTGCAAGAAACTTGCAATTCAAGCTGAAGCCTCTGTAATGTTTTTTTTAACAATAAGAACTCATCTGAAAGCTTTCTTCTACTTTATCCATCCATATGTAATAATAATAATAATAATAATAATAATAATAATAATAATAATAATAATAATAATAATAATAATAATAATAATAATAATAATAATAATAATAATCAAGTTGGAAGGGACCTTGGAGGTCATCAAGTCCAACCCCCTGCTCAGGAAGGTAACCCTATACCAGTGATGGCGAACCTTTTAGAGACCGAGTGCCCAAACTGCAACCCAAAACCCACTTATGCATCGTCGGGTGCCGGGTGGGTGTGTCCCATTGGGTGGGTGTGGCTGTGGTGGTAACAGCAGACTGGGTGGAACTAAAAAGTTCAATCAATCCCAACTTTGCAAGATCTTTTTTTTTCCTACGAGAAGTTGAAATTGATTGATTGAACCTTTTTTTTGTACACGGCGGCAGAGGCCTAAAACGAAAAGGTTTTATAAAACCCAGCTGAAGACCTAGGACTGGGGCGATGGCACGCGTGCCCACAGAGTGCCACCTCTGAGTGCCACCTCTGGCACCCGTGCCATAGGTTCGCCACCACTGCCTATACCATTTTAGACAAATGGCTGTCCAGTTTCTTCTTAAAAACTTCCAGTGTTGGAGCACTCACCGCTTCTGGAGGCAGGTTGTTCCACTGGTTAATTATTCTAACTGACAGGAAGTTTCTCCTTAGTTCTAGGTTGCTTCTCTCTTTGGTTAGTTTCCATCCGTTGCTTCTTGTCCTGCCTTCAGGTGCTTTGGAAAATAGCTTGACTCCCTTTTCTTTGTGGCAGCCCCTGAGATATTGGAACACTGCTATCATGTCCCCCCTCATCCTTCTCTTCATTAAACTAGACATACCCAATTCCAGCAACCGTTCCTTATATGCTTTAGCCTCCAGTCCCCTAATCATCTTTGTTGCTCTTCTCTGTACTCTTTCTAGAGTCTCGATATCTTTTTTACATCGTGGTGACCAAAACTGGCTGCAGTATTTCAAGTGTAGCCTTACCAAGGCATTGTAAAGTAGTATTAATGCTTCACGTGATCTTGATTCTATCCCTCTGTTAATGCAGCCTAGCACCGTGTTGGCTTTTCTGGCAGCTGCAGCACACTGCTGGCTCATATTTAAATGATTGTCCATTAGGACTCTGAGATTCCTCTCACAGTTACTACTATTGAGCAAGGTACCCCCTATACTATACCTGTACATTTGGTTTTTCTTGCCTAAATGTAGAACCTTACTTTTTTCACCATTGAATTTCATTTTGTTAGATAATGCCCAGTGTTCAAGTCAGTCCAGATCCTCCTGTATCTTAAGGCTATCTTCTGGAGTGTTGGCTATTCCTGCCAGCTTGGTGTTGTCTGCAAATTTGATGAGTTCCCCATCTATCCCCTCATGCAGATCGTTGATGAAGATGTTGAAGAGCACTGGGCCCAGAACAAAGCCCTGGGGCACCCCACTACACACTTCCCTCCATGCAGATGCAGTTTCATTGAGGACCACATGCTGAGTACGGCCGGTCAGCCAGCTACGGATCCATCTGTTGGTGATGCTGTCTAACCTGCATTTTTCTATCTTATCAAGTAGTAG
The DNA here is from genome assembly GCF_001527695.2 of Protobothrops mucrosquamatus. Taxonomy (NCBI): domain Eukaryota; kingdom Metazoa; phylum Chordata; class Lepidosauria; order Squamata; family Viperidae; genus Protobothrops; species Protobothrops mucrosquamatus. The sequence continues at coordinate 165,094 of NW_015386438.1, forward strand.
GTTGTGATCTACTTTGTCAAATGCTTTACTGAAGTCCAAGTAAATTATATCCACAGCATTCCTCTTGTCCACTAATTTTGTCACTTGGTAAAAGAATGCAATAAGATTTGTCTGGCATGATCTGTTTTTGACAAACCCATGTTGGCTTTTAGTTATGACTTTGTTTGCCTGTAGGTGTATGCTGATTCGTTGTTTGATTATCTTTTCCAGAATCTTCCCAGGTATTGAGGTCGGGCTGATAGGTCTGTAATTTCCTGGATTCATTTTTTTCCTTTTTTGAAAATGGGAACTACATCAGCTCTTTTCCAGTCCTCTGGTAGTTCCCCAGTGCTCCAGGATCTTTGAAAAATATCGTTCAGTGGTTCTGAGATCACATCTACCAGTTCCTTGAGAACCTTGGGGTGTAATCCATCTTTGTCCTGGTGATTTGAACTCGTCTAGGCTGGAGAGGTGCTCACGTACCATTTTCTTGCCTATCTTAACTTGTATTTTTATTCTGTTTTTTATGGCACTATTTTTGATAGGTTGGTCTGTTTTTTCCCTTTATGTAAAAACAGATGCGAAAAATGAGTTAAATAGTTCTGTTTTCTCCCTGTTGCTTGCTTGCTTGCTTGTTATAGAACAGAAATGTAAAGGGTGTTGTACAAATCCTAAATGAATTAGATGTGTCCCCAAAGGACATCCAACAATTACTGCCTTATTATTTTCAACATGGTAGAAAAGAGAAATGGTTAAGTAATAATAATATTTTATCATTTTTTCTATAACAATGTTAAATGTACAGTTTCATTAATGTCAGGCTTGTTTTTAAATCCTCATCCTGCCCATTTCTTTAACCTCGCCCCACCATATTGAAATATAGCCTCTCAGCTCTTCCCCAAAAAATGAAAATTGGCTCTTGACTCCAAAAGTACTCTGTTGTTATAGAACAACTATTTAGTTAGCTACCAAATACAGTGGTACCTCGATACTCAACTGCATCAAAAATTTTGAGGCAAAATATTGTCCCAATACTCATTGTTTGGTACTCAACATGCTGTGATTGGAAAATGGGGATGGCTGTGGAGAACAGACAGGAAATTGGCCATGTTGCGAAGGTCACTGCAAAAGGAAGAGGGGGACAGCCACAGAAGATGGACAGGAAGACAGCCATGCTAAGAAGGTCACCGACATCGGAAAAGGAATAGACAGGAAGTCCTTCCCAGCTGAAACAAAGGATCACATGGTAAACCATGTGGTTTGTTTGGCAATTGAAATTTTTAGTGTTGTGTCCCGTGCCTGCAGAAGCAGGCGCGGGAAGTTGCAAGAGTCCCGGGCATTTGCAAAAGCTGCCCAGGACCAGACTGAGCGGTGCCAGCCTTGCGCGCATGCGCAAGGTGGGAAAGGACTGACTTGTGATTGGTTGGAATTGCCCGGGGATCGGAGGGTATATATAGAGGCTTGCGCGCCTCTGGGCTTGTCGTTGTTCGTAGATTGGAAGCAGAGAATAAAGACTTGTTAGAAATGCTTCGTCTCAAGCGCCATTATTCTCCGGACTTAACACTGGCGACGAGGATGGGATCCAGTCTATACAGCTAGGGAAGCTTGAAGACTCACCCAAAGAAGTCCGGAAGAGGAAAACGGCGTGGAAGTCAACGTTATCCTGCCAGTACGAAATCGCTGGAGGGTGCATGCGGCTGAAGAAGACT
>NW_015386438.1:166881-174997 GCF_001527695.2 Protobothrops mucrosquamatus
ATAAGGGAGGAAGGCTTAAAGGCTGCCACAATGTTGTGCGTTTGTGGGCAAGACGCCTTTGAGATCGCCGAGAACCTAATCGCCCCGGCCTCGCTGGAAACGGTGTCATACTCCGATCTGAAGAAAGTTTTAAAGGAACACTTCCAGCCCAAGCAATCTGTCATGGCTTGGAGGCACACATTTCAACAGAGGGATCAGCAAGCTGGGGAATCAGCAAAAGAATACATTGCAGCTTTGAGAAGAGCAGCTAAACCGTGTGATTTCAAGGACTTAGAGGAAAGACTGCGTGATCGTTTTGTGTGCGGACTGAGGAACAGAGACTTACAGCAGAAGCTGTTTGCTAAGGAAGATGTCTCTTTCCAAGATGCTCTGCGAGAGGTTTCAGCAGAAGAATCTGCAAGTGGAGTGGTCAAGAATTTGCGGCCCACTCGAAGTGCTCCAGTGACTGCAACCATCCACAAGGAGGTGGACAAGCGGTACCAAGCAGCTGGGAAAAGGTCCAAAGATCGTCAGGACAAGGGCCCAGCTGAGGTTCGTTGCTTCAGATGCGGTGGTCGCCACAAGCGAGCGGAATGTCGGTTCCGTTCCGCTATTTGCCGAGCGTGCGGAAAGAAAGGCCACATCGCTGCGGTCTGCCTGGGTCGACAGAAGGAGTTTCTACAAAACAACATGATTCGCCATGCTACCGCGGCTCCTTCACACCCTTCTACCAAAGGTGGCGTCCATGTTGGGCGCAGCATTATTTTATCTAGGGGGGAGGGGTGTTGTGTCCCGTGCCTGCAGAAGCAGGCGCGGGAAGTTGCAAGAGTCCCGGTCATTTGCAAAAGCTGCCCGGGACCAGACTGAGCGGCGCCAGCCTTGCGCGCATTCACAAGGCGGGAAAGGACTGCCTTGTGATTGATTGGAATTTCCTGGGGATCAGAGGGTATATATAGAGGCTTGCGCGCCTCTGGGCTTGTCGTTGTTCGTAGATTGGAAGCAGAGAATAAAGACTTGTTAGAAATGCTTCGTCTCAAGCGCCATTATTCTCCGGACTTAACATTTAGTACCCGGTGCGCCTCCTGGAATTAATTAATGATACCAATAACTAGCGAGGTACCACTAGGAGAAAAAAAAGGAGGGGAAGGGAAATCTTCATGAACTGAGCTCAACTCTTGTGTAATTTTTGTCATTTTTTTGGCACATAATAAAAGTGAATTTCCATTGCTGCCTTCCAGGATATTTTTTTCAACTTTCTAGTCTATCCCAAAGTTCTGATATTTTAGGGGTCTTTCATCTCTGCTTAAGTGTTCATACATTAGTATAAAATCTCTATTCTATCTCCGTTTCCTGCTGTTTCCTTTAAAACAAGTAGGTGAGGAGGCAGAGAAAAAATAATGTTAAATAAAAAAAAAGTTCCAAGGTTTACAAAGGCCTTTTACTTTATGGAGATTGATGGATATTTGTACGCAACATGCAAATAGGTTTAGTCAACGTTTCATTGAAAACAACATTGGAGATAAAGATAAGAAAAATGGCATTTCCTTGCTGCTTGGAGAGTACAAGACATACAGTATCTGGCTGGATTTTCCGTCTCTCAGCCTGATAAAGCCACCAAATTATCTGTAAGAGACAATGACTAAATGCCAGCTTCGTTCAGTAAATAAATGATTATCCTTCTAAGTAACTGAAAAGTAAAAGGAGGCGGGTGAAGAAGAGAACCAGGAGTCCACAGAGTTCACTGTTTTCAACTTGTGAAATGCCAATCATTATGATGGATAGGATGCATCCAATGTATAGGACGATCTTCCATGGTCTAACCTAACATAAGCTCCTATACAAAGAACGCTCAGGACTAAAAGTGAGAGGTTTTGACCTCAATACAGTAGTGTTTTGTAACAGCAGTACTTTTTTTTATTCTCCTAAGAATGTCAATTTTCATTTACACTGACATCATATGAGGATAACTAAAGGTAGTCCTTGACTTATGACCAGTATTGAGCCCAAAATTTAAGAGAGAAACAATTAAGGAATTTCCTGACAGTTAGGACAATTAATAAGTGGAACCGCTTGCCTCCAGAAATTGTGGGCGCTCCATCACTGGAGATTTTTAAGAAGAGGCTAGACAGTCACTTCTCTGAAATGGTATAGGTTCTCCTGCTCAAGCAGGGGGCTGGACTAGAAAACCTCCAAGGTCCCTTCCAGCTCAATTCTATTCTAAAAGACACTGGTTAAGTGAGTTTTGCTCCTTTTTATGATCTTTCTTACCGTAGTTGCTAACTGCTGAATCACTGTAGTTGTTAAGTTAGTAACACAGTTGTTAAGTGAATAACAGAATAACAGAGTTAGAAGGGACCTTGGAGGTCTTTCAGTCCAACCTGCTGCTCAAGTAGGAGACCTTATAGCATTTCAGACAAATGGTTGTCCAATCTGTTTTTAAAAGTGTCTGGTGTTGGAGCACCCACAACCTCTAGAGGCAATCTGGCTTCCCTATTGACTTTGCTTGGCAGACGGTCACAAAAGGTGGTTGCATGACCCCAAGATACTGCAACTGTCACAAATACATCCCAGTTGCCAAGTGTCCAAATTTTGATCACATGACCATGAGAATGCTGCAACAGTCATAAGTGAGGAAATAGTCATAAGTTACTTTTTTAAGTGCCATTGTATCTTTGAACAGTCACTAAACAAATGGTTGTAAGTTGAGCACTACATGTACTTTCTTTACTCTTCCTATGAAATATAGAACTGACTTGTTTTCTTTCAGGATTGATCATTTATTAAATTTATATGCTTTATGAAATTTATGTTCTTGCTATTGTTGTCAGAAATATAGGAAAATTAACAGCCTCATTTATGTATCCCAATTCTCTTCGTTGGCTTTGCAGTTATTGAAAAGCCTTTCATAATGTATTCCGAAGTGATGTAAAATTGATGATGATAAAGATGATGATTTCTTCAAAAAAAGAGAGTTAGTTAAATAATTTTTAAGTAAAAGTTGCCCAGGCGTCAATTAATTCATAATGTTTTTATGTGAAACAATTTTTTCTTCTGTCATTCTCTTTTCAGGTCTTTTCAAGCATCAGGATTCTCCTCCTCCTCCTCCTCTCCTCCTCCTCCTCCTCCTCCTCCTCTCTATTCTCCTCCTCTTCACCATTCAGGCTGAAAAGTAAACTAACATTTTTCAAAAAAATTAAATAAAATCAGTTCTTTCAAAATAATATAATTAGAATCCATGAAATATCTTGACAGACTTGAACACTGGGCGCTATCTAACAAAATAAAATTCAATGGTGAAAAAAGTAAGGTTCTACATTTAGGTAAAAAAAACCAAATGCACAGGTATAGTATAGGTCAGGGGTGTCAAACTGCTGGCCTGTGGGGCGGATGCGTCATCCAGAAGCCACGCCCACCCCATTGCCGGCAATGGCAAAACAGTCCCAATACATCTCGCGACGTCACATGACATCGCGAGTTTGACATGTCTGGTATAGGTGGTACCTTGCTCAATAGTAGTAACTGTGAGAGGGATCTCAGAGTCCTAGTGGACAATCACTTAAATATGAGCCAGCAGTGTGCTGCAGCTGCCAAAAAAGCTAACACAGTTCTAGGCTGCATTAATAGAGGGATAGAATCAAGATCACGTGAAGTGTTAATGCCACTTTACAATGCCTTGGTAAGGCCACACTTGGAATACTGCATCCAGATTTGGTCACCACAATGTAAAAAAGATGTTGAGACTCTAGAAAGAGTACAGAGAAGAGCAACAAAGATGATTAGGGGATTGGAGGCTAAAACATATCAGGAACAGTTGCTAGAATTGGGTGTGTCTAGTTTAATGAAGAGAAGGACGAGGGATGACATGACAGCAGTGTTCCAATATCTCAGGGGTTGCCACAAAGAAGAGGGAGCCAAGCTATTCTCCAAAGCGCCTGAAGGCAGGACAAGAAGCAACGGATGGAAGCTAATCAAAGAGAGAAGCAACCTAGAACTAAGAAGAAATTTCCTGACAATTAGAACAATTAATCACTGGAACAACCTGCATCCAGAAGATGTAAATGCTCCAACACTGGAAGTTTTGAAGAAGAGACTGGACAGCCATTTGTCTGAAATGGTATAGGGTTTCCTGCCTGAGCAGGGGGTAGGACTAGATGAACTCTAAGGTCCCTTCCAACTTTATTATGATAAATAAAAGACTATGATGGGACTTTGGTACTCTCTGAGCTTGCTTGTTTTCTTGCAGACATTTCATTACCCAAACTAGGTAACATCATCAGTGCTACTAAGTAGTTCTGTGTTTGCTCTCAGTTTATATTCTAGTGCAGGGTTGTCAAACTGCTGGCCTGCGGGCTGGATGCAACATAGAGAAACCGCGCCCACCCCATTGCCAGCAATTGCAAAAAAGTCATGTGACATTGCGAGTTTGACACCCCTGTTCTAGTGGCTTTCCCTGTTAGAGTTGGTGGGGGTGGTATTAGAGATTCTTTGGTTGAGTTGTTTGCTCTTGGCTTGATTGGAAGTTTCTTGATTGGAGTATTGTTTACTTGATCATAGACAATATCCCAACCTGTATAAGGCTATAACCACACACACACACACCCCAATAATACTTATAACATGATTGTTAAGGAATAAACTCAACGATCAGTAAATATGCTTTACACTGGGAATCATTCAATCATATTTCTCACTTTTCAGAAATGGGTAAAGGAGAGAATATGAGCCATTTGCGAAAGGAGAAAATTTGAAAATTGTTTTCTGGATTGTACATTGCTGGACTATAATGTAATTTATGACCATTTCAGTGTCCTGTGGGTCAGGTGATCACAATTTGTGACCTTCTGTCAAGCAAGGTGAATCTGGGGAAACCAGATTCACTTAACAACCATGTTACTAACAACTGCAGTGATTCACAACAACTGCGGCAGGAAAGATTGTAAAATGGGGCAAAACTTGCTTAACAATTGTCTTGCTTAGCAACAGAAATGTAGGGTTTAATTGTGGTTATAAGTGGAGGACTACCTGTATACAAATATGACAAGATAAAAATTCCTAAATCATTCCTAAAGCCAAGAAAGAAAAAAGAGTGGATGGAATGAAATAATGTTCATTTTATGCTTTGGAAGAAAAGATACTTTTTTTAATCTAGTGCAGTGGTGGCAAACCTATGGCACGGGTGCCAGAGGCGGCACTCAGAGCCCTCTCTGTGGGCACGCATGCCGTCGCCCCAGTCCTAGGCCTTCAGCTGGGTTTTATAAAATCTTTTCGCTTTAGGCCTCTGCCGCCGTGTACAAAAAAAAAGGTTCAATCAATCAATTTCAACTTCTCGTGGGAAAAAAAAAGATCTTGCAAAGTTGGGATTGATTGAACTTTTTAGTCCCACCCAGTCTGCTGTTACCACTACAGCCACGCCCACCCAATGGGCCACACCCACCCAATCGGTCACACCCACCCGGCACCCGATGATGCATAAGTGGGTTTTGGGTTGCAGTTTGGGCACTCGGTCTCTAAAAGGTTTGCCATCACTGATCTAGTGCCTTCTCAGTATATTGGACTTAATTCCTATAATATTTACTAGTGGAGATCTCTTTTTTATTGTCTATGGATGATAGGAACTGATTCAAATTATTGCAGAGTCCCAAACAGAAAAAAGATAGGACATCTGTAGGAAAGATACATACACCATAAAGGACTTCTCAGAAAGAATAAAAAAGAAATTTCAATAACACCATGTGGATAATAGTGGGCCTCAGTTGCCTGAGTTGTATAAGATGCATGACTAGTGGTTTTCTAACACTAAAGTTAATTTCTTTTTTAATAATAATGTTTAACTATTACATTAAAACAAATAAAAGTAATATAAATTATAAAAAATAAAAGAAAAAAATTACATTAAAGTTAATTTCAACTATTTTTTTTAAACAGGCATCTATTTGCTTTCATCTCATCACTGTTTTATTAAAACTGTTGTACCACCTTTTAAAAGTTCTCAGGGCAGTTTATAGAATGATGTCCAAGCACTTTGTTTTAAAAAAAGGAAAGTGATAACAGTAGAATAATATCATACAATGTGAACATACTATACAAATAAAAATAAATATTATCAGAATAACTAAAGAAAGTAAATGTCATTCAGCAAAAAAAACACAAAAAACCCCCCAACAACATCCTAACCTAAACTTGGAACAGCTTACATCCTGCAATCATACGTTTAATTCCACGAAACAACATCTGCCTATCCCAAGTCCTTGGGAAGAACTTGGTAGGTGAATAAAAACGCCAAATTCAGTCTAAACCTTTGGCTGGCAGAGCAATCAATCATCATCATCATCATCATCATCATCATCATCATCATCATCATCATCATCATCATCATCAATCATCAAATATAAATAGAACAACTGTGGAAAAAGGAAGCAAAGATAGTACCTGTTGTGTCCTGAGCCTGCAAAAGCAGGCTCGGGATGTTGCAAGAGTCCCGGGCATTTGCAAAAGCTGCCCGGGACCAGACTGAGTGGCGCCGGCCTTGCGCCCATGCACAAGGCGGGAAAAGACCGCCTAGTGATTGGTTGGATTTGCCCGGGGATCAGAAGGTATAAATAGAGGCCTGCGTGCCTCTGCTCGGGTTGTTCGTAGATTGGAAGCAGAGAATAAAGACTTGTTAGAAATGCATCGTCTCAAGCGCCATTATTCTCCGGACTTAACACTGGCGACGAAGGTGGGATGCAGTCTATACAGCTAGGGAAGCTTGAAGACTCACCCAAAGAAGTCCGGAAGAGGAACAACGGCGTTGAAGTCAGCGTTTATCCTGCCAGTACGAAATCGCTGGAGGGTGTGTGCGGCTGAAGAAGACCCAGATCCTTGATCATGGCGAAAGTTGGGCGTTACTTGTTAGAAATGCATAGTCTCAAGCGCCATTATTCTCCGGACTTAACAGTACCAATGATAATAAGCCCCTTGGGTGCAATCGCAAAACAAGTGGAGTCTCACTTGAACACCATCGGCATTGACAAATTCATCATCAGCCAATTGCAAAGGGCAGCTTTACTTGGAACAGCTTACATCCTATGATGATACCTCTAACACCATCAAATCCATATCTGCCTATCCCAGGACTCAATAGGCAGACAAAAATGCCAAATCCAATCTGAACATCTGGCTGATTGTGCGGTGGACAATAAAATATAAACATTACTGCAATACTTCAAAACTAAGGCAAATGATTACTTTTTCCTCTTATTATCACAAATAACATGGTGCTTTATCTATTGTCCTGATGCTAGCCTAAATCTTGATCTGTCCTTCATAATACTTGATTTTGCTATTGCATTCAGAAAACTGAACATTCAAAATAATTATTGCTCTCTAAAGGGCAGAAATGAGTGAATGAGTTCACTTTTGACTTTGTCAGCTGATGTGCAACCCTGAGCTAAGCCTGCATGATCTCTATCAGTCAATTTAAAGCTCAGCCTCACATATTCAGTATTTAAACATGGAACAAATGTAGTACTTTGCAGTTTGTTTAGAATTAGGAAGGATAAAGCTACCAAAAAACAATGGAGCTTGCCAAAATCATGAATTAATACCAATTGTCAAAACCAAAATCAAATATTAATGTTATTTTGAAGAGAGGCATATTTTGTGTATCTCAAGTTTCCTGTTTGCTGGGTTTTTCCATTTTTGAAGGATTCAGAATTGCATGTCCTTTGAGAAGGAGGGAGATAGAAAGATGGAAATGTTCAGTGAAGTTTCAACTCCTTAAATATAAGTGAACAAGTTCTTTTTAATCAATGAAGATACAAGGTGTTATGACATCAAATCTTGCAACAGCTATCCAATTCTTTATAAAATTCTATTTGTATCTAAAATCATCCTTGTTGAGTGGAAACTTTCTGTTCCATGTCAAATTATTCCACTGAAATATGATCTTGACCCACAAGTAGGGGAGTCTCCTTGATTTTTTTTTATACCCACAATGGATAACCTTACCCACAAGTAAGACAAGGTAAACTTGATTCGTGCATCTATTTTAACAAGTCTTTCTTATTTTTATTTTATTTATTTATTTGTCTGTCTGTCTGTCTGTCTGTCTGTCTGTCTGTCTGTCTGTCTGTCTATCTATCTATCTATCTATCTA
>NW_015386438.1:175015-187028 GCF_001527695.2 Protobothrops mucrosquamatus
TCTATCTATCTATCTATCTATCTATCTATCTATCTATCTATCTATCTATCTATCTATCATCTGTTTAAAAATTACAAGAAGGAATATTTATTCTTTGCTCTATGATCTCCTTCGCAAATATAGTTCCTTCCGTCAACTATTTTTATTTTTCTCCACTTTTGAAGTTGGAAGAAATGTTATTTGAGTTTATAAAACTCTCTTAACTTTCCCCACAAAGTCATGTTGGGCAGAAGGAAGGAAGGAAGGAAGGAAGGAAGGAAGGAAGGAAGGAAGGAAGGAAGGAAGGAAGGAAGGAAGGAAGGAAGGAAGGAAGGAAGGCTATCTTAAACAACCATACAACACAGCCACAGCCACAATCACACATGCACACACACACAGATATGTATGCATTTATAGGTAATTTCATGCAGCTGGAGGCAGCTGCATTCGACACTGAACTATAAATAGATTTAGGAAAAAGATATATTTAGTATCATTATTTTTGTTCTGTAATGCATGAGACATAATTAACGTTCATAAAATTTGCCAGATGGACAGCACTTTATCAGTGTGAAATGCTTTAATAGATGCTTTCCAGATGAAGAGGGCAGTACCATACAAAGACACATCCTTACAATGGAAAAGAGGGAATGAAATTGTGTTTATTGGAACATAGAAAGTGAAAGAGTTTTCAAGTTTTTGGAATAGATAGGGAGGACTTTAATATCCCCTTCAGCGAAGCCAGTAAACCAGGCATATATGACCTTTTAGTGCCTAAGAGCTGTTCTCAATATTTGAAAGGATGAGATATTTCTGATGGGTGAGAAAAGATGCATTTGCTTAAGAAATTAGGAGTGACTTTTTAAGCTTTGATATTTGAGTAAAATGTATCTATCATCTCTCTTTCTTTTAATTCTTTCTCTCTCTCATTTATCTTTCTGTCTGCCTGCCTGCCTGCCTGCCTGCCTGCCTACCTACCTACCTACCTACCTACCTACCTATCCATCCATATATCCATATATACATATATCTATCATCTGTGAAAATAGTTCAGAAGAGATGCTTATGAAGTATAGGAATGTAAAGACTGTAGTCCTTTAAAGCAGCTACTCTTTTTTTTCAACTTTTCACCCTGCCTGAAAATAGATGTGGATGCTTTAAGAAGTCAATTCATTCAAACAGTCATATTTATTTTCAGGCTAGGGTAGAAGTTTACAAACAGATACTGATGCTGTAAAAGCATTTTGATCTTGCATGTTTCACCTCCACTGAAACTTTTTCAGAACATGTATATCAACAAATAATGTTATTCAAATCTTGTGCTTCACACACTAAAGGAACAGATGACTGTAAAATGGCAACAGAGGGAAGCAGTGACCTTGGGGCACTTCTGCAGTAGACCTTGTTTGTTATGATAATCATTTGTTTAGTGGTCATTTGAAGTTACAATATTATTATTATTATTATTAATTAGATTTGTATACCGCCCTATCTCCCTTACGGGACTCAGGGCGGTGAACAGGCAATAATAAAATCACAATAAATATCTATTCTAAAATAAAATTAAATAAATAAAGGCCTGCTCTAAAATACCCCATATAAAAACCTATACTAAAACCTAATTAAGACTACGCCAGGCTGGCCGCACGAAATAGATGGGTTTTCAGGGCTCGGTGAAAAAGGCGCAGGTCCGCAGTTGTACGTAGGTCGGGGGGTAGGTCATTCCAGAGGGCAGGAGCTGCCACAGAGAAGGCTCTCCCCCTGGGGGTCGCCAGCCGGCATTGACTGGCCGACGGCACCCTAAGGAGGCCCTCTCTGTGGGAGCGGACTGGTCGAAGGGAGGTATTTGGTAGGAGGCGGTCTTGCAAATACCTAGGTCCATTGCCATGGAGCGCTTTAAAGGTTATTACTAACACCTTGAAGCGCACCCGGAAGGCCACAGGCAGCCAGTGCAGCTCACACAGGAGAGGTGTTACATGGGAGTATCTAGAGGCCCCCAAAATCCCCCGCGCGGCCGCATTCTGAACTAGCTGGAGCCTCCAGGTGCACCTCAAGGGGAGCCCCATGTAGAGAGCGTTGCAATAGTCCAGGCGGGAAACAATATCACTGAAAAAAGTGATTAATGATTAGTTTTCACTCTTATGACTATTGCAGCATCCCCATGGCCATGGGATCAAAATTCTGGCTTCCAACAAGTCAATAGAGAAGCCAGATTCTTTTATTGACTGCATGATTCACTTAACAGCTTCAGTGATTACTTAACAACTGTGACAAAAAAAGTCATAAAATGGGGTAAAACTCACTTAACAGTTGTTTAGTAACAAAAAGGTTTGGCTCAATAGTGGACTCAAGTTGAGGATTACCAATATGGAGTCCGGTGGCAAGTTTTTTGAGAAGAAATTCCATATTTAAACAGTCTCAGGAAACATGCCCCAGTCATAATGATTATAATCATATGTGCCATCCAGAGGGAATTTAGACTTGAAAAAATAGACTGTCATGGAATCATTACTGCTGTTGTTTACCACAAAAAGTCCTAGTTGTAGAACTAAACAGTTTAAGAGGAGTTCAAGGAAAAAAACTGATAAAACCTATGGCATTAAAAAAAGAAAAAAAGAAAGAAAAACTTTGGTATATATTGGAGACTTCTGGGCAAAAATGGTGAACTGAACACAGCAGTGGTGCAATGAAGATCAAGTGAATAGACCAGTTCTTCATAGTTCCTCTCTGGACAAGGATCTTGGACTTAAGATCACCCATAAGTGCTCCATACATTTGATTTTCATGAGAAGACTATAAGACAGCAGTGGCTGACATTGCTATTGCTCGGGGAGATGAGGGAATAGCCATCTTGTTCAAACTATGGTCAGATTGATCAATGCCTTTAAAAGGAAGCTGGATTTATTTTCTAATCACTTTAGGAAATTGCTTGTTAACTAGGTTTTTTTTTTTAGCTATTATCAACCTTTGTATTGATAAGTTTGACAATACTGGGTGAGTTTTCTTTACTCTTTAGCAAAAATAAGTTTTAAATATGATTTCAAGGCCTTTTTTTCTAGAATAAATATCAAAATGGTGATTAGAACTTTGATTTTGGAAAGATACAAATGGACGAAGGGTACAGATGGATTTAAAATACATTTCCTTTGGAAAAATGTTATTGTTTTGAATTATTCTTACTATTTTTTAATCAACATGATGGGAGATTGAAGGTTAGGCATTAAAGGGGAACTAGAAGGAACTAAAAAATACAGTTAAAAGAAAAGAACACTTAAATTCGATTTGCAAATACAGAATAAAGCAAATTATTTAAATACTGGATATTTTTGAAAGATAGTTTTGAACAATGCACCAGAAGTTAATTTTAAAAGTGTCTGCTTGTATAGATAGATTTTGCCTATCAGAAAGATGTTATCGATCAAGTTTTTTCAGAAAAGACAGGGACTGATCTGAAAGTGGATTTAAAAATGATAGGTTACAAGAATGACATGGAAAATGATAGTACACATGATGCACCAAAGAAACTTGGCTGAAGTTTTAATAATTAAAAGAGATACACAAATTAAAAATCAAAAGAGTGATCTGGATTATTTTCCCATAAGGCTTGTTAATGCTTTGAAGAAATTTATGAGAAGGAAAAATGAAAAGAAATTAAGTTCTAAGACATTTGAAAGGATTAAATATCAAGATTATTAAAAGTGAAAGGAAGGAATATAAAATTGGTTTATTTGGTTGAGGTTAAAATAGATTATCTCTGTTTACTTTTGCTGACATAACCACTGAAATAACAAGCTTTAAGGATTTTTTTATAGAGATAATTTCTTGTACTTTAAGAGAAGATGATAAACTACTAAAATTATGTATCCTTATTGAGATAAAGGGATGTAGTTTCCCATGTCCAGTCATGCCTAACTCTAGGGCAGTGGTGGTGAACCTATGGCATGGGTGCCAGAGGTGGCACTCAGAGCCCTCTCTGTGGGCACGTGTGCCGTCGTCCCAGTCCTAGGCCTTCAACTGGGTTTTATAAAACCTTTTCGCTTTAGGCCTCCGTTGCCGTGTACAAAAAAAAACACGGTTCAATCAATCAGTCAATTTCAATTTCTTGTGGGGAAAAAAAAGATCTTGCAAAGTTGGAATTGATTGATTGAACTTTTTAGTCCCACCCAGTCTGCTGTTACCACCGCAGCACACCCACCCAATTGGCCACACCCACCCACCCAATGGGCCACATCTACTCGGCACCTGACGATAATAAGTGGGTTTTGGGTTGCAGTTTGGGCACTCGGTCTCTAAAAGTTTCGCCATCACTGCTCTAGGGGGAAGTGTTTATTTCCATTTCCAAGCTGAGGGAGCCAGCATTTTCCAAAGATACTTCCATGGCCATATTGGCGACATGACTATCTGCTGAGTTGCACAGAACATTGTTACCTTATTTCCTGAGTAGTATCTATTTATCTACCTGCATTTGTATGTTTTTAACTGCTAGGTGGGCAAGAGCTGAGGCAAAAACAGGAGCTCACCCTATCATGCAATACTTGGATCTTGAACTATAATCCTTCCATTTGACAAACCCAGTATTTTAACTGTTAGGCACCATGTCTCTTATTAGATAGGGACATTTTTTTTATGGCCAGGGAATACACTTTTTTTCAAAATCAGTTAGGGGCATTATAAACAATGATGCTTTGTTCTCATTAGATGAATGGGAAAAAGATTTTCAGACTGTGAAAATCTTGAGAAAAATTAACTTATTTCCTTGTAAAATTGAACGGGCCAGTGGAATTTTATATCTCCCGTTTGGTTATATTCTCACAAAGAGTTATCCAGCTTTTATCTTATTTTGATGGGGAAAAAATGCTTTGAAATGATCCTTTGAGATATCTGAATTTTGCCGAATGTGATAATTCTGGCAACTTTACTAAAAGAGCATGTCTTTGGTTCAATGGTTATTAACTCCTACCAAAAGGAAAGCACTGTGTTACCATTTTATAAATATTAGTAATTAGTTGTGTGCATACTCATAGTTAGAAAGGACTCAGTGAAAGAAACAAGACTGAAATGCATTGTGACTAAGATCCCAGTGTTTTCAATTGTAATATGACTAACAAAGTTTTGAACGACTCTGCTCTAATGATGATTAACTCTGTTTGTTGCCTTATGAATCATTCCTTAACCATATTTTTTTTGGGGGGGGAATGTTATGAAGTTTGCAGTTTGTTCCTAGTAATCCCTCCTGAACATTCAAACAGGCATGGATTTTTCTCTTGCTAAATTTGATTTCCTCATAATGGGGAGATGTGTGTGTTGTCACTGCAGCATTTAATTTTGCTTTTCAGGATGAGTGCTATGCTGTGAAATCCCTCGAAGCTCCTGAGAGCTTTGGGGTAATTAAGTTAATCTGCAACAGATTTATTTTGGGAGCGTATCTGATTTACCATTTGCTGATGACGGACATCTTTCAAGGGCATCACGGCATGATGTTTAAACTTCAGGTACATCAGCAAAGGAACAGGGGTTCCTGTCATTTATATATCTGATGCTGCCTTTTTTCAGCAAGGCCTTCTAAGTATGTTCAGAATTTCTAGCCAAAATGTCTGATGGAAAATTTCCAGTAATATGCTATTAAGAGAATAGAAGGATGCAAAAAAGGAAGGAAGCTCTCCTGACCTAAGTATAATTTGAAATTTGCAGATGTGCCTTCAAAAATGATATGCAGCATCTCATATTTAAATGTAAAGTCACTGAAATCAGGCACAAAGCAATCATTTGCCTATGTACTTGTCTTATGCACATTTCGTATATGTACTGTTATTGATACATACATACATACATACATACATACATACATACATACATACATACATACATACATACATATGTTGCAATGAGTTTTCTCTGACTGTTATGCCCTTTCGGTAAACAAGTGCTTTTCTTTAACTCAGTGATTTTAGTGTATTATCTTATTTGGGAAATGCCTTACAAAATTCAAAGAGCAAATATTATAGTATGATTGTTTTAATTCACATACAAACCGGGGAGACGCAAATTAAGTAGATGCCTGTTAAATAAATAGGACCATAAGAAAAAACAATATCTCTTTTTAGCACTATTCATTATATGCTGTCTTTACCATTGTTGAAAACTTAATTTTTATCTTGCCCTTTTCTCCAGAAAATGAGAGAGCTCACAAAAGATTGCTTGATTTGATTCTCACAGCAATCCTGCGAGAGAAGTGAATCAAATATAATGATGTGTTCTTTGAAGACATTCATTACTGAATCTGAACTGGCACCTCAGTTTCCCTGGACCAAGTCTAGGTTTCTGCCCAGTGACAGTTAGAAGCTGAGTCCTGACCTGGAAGTCATGAGCAGTTAACTCATCAGAAGAAAATTATCTTCCCTTCCCATCACTCCTAGTGAGTAAAGAGAGTTAAACCCTGTGCAAAGACTCAAGACTCAGAATTCAGTAGCAGAATTTAGTACAGATTCAATGGGAGCATTACAGAAACAGACTGAAATGGATGTACAAAATTCCAGAGAGTAAGAAAAATAGTATTTGTGAGAAGGATCTGAAAGAATGGAATATGTAAAAAAAAAACCACCTGCAAGATTGATTTGGGCTGTATTTGAACCAAGGTTTATAATTCAAGGGTTGCCAGAGTCTGTGGATGAGGGTGAAAAGATGACCACCCCCAAGATATGAGCTCAGGGAAGTATAGGATTGGATATAAATGGTTGTTGTTCTTTTGGCTTGAAGTTGATTTTTGTGAAGTTTGTGGCCATTGTTTTTGCTTATTCAGTAGAGGGAAGATTTTCCATGTGAATTGAATGCATTTCCAAGATATATGGCCTCTCTGCTTCCTTTCCTTCAAGTCAAACATAGGACTTGATGGAGGATCCTGTAGCACATATTCAAATAACAAATGAACCAAGCTGAATTTCGAAATGAAAATTCAGAATAAATAATGGGGAGAATTGGAGGTGAATAGAAGTTTTTCCCAGTTGTCCAAGTCTATTTAATACTTACGATTAGTCAACAGGAACAAATCTAAAAACAAAATAAAACAAAGCTTCTAGGAGATTGTTCTATCAATCAAGTAGGGAAGCAACAAGGAATTGCAATAGGCATGACAAAGCATTTCATTTAATACTAGTTTTTAAAAAAAGCAGCCTCATTCATACTTCCATGTATGGATCAGAACAATTATCCTGTTGACTTTTTCCAAATATTCCATTTTAAATTGCTCATACATTTCATACTAAATTGCATGTATTTCATACGAAGATGCTTGTGTAGGAGAGTTTTGCACAGTGCTATGTTCACTGACAAGCTATGTGTATATAACGTACAAGTTGGAAAACCCAGGCACAAAAACAAAGGTGAGTTTGTTTCTTGAAATTTGTTTTCAAAATTTTAAAAAGTTGAAGAAGTATGGCAGAATATAAACAGATGCTAAACTCATACCCAACTATATACCCATCGACTTGTATAGCAATGGGGTTCAAAACATTTTAAAACTAAAATGGTTCCAGATTGAAATATTCCCCCCCCCCCAATTCTGAGTTCAAAACAACCTCATCAGAAATTCTCAGAGCTGTTTCCTGCCTGTGCTGCAGGTGTTCCAGGTTCGAAATGAACAAATTTTGAGTTTAGAAGAGTTCTGACAAGAATGGAATAACTTTGTCCCAAACTCCAATCAGCTGTTATTGAACAAACGAACAGGTTTTACTTATATGCTTTTCTTTAATAGTTCTTCTACTCTCTCTCAAGCATGCTAACTCATCCATTTTTCTAATGGCTCAATTTCTATCCTATTCCCAGTAGACTTCGCAACAGAGTTCACCATTAAAGGAGGGGTGATATGTTCATCAGGAAAAAAAACAAAACACCCATCTTTAGAAAGATGTTTTTGGCTGCTTTGCTGTATTATTTCATAATTTTCTAGTTTTTGACAGAAGACAATGTCTTTCAGCGTAATTATTATCTTCTTCTGCTTGAGCATGCTGTGAAGAAGAAAAAAGATTACAGTGAGGGCAGATAAAATATCTTTGACATAAATTAGTATTTAACATGCTGTTTAAAACCAGGTTGCGCTTCTATCTGCATTTCTTCAAGCCTTCAGTCAGGGCATATGCTGGAACTGTCATTTTTATCTCCAGAGCAAAGAGTAAATGGATTTCGCTTTTTACTTGCTTTTCTTGAAATTAAAAACCATTTTTAACTGCAACAAATAAGTAAATAATCTGTTAAATTGGTGTAATTTCAAATGGTGGTTCATCAGTTTAATTCTTTAACAAAAATGTGACTTTTCACAAACAGAACAAAGACAAATTTCCCCCATCTGTGATGGAGAACAAATCTCTTGTGCTGTTTGATTTTCATTCACTTCTCTCTCTTTCTCTCTCTCCTAGTATAAATAACAGGCTCACTACACCTTGCGGACAAACGTAGAATACTTTTTAATTAAGTGAAGGAAATAAATTAAAATGTGCTAATATGCCAATGTCCTCATGTCATGTTTGTATCTATAACCATGTCCTCAAAGAAATAACTTATTAGATTTTTCTTTTCCAGGTTGAGAGAAAATGTGGACCTGCTGATGGCATTGGAAAAAGAAGTCTGATTCTTCCACTTTGTTTTTTTATATATTTTTGCTTTTCAGTTTATTTATTTATTAATACTATAAGACAAAAAATGCAAAAGTAGGAAAGATAGGGGAGGGAAAATGGAAAGAAAAAATGTAGGGAAAAAGGGGGGAAAGAAAGAAAAGTCATTGACTTCCAACTTTCTTTGGTGCAGTAAAATAAGATAATAACATCAAACCTCAACTTTTTACTTTTACACAATAGTATAAACTTTGTGACTTAAATAAAATATGTCCTTCAGGCCAGTATATGCATGGCTTATTGGTTGATAATCCTGATATTACCATTTGTCTGAAATGGGTAAAAAAGATGAAACTGTTAAATGTCTGACAGATCCGTGGTTGAAGAAGTGAAACTCAATAGCCACATGTGATATTGCTGTAATCCTAAACCTGAATTCTGATTGGTAAGAGCAAATTTGGTATAGTGGCTAAGGTATCAGGCTAGAAACTGGGAGACTATGAGTTCTAGTCCTGCCTAAGGCACAAAGCTAATTGGGTGACCATAGGCCAGTCATTTTCTCTGAGCCCTAGGAAAAAAGCACTGGCAAAGCTTACCAAGAAAACTGGAGAGATGTATCCAGGCAGTCTCTGAGAATTGGATACGATTGAACAGAAGGGGGAAAAAGACCTTGTATCTTATCAATAATGAAGAACTTCTACGAATGACTTCTACTGTTTCAAAAATCCCTAGATAGCTTTGGCTATTTGGCTAGCGCAAGGCCAAATTTCCTACGTTCTTCTGTAGTGTCATCAAAAAGACATCTTAGGGACCAATTAATATCCAAGTCACAGCATTTGCAGGGCTGTTTGTTTATTTATTTATAACATTTATATAGCCACCCATGTTATATGAAACTCTAGATAATTGACTATTATCTAGTCAATTTAATCCAGTTCATGGAAATTGGCTGTTAATTTTTTTCTAGGGTGAGATGCCATTCTGATCAGTGTTTGGCAGAATGGGCAATAATCCTAGAATATTGAAAGCTTCTGATGGTGAAGATTAAGTACAGGGCAGAACAGAAAGGGGGCAAACAATTCTGCCACCATCTGCAAAAATCTTTTTCTGGTTCCACCAATCCTATCCCCTGTTGCTCCCACCTTTTTTTGTCTAAATTAATTAGCATAAGTGATTATCTGCAATTAGTTGCAAGTAGTTTTCAGAACAGCTTCATCTGTTATAAGTGTCTATCCTGTTATCGGATTTATATATCCAAGTTATATATAATCCAAGTTATATTATATATGATATAAATCTGAGTTATTGAATATATATAGGGCAAACTTGTAGCAGACATACAGCCAAACCAGGAGAAGATGTATTTTATCCCCATATCCAATAGGAGTTTCCATTGGAGTACAGCCCCAATAATGGATGTAAACTTTTAGCATGAATGCAATTGCATCCAAGATAAATATAACCTGAAGTTAAAAAAGAAAAGAAATAAGATGATCTATTAACCACCAATCATTCTGTTTTAAATTTCAGGTAGACTTTGGAATGCTGGCAGATAGCTTCATAATCTATACTGCATGATGATACCAGGTGTGCTTGAGGATTTTGGAAAATCCAATTAAATCTTCCCAGCATTTACAAACAACCACACAAATGCCCCTACTTGCCCTATTGCATTCATTCCTACACTTAAAAGACGATCAATTTTTCTTTGGATTTCCCTTGTTTTACAGCTACCTTGAAATCATTGTCAAATCAGCATTTTTCATAAGAAGAAAAATATTCCTCCTTTAAGAAAATGTAGGAGATGAGCCTGAGGGAGGGGCCAAGCACACCATCAGTCTTGAGTCCCTTTACCCCTCCCCCAAGAGATCTAAGTCCAGCCCATCTTGAATTCCATTGACACTTATCTACCACTCGCTTTGACCATTAGTAGTTCAGATTCTTGTAGAAAGCTTTAACATTCAATACACCAATATATTCTTTTGAATTGCCTGGATTCCTGGTTTCCTGCACTTGGCAGATCACAAATAATGCATTTTTTTTTATGTCTTACAAGGGTTTATAGCCAAAGGCTATAAACTTCCTATGAAACCTGTCTTCAAATTCTGAGCCATTTCAAGTTATCCAAGAAATTGATTGCTCTTATTTTAATATTAAGACTTTCCTTTCTTGTCACTGATTTCTTCGACCCATGAATATTAAAAAATGTGAACATTACCTGAAGAAAGACTTTGATTTGTTGTCTTTGAATGCAAACACTGAAGAATTACAAGAAGGACAAACAAAATCAGAGCACTTTAGCCTATTTATAAATTTCATGCTAATGACTAAATGACTTTTCTGACTCATTCTTCTGCCCACTAATAAACTGACATATGTATCTTGGGAGAGAAAAAATGAAAGAGGCAAGACATCAGGGATTATTTTAGGGTGGTTTTAATCTTTTTTTCCCCCCAAATTCCTTCATAAATCAGTTTGTCAGCACAATTATTCTTTGGTGGAGTGGAACCATTACCTTAGATGTGGGTGTGAAAGAATTGTGCAAACTCACAACACACTCAATGCAAAGTACACTATTCTGAAACCAGAGAAAAAGTTTCAGTTGCAACTGCCTTGAGCCAATTTGTGTCCCATCCCAATATTGATAAACGGTATGATTTAACAGCAATACAGGTGGTTTGCTATTGCTTTCTTCTATTTTTTTTTAAAAATAATTATAAATATGGCCTGCAGTTCTGCTGTTCCAGGTGCTCTTCCTCCATAGTACTAAGTTTTCATGTCTGAAATTGCAGGTGCAGCCGAGACAGAAGAGGAATTACATTTTTTAGATGTTTTTAGTTCCACGTTTATTTTTATAAATATTTCAAGGTGGTGAACATACCTAATATTCCTTCCTCCATCTATTTTCCCTACCACAGCAACTCTGTGAGATGAATTGGCCTGAGGGAGAGTGACCTTGCAGTTGTGCTCAAGCTGGGACTAAATCTCACTGTCTCTTGGTGATTGGCCCAAAGTCCCCCAGCTGGTTTTTGGGCCTAAGGCAGGACTAGAACACACAATCTCCTGATGATTGGGTGAAAGTCACCCAGCTGACTTTTATGCGTAAGGTAGGACTAGAATTCATGATCTCTTTGTGTTTGATGTAAAGTCATCACCTGGCTTTCATGCGTAAGGTGGGACTATAACATAAAATCTCTTGTTGGTTGGCTAAAAGTCACCCAGCTGGGTGCCTTAATGACTAGCCCAGGGGTAGGCAACCTTGGCTCTTTTATGACTCGTGGACTTCAACTCCCAGAATTCCTGAGCCAGCATGGCTCAACTTGGAAACCTCTCCCTTTCCCCTCAGCATGGCTGGCTCAGGAATTCTGGGAGTTGAAGTCCACGAGTCATAAAAGAGCCAAGGTTGCCTACCCCTGGACTAGACCAAC
>NW_015386438.1:187128-192763 GCF_001527695.2 Protobothrops mucrosquamatus
GTATAAATGCCTATCATGCCTATAATATAAATGCCTGTATTTTTCACAGTATTAGGAAGAAAGGATGAATAAAGTTTCCAGATTTTATGCTTACACAGCAAAGCTTGTACAAACTTGCTTTGCCCACATGGGATACAATTTACTAGAATTCCACTTAATATGGAGAAGTGCGGTAGTATTCTTAGTTACTTTTCCTGTGACAAGGAAGAAGAGAGTAGAATTTATCTGACAGGTAACTGCAACGAAAGCAATCATAAGGCTTTTATTAAATTTAAACTTCCTAATAACTCGCTGCCCTCTGAAACAAAGAAAAAGAGCTCTCAGAATGGAATGGGGAAAAATTATATTTGAAGATACGGGAGGAAGATATCTGGATAACAAAGCAAAAAATAAAAATTAATTTTTGAAAGTGTGCAGAAGTGGAGGTTTTCCACATGACTAGAGACGTATTATGGAACTAATAAAAATAGCACTGTTATTGAGAAATAATGGAATAGTTTTAGCCCTCATAAAAATTTAAATCTGAAAAATGATGTTACAGTTAGCTTTTTTAAAAAAAGATCATAATTAGGTTAGAAACAAGAATGGATAGATGGTAGAGAATTTACAAGTGGAATTGCAATCTGTAGCCCATTGTATCTCCAATGAGGTTTCTTTTTTCAACCTTTGGACAATTGGCACCATCAGGGACAAAATCTTAGATCCGAAATTTAGGCCCTCAATGGAAAAAGCATTTAAAATTAGCTAAAGTATATAAATTCTGCCAAGGTAAGAGTTTTTCCCCCTCTCTCTGTGCAAATCAATGGGCCTGGTGACCCCAAGTGGAGATGGAACCAATCAAGTGATTGCTTTGATTGTGTTGCTGCTGCTATAGGATGGAATGGTTTTTGTGTTGTAGATTTTTAATGTAGGCCCCCTGGAGTCATCCATGTGAGTTGGGAAGCCCTATAAATTTGTTTCATAAACAAATAAATAAATACTTTCTCTTTTATAGTCGTAACTGTTTGATTAAACTTTTCTAGGAAGTACCGAGTTTTTTGATAATATATTGTAAGATTATATTCACTACATAATGACTGCAATAGAGTGTCATAGGTGATTTCTTCATGCATATAGTAGTGATAATATTGAGGGTTTTGCATGACGTCTGATTTACTACCATGGCAAAACATTTGAAAACTTAAAATTCCTGAATGTGCCTATTGGCCTATTAAATATACCCTTCTCGTAGTAATTAGCAAACAGAAGCTTACATATAGATCTTGACCAAGATACTGAAAGAGTTCCCATTTCAGATTTTATCATCTGGACAGACAATAGACAGGCACTTCATATGACTTTCCTATGATAAATTATTCCATGTCAAAAGGGCTCTGTATTCAATTTCACCCCACTTTTTTATTTCTGTCACAAAATATCAGGATCAATAATGCTTACATGCTGTGATGTTCAGTTGGCTGATGATTTCTATGTGTCTCAAAATATATGAGAAATGGCCCATAAAAGCTGTGGACTGTATAACTCTTTTATCAATACTGTAAAGAAGCTTTGGTTACATAAATGGAACATGGTCAAAGAGAATTATTTTCTTAAAGATCTGCAGAAAGAGACAGGGTTTAATTAAACACATAAGTTTTGCATTGCCATACATTTCCAATACTTTTTCCAAGTTAAGGCTATTTTTCTGTCCAGGCTGCTCTGTGTATTATGCTTAAATATATGAAGGACATGTTTGACAATTTGTTATTTGAAAGGGGGAACTAATTTCACAAGCTTATGAGAACTGTGAAATATATTTTGGAATTACAGAATTATCTCAATGAACTACACTTATTGGTAGCTCAGCATGGTGGTATTTCTGCAAGGGTCATAAAGTAACTGGGTCAACCATTATTTATATGTTTCTTGAGAAGAAGAAGAAACAGTCCCTGGCTACCAGGTCATTCCAAGAAGTGCTGAAGAAAAGAAAAGGCCTCTATGATTCAGATCTTTCCCTCCAAGAATTTAAGAACACTGAAAGAAAATCCTTGCACCTTCAATTACTTAAAAAAAATAGTATAGTGCCTCAAGGGTTGAATTAGAATAATTAATCAGTGGAATGACTTACCACCAAAAGTTGTGGGTGCTCCAGTACTGAAGGCTTTTAAAAACCACTTGTCTGAAATGGTATAGGGTTTCCTACCTGACCAGGGGGTTAGACTAGAAGACCTCCAAGGTCCTTCCCAACTGTGATTCTGAAGGGGTTTCTTTCCAATGGTGGACTGCTAGATGTCACGCCTAATAACATTAAACCCATTGTGTATTTTTTTTTTTGCTTCCTTTCCTATTTAAGTGTGTTCCTTGAGTCACTCATGGGTGAATTTCTAGGGAAGGCCTGGAAAGCAAATGCCTAACATGCAGAAAGTCTCAGATTTAATTGTCCATATCTTCATGAATGGTTGGGGAAAAGTCTTATTGGAATCCCTGTAGATAACTACTGAAAAAGATAGATTATTTCAATATAACAATATAACCTGACATCCACTGTTGCTCGCTGTTTTTTGTCATGGGAATGAATCCCCTTTTCATTATAACTACCACATTGCATTGTAAGAAGTGGACCAAGCAGATTTAGTAATTTTTGCAATCACTGGGTAAACCAGCCAACAGAATATTTTGCTGGCGCTGTGTTTTTAATTTTGAGTGCCTTTTGTACTAAGAAAACAAAAATAGTTTTGCCCCACGGGAAGGATATGGGATAGATTTAAAATTTAAGGAGAGAACAGAACTCTTAACCAGAAATTCCATCCAGATCATCCAAAACTAAATCTTAAATCTAATCGGTAAAACAAGTCTTTCCAGTTCTCAGAGAATATGCCTTATAAAACCATAGAAACATCCTCTTCTGCTGAAAGCTGTAAACAATAGGTAGGATTAGTTTGAGGAGATTGGTTTTATCTGTTGGATCCAAATTAAAGCCTGCTTCTAATCCATCCCAGAGGAAAGATATGGTGTCTTTACATAGCAGAAACTACAATGTTCTTGAGTCAAACTCCTATTTGCTTTCTGATCAGTAAAGTGTTGAGAGAGTTGTATCTATATAAAGCTAAGTCCATACTTTTCAGTGTGGTAATAGTCTTGACCTTAAGGAGCACTTGTTTCTACACCAAGCATCTAGGAATGGTCCATAACATATAAATTGCTTTTCTGCTGAAGGACATGCCTTCCTTATTATCTGTGGGTGGAGAGTGTGAATGTTACTTGCAATGCGATGTTATCAGGCAAACAAAGCAAGCTTCACAATTTGTGTTATTGGTCCAATGACATCATGCATAAAGTTCCTGCAAATCCTACTGGATGCTTATGTTCCTTTTCTTGATGTGTGATAGAATGAACTGCATTACCATACAAAAGTTTGATTTGGACGTATACCGTACTGCTTACTTTTTTCCTTCTCCAAATGGATTAAGAATAAATGGGTGTTGATTACTTATTTCAAAAGGGTGTGGGGCTTGTATTAATTCTCCTGGGGTAAAACATCAAATGTTTGCTCTATTTTGGTTAGAAGATGATTAAAATTCTCTCTCTCTCTCTCTCTCTCTCCCCCCCCCTCTCTCTCTCTGTACATGAGAATGAGCATCCCACCTTTCATTGGACAACTCTTCTTCACATGACTTTGATCTCTTATGTTTCAGGTAAGCTCTATGAGAAGATGTAATAAGAAAATGTACATCATTGAGACTTTTCACAACCAAAATGAAAAAAAAACCCTGCCATTCTAGATATAAAAACAGTAACCAAGGGGAGGAGAAAAATAAAATTACCAAGTTAAATATAATACCAAGAGTTATTTTGAAAGAGCTTGACTTCTAAAAAAATTCTAAATCATTCTAAGATAGAAAAAATAGTATTTTTAAAGGGGAAATTTGATTTTGCGTAGTTGGAAGCCAGATTTTGACATATGATTCATCTAATCCACGGGTGTCAAACTCGCCATGTCATGTCACATGTTGCGACATATCACAACTTTTTTTTGCACTGCCAGAGTTGGGGTGGGCATGGCCTCCGCATGATGCAACCAGCCTGCGGGCTGGCAATTTGACATCCCTGATCTAATCAATCTCTTCTCAAACCAACAGATTTTCCTTTCCCGACTGGAAAATTGTTTTTTTTTTTCCTTCTAGAAGTTCATTAGTGAGCTATATTTTTCCAGCAATACCTTAAGAAAAGCTATTTTTATTCAAGCGATCTTTTGATAGCTTGATGGCTATATCCGTATGATATTTTCCCCCTTCATTATTTATGACTTCAAAATTACAGAACATGAGCATCAGTTCTGCAATCTGATCCATGGCTCATAAAAGAAAAGACAGTTCAAACTCACAGCCTTCCAGACTGTGAGAATTTTGGTACCAATTCCACTTGTTCCTTATAATTGCCAAGTAGTTATGATGGACTGTCTGAAACATGCATTTTTTGGATATATGAATGAAAGTTCTATGTTAAATTGACATCAAACTAACCGTCTTCCATTTGATAAGTGAAAATGCTATCAACTCTCATAACTGATAAAAATCAGGCCTTTGCAAATCTCTGTCTTTGGAATGATGAGATAATTGGACTACTTTTTATGCATTCCACACTTTGCTTTAAGACTGACATTTGCTCTCTCTTAATCTTCCTAACACTAGTTCTTACCTACATAATCTTATGCTATCTAGAGGAGTGAGGTTGGAAGCTTATAGAAAACAAAACAACAACAACCAGAAAAACCTGTTCTCCTTGCCTTGCATTGCTCCTTGGTGTGCTTCAGATAAAGTTCATCATACAAGAAGAAAATAATGGAGCAATCTATGTTTTCTTCAAAATTGAATAGAACAATTTTACAGTCTACAAGGAAATAACAATTTGAAGAGATCTCATGCTTCTTCTATACTTCTACAGTAATGGTGGAAAAAAATTGGCTTTCTAGATGTTGATGGAAGATGGTGTTTAATTGCCATTGACTACATGCTACGTTAGATGAAATATTTAAAACCTGGAGCCCCACAATTCCTAGATTTTTACAAGATTCTGTCCAAGTCTAGTAAGCAAAAGGAGAATCTCTACATCTTATAGAAAGATTCACAGTAAATTGCTATATTAAGATTATAATACTATAATACTACTCTTATTGCAGCTGCATCAGTTATTAATTTGCTTCTTAGCAGAATTGAAAGTGTTGGTTATGATTTTGAAAACTGTAAAATGGGTTGAGATTAGAGTATGTAAAAATGACATAGTCTACCCAACCTACAAGAACTTCCAAAGGGATTTTCTTCTGAACCCTTGCCTCCAAACATACAATGAGGTTAATTGAACATCTACCCAAAAAATGGCATTTTGATGGTTTCTCCTACTTAGTGAGATTTCTTATCCTTAGCATGTTCACTTGTCAGATGTATGCATAAGTGTGTTAACGATGCCCTTGACGTGATGGCCCGTTGCCTGGAGGCCGTACGGGTCTGGATGGGAAGGAACAGACTTAGACTCAACCCTTCCAAGACCGAGTGGCTGTGGTTGCCGGCGCCCCGGCATAGTCAGCTGGTTCCATCGCTGTCTATAGGGGGCGAATCCTTGGCCCCCTCAGAGAGGGTGCGCAATCTGGGAGTCCTCC
>NW_015386438.1:192819-204654 GCF_001527695.2 Protobothrops mucrosquamatus
ACAAGCGGGCCTGACCTAGGGTGAATTTTAAATAGGGATAATTTTTAATGATTTTAAATAGTCACAGCCACTAATATTTGGATTTTAATTGGTTTTTAGAAGGGGTAATTCTGTATATTGTTTTAACATGCTGTGAGCCGCCCTGAGTCCCATGGGGAGAAGGGCGGCATATAAATTTTGTAAAATAAAATAAATAAAAATAAAATAAATTTACTACATATAAATTGGGTTAGGCTAACATATTTCCATGACTTAGGATGCACCAGAATCTGGATCTACTTGAGCACCCCAATCACTATAATATAATGGCTTGTCCATTCCTGACAGAAACAGATGTAGGGCCTGGCTTTCCTCTTAACTTTTGCTGGCTTTAATTGATGTTGGAAATAGTTATTGCCTTTCTAATTGAGAGATGCTTTTAATTCTTTCTCTCTCTCATTTATCTGTCTGCCTGCCTGCCTGCCTGCCTGCCTGCCTGCCTGCCTGCCTGCCTGCCTGCCTGCCTGCCTGCCTGCCTGCCTACCTACCTACCTACCTACCTATCTATCTATCTATCTATCTATCTATCTATCTATCTATCTATCTATCTATCTATCTATCTATCTATCTATCTATCTATCTATCTATCTATCTATCTATCTATCTATCTATCTATCTATCTATCTTCCTCAACTTAAGACTGACAAAGTTATGATGGACCCCCAAAAGCTACTCACAATCCAGTTGTGATGTTCCGATGGCCCCCTACAGTCACTTGGTTAAGTTTAATACTTGTAACTTAATGGACCTATCCAAATATTTAATGGAAAGAATATAGAAATTGTTTACCATTGCCTTCTTATGGTTTTGTGTGTGGGGGAGGGGGAACTTTACTATATAACCTACAGCCCTTGAGTTTCCTTATGGTCACCTTTCCAAATATTAACTAATACTTCTGAACTTTTTCAAGATCAGGCAATGTTGATTTTATTTATTAATTTATTTAAAATATTTTTATGGTTGCTTGTTCCAGTTACTGCCACCTGCTTGAGTTTTGGATCTGCTCAGGTACAACAATTATAATTCAATGGATATCACGTTAAGGACAAATTTGGCATTATAACCTCTAAAACACCGGGGTGTTTTAGTTTTGTTTGTCCAAAATTAAAGAAAATGGGTAGAGTAGCAATGTCACAGCCTTGGGTAGAATTTTTATAATTAGGTTACTATCATCAAGAAATCCTATGTAACTCATTGAATCACATCCACAGATGGAATCTCAAACTTGACCTGACTAGATTTTGAAACTATTACAAAACCTCCAGCTTCACTATTATTTTTTAAATGGGGGCATTAGGACAGGTACAACTCTTCTACCTGACAAACTTTAGAGCACAGATCGTTGAATCAAACTGAAATCTGGAAGGGAAGAACCAGAATAGGATGTGATCAAGTTCTTGTTGAAGAAAGTGTAAAATCTACGTATTTCTACCCTCAACTAGGGAACAGTGCAAATTATAGGTATGCTTAAAAATGAGATGCCCTTTCTAAAGAGAAGATATATGAAGCTGCATGGATGTTATTCTTCATGCAGAGAGTAAAATGGGAATGCCAATAGTTCTTTAACGTACCTCTGAGTAGAGTTTGGCTTTGCAATTTTAGTTAGGATTTATGAGTCCACATTCTGTTGAAAATAGGTGGGAAAAGGTGGTTTTATTTATTTATTTATTTATTGCCTTTGCTGGGTTGGCTTCCTTTTAGTGCTCATTATTCAGCAAATATATGACACATGCACTCTCCTGCCAAGTTAATTTCTATTGTAATAATGAACTATTAATTAACTTCCCAAACCCACCTGTTTCTTCAAACAATTAGCAGTAATATAGTAATTAACAACATCCAATATCGCATCCTTTCTTTCAAATTTGTAGGCTGATTCACAAATTACTTTTCCAAGACAAAGATTTAATTCATGCATTGGAAGGTCTTCATGACGATGCCAATAATCTTTTGGCCTGAGATAGATTCATTGGAAAAAGCTTCATCAATCCTATTCTACTTTTTAGTTCTCTTCCCTTTTTTTTCTCAGGAGTGAGCTGGTTTGAAATTTTACAAGTACGCTATGTGGACAGCCTCACAAGAATGTGCTTTGTGGAATGCATCCTCTGCATCACACCTATCGGTCGTCCTCAAATTATGACCACAATTGACCCCAAGATTTCTGTTGCTAAGTGAGACAGTTAAGTGAGTTTTGACCCGTCTTGCAACCTTTCTTGCCATAGTTGTTAAGTGAATCACTACAGTTGTTAAATTAGTAACATGGTTGTTAAGTGAATCTGTCATTAATACATTCCAGTTGCCAAGAATTTTGATCACGTGACCATCAGGATGCTGCAACAGTCATAAATCTAAAAAATGGTCATAAGTCACTTTTTTCAGTGCCGTCGTAACTTTGAGTGGTCACTAAATGAATGGAGGACTACCTGTATTGATGAAAAAGCAGGCTTGTATGTTTATTCTGGACTACTTATTTTAGAAACTACATTGGTCTCTATTACCCAAGCTTTCTTTTCTGTTTGCTGAACATATTGATGCACTTCCAAATAGACCTATTCTAGCATATATATATTTTAAAAAAATTAATGGGTCCTATGTACAGCTTGGGGACCCTCTTGGAAATAAAATGAAACATTTTCACATTCCCATTGAGTGCTCATAATAAAAGTAAAAATAATCCTTAAAAATATGAAAATTGGGTTGGGATCTCTGGACATCAGGAAAGGAAATGGATTTG
Organism: Protobothrops mucrosquamatus; assembly: GCF_001527695.2. Classification (NCBI taxonomy): domain Eukaryota; kingdom Metazoa; phylum Chordata; class Lepidosauria; order Squamata; family Viperidae; genus Protobothrops; species Protobothrops mucrosquamatus. The sequence goes on from NW_015386438.1 coordinate 195,593, forward strand.
ACTCCATGAGTGCTTTGAGAAACCTGCCCTGTCATTATGCAGCCTCTAAAACAACTGCAATTTTCTTTAAGGGTGGCAGATACAAACTTTTACAGGGGACATGAAGTCAAGGAAACTGTAAGCCCGCTAAAGAGAGAAAATGGCAAGGAAATAACAGGCAACAGGGAGAAAGCAAAGCTGCTTAACTCATATTTTGTATCAGTCTTCACACAAAAAGAAAAAGCCCAGCATACCAAAATAAACTACTGCAAAAGACAAATTAGAAACAAAAATTAAAATAAGCAAGAAAATGGTAAGAGAACATCTATTTGACCTTGACGAATATAAACCACTGGGACCCAACCGATTACATCCCAGCTGGCAGATGTTATCTCAGAACCACTGCATCACATCTTTCAAAAATCCTAGAAGACCAGGGAATTACCTGAGGATTGGAAAAGGGCTGATGTGGTTCTCATCTTCAAGAAAGGGGAAAAAACGGACCCAGGAAACTATAGATCAATCAGTTTAACATCAATATCTGGGAAGATCCTACAAAAGATAATAAAAAACTAGATTTGCGAACAACTAGAAGCAAACAAAGTTATAACTAGTAGCCAGCACGGGTTTGTTAAAAACAGATCATGGCAAACCAATCTTATTTCATTCTTCAACAAAGTGACTAAACTAATAAACCAGTGAAATACTGTGGAATTAGTATACTTAGACTTCAGTAAGGCATTTGATAAAGTAGACCACAACCTACGTCTTGGTAAGCTAGAAAAAGGTGGAATAGACAATATCACCACCATATAGATCTGCAGTTGGATGGCAAACAGTATTCAATGAGTAGTCCTCAACGGCACTACATCCACATGGAGAGAAGTAAGCAGTGGGGTACCACAAGGTTCCGTCTTAGGCCCAATACTCTTCAATATCCTCATCAATGACTTAGATGAGGGAATTGAAGGGGAACTCATCAAATTTGCAGATGACAAACTGGCAGGAGTAGCCAACACCACAGAAAACAAACTCACAATCCAAAAAAGATCTTGACAAACTTGAACAATGGGCCTTATCCAACAAAATGAGTTTCAATGTGAAGAAAAGCAAAGTTTTACATTTAGGCAGGAAAAATCAAAGATACAAGTACAGATTGGGCAAGACCTGGTTTAAAAACAGTAACTATGAGAGGGACCTTGGGGTCCTAGTGAATGATCATTCAACCATTGTGCAGCAGCAGCCAAAAAGGCTAATACAATCCTGGGTTGTATAAACAGAGGCATAGAATCAAGATCACGCAAAGTATTAGTACCGCTTTATAAAACCCTAGTAAGAACATACCTGGAATATTGCAGCCAATTTTGGTCACCATATCACAAAAAAGATGTTGAGAGTTTGGAAAAAATTCAGAGAAGAGCAACTAAGATGATCAAACACCTGGAAACTAAAACATATGAAGAACAGCTGCAGAACTTGGGTTTGGCTAGTCTAAAGAAAAGAAGAAATAAGGGAGACATGATAGCAGTATTCCAGTATTTGAGGGGATGCCACAAAGATGAAGGGGTCACTAAAGCACCAGAGGGCAGGACAAGAAACAATGGTTAGAAACTAAAGAGAGAAGCAACCTGGAATTAAGGGGAAACTTCCTGATAGTGAGGACAATTAACCAGTGGAACAGCTTGCCTCCAGAAAATGTGGGTGCTCCATCACTGGAGAATTTTAAAAAGATGCTAGACAGTCACTTGTCTGAGATGATATAGGTTCTTCTGCTTGAGCAGGGGGCTGGACTAGAAGATCTCCAAGGTCCCTTCCAGTTCTATTCTATTCTATTCTATTCTGTTCTGGTCCGTTCCGTTCCGTTCCATTCCATTCCATTCCATTCTATTCTATTCTAAGTGCGAATAATGATAATTTCATGACCCTGAAATTTCAACCCTGTGACATGTACTAGTGCTCCATGTCAAGATCTATGTAAGAAAGGCTGGGATTTGATTCATGATGTTGTGATGTAGATCTTGTCATTTGTTTCATCATCTCTGTGTGTATCTGATGTCTATCTTAGTGCAGAAATCTGAAAGAGACAGCCTGCTTTAATTAATAGCAACTATCCTGTGCTCAGACAACTTCTTAAGCATTTCTGAATTGTTGTACACATATCTCTAATGGCTAATTCTACTAATTTCAACAGAAGATGTCCAAATCAATAGATCTTCAGTCATCCTATTGATATAAAATGGTCCTTTTTCAAGAAAGTTGGCTTAACTGAATTTTGGATTGGATCCTGCCATGGGGCAGAAATGACAGAATATCTTTCCTGAGATGAAGAAGTATACAGGTATACACCTTCAAGACTACTTCATTTATCAGGTACGGTGGATAATCTCTGGTTAGTCATCTCTAAATTTAAATTTCTGGACTCTCATAGACAATAGTTTCAAGTTGAGGTATGTCAGGAGGGGAGGGAAATTCAATGTTATCAATATGGTAGATAACATGTGCATGTGGTAGACATTGAAAAAGGGGGGGGGCTTTGATTGTCTGGTCATGATGCTGTGAATGTCCTTGTAAAGAGGGATGTAAGCCTTGAGAAGGCAGATAAACCTATAATAGACAGATGGATGGACAGACAGACAGATATAGATGACCATAATGATGACAACTAGCTAGATGATAGATGATAGGCAATAATTATGACATGATGATAACAACAACAAAAAGAGCTAGGTAGATAGACAATAGGAAGATGGACAGACAGACAGACACATATAGACAAACACACACACACACACACACACACACACACACACACACACACACAGGATTTGTATTAAAGACTTTCCTGTAAATCCACAATTTAAAAATTAGCAAATATAAAATTCACTGAACTATTTTGTACTGGCAATGTACATGAGATGAACAGGTATACACCTTCATGAATGAAAGCGAACATATGTGTCCAAGGATGGGAACTACTCTCTTTATATACTCTGAACAGATTAAAAAATAAATAAATAAACCTTACAAATGTATGGCAGAGTATTTCAGCCTTTATTTCACATTTAGCTCTTGATGATTGTTTCTAAAATCATTTTAGAAGTTTTATTTTATTAATTTTTAAAGTTTTAATTCTCAGCGTATTACATAGCTGACAATTAACCAGTGGAACCACCTGCCTCCAGAAGGGGTGAATGCTCCAACACTGAAAGTTTTTAAGAAGAGACTGGACAGCCATTTGTCTGAAATGATATAGGGTTTCCTGCCTGAGCAGGGGGTTGGACTAGATGACCTCCAAGGTACCTTCCAATTTATTATTATTATTATTATTATTATTATTATTATTATTATTATTATTATTATTATTATTCCCAGAATTCTTCAGTTCCATACTCAGATATTACTCATTAGGCTTCTTTGAGATTTTTTTTTCAGTTTTGAAACAGTTGCAATTTTTCCTTTTGTGCATTATCATAATAATCAATAAATACACTTATTATAGTAATAAGTACTGATATAATCTTAGAAGAGGCCCCTAGAGACTATATACAAAAAAAGTGACAGTTTATTCTGTTTCACAAGAAAGTAGAACTGAAGCAATTGAGCAAAATCTGAATTATTATTTTAAGAATGTAAAAAAGTCACAGGTGTTAATAGGACTGTACCAGTTACCAGTTTCCAAGCCAAAAATGATAGTCTTATGGGGCAAAAAATTGTGTGTATATGTGTGTAAGAAGGTAAAAGAGGCATGTTAATGAAATTTGTAAGATTTCATTGGTGGTGGTGGTGCAGTGGTTAAAATGCAGTATTGCAGTCTAACTTAGCACACTGCCAGCAGTTTGATCATGACTGGCTTAAGTTGACTCAGCCTTCCATCCTTCTGAAGTTGGTAAAATGAGGACCCAGATTGTTGGGAGCAATATGCTGACTTTGTAAACCCCCCAGAGAGGGTGGTAGAACACCATGAAGCATTATAGTAGTCTAAATGCTATTGCTATTCAAGTAGAGGCTCCAGTTCAAAAGTCTGAGATCCCTCAAAGAAACTGAGTATTTTTTGAACATTGTGTGTGTGGTTGTTTTACCTTCAAAAGAATGGTTATGGACATTCCATAGTATCAGAGCACTTCTGCATGTTGCTGGTTGCTTGTAGCTTCACTGTGAAATGTGGATTCTTAATTAGATTCCGCATAGATCTTTTATCACCAGCAGGATTATATTCCTTTAAAGTAAGCCTTGCTATATAAAGACATTTAATTTCCTTTTTTCTTTCTAGCTTTGCTGCTTGGTTTTGCTTTCTTGTTTTTACATCCCGGGGAGGAGAGAGCACAAGATAAAACAAAATATTCAAGGTAACTCTTCATGCAAACTGCAGAGATGTCATCATTCAAATAGGAAAACAGCTGAGAACAAATAAATCTTTTTTTAATGCACCGAGCCTGCATTAAAAAAAATACAGATGTACTGTATGCATATGAAATTTTTGATTAAAATGTCTCTCACCAGTCTGTCTCTTTAATTAAATAAAACCTGCTTGATATTAATCAAGGCATAAAGAATTTATGCCCCAAATCCAGATTAATTAGAAGCCCAGAAGCCTGAAGAACTTATTGCGTATAAATACTAAAATAAATCTATCGAAACATAATATTTATGGATATGAGGGTGATATAATTATTCTTAAAATGTAAATATTTTGTGAAACTATTAACTGTCAATGTACCATGTAAATGCTTTCATTATTAGAATTTATATTTAAGCTTAAAATTGTACAAACAGTTTGATTTATAAATGCTGCCTGCTTTAAAAAAAATCATGATGTGTGTGTGTGTTTGTGCATGTGTGTGCTGTATGTGCATATGGACATGCATTTATATAGCTATATGTAAATTTATACACACTCACACAAACATTTGAAACAGTTTTTAATCTCAATTTCACAACACTCCATTGAGAAATGGATGACCTACTTGTCTGCAACAGCAAAGAAAAGTTGGATAATATGTATATCAACCATAGTATCACTTTCATAATGTACATTCTTATAAGAACACACCAAGGTGACAATTCGGGGGGGGGGGGATCTGATTTTCTACTTTGTATATGTTATGGGGAGCTACAATCCACCTTAATCTGGTAGGGACAAAGTTTAACCTACAGTAAATTGCTAAATAAATGAGTTAATCTTTGAGTTTCATGATCTCTTGTTAAATTCCCAACTGTGGCTGGGTATGGACATTAGATTTTCCTAAAAGTAACAAACTGCAAAGCTGGATTAAAGCAAAGAGGAAAAGACCAGTCATGTCACCTTCCCATGGCATAGGAAATGTTGCTTTTTGCTCCCTTCTCTCTCCTCTTATTAATTTTAAACCAACTTTAGTAGTATAATTGATTATTTTACGAAGGGGTGTTGTTTTTTGCTCATTTTTATGATTGTAAGCCATCTAGATGGGCAGTCTTTTAAGTTGAATGGTTACATGGTTGCATAGTTACTACAGGAAGGACTACAATATTAAAAGAATCTCTGTGGGGACCTTCTTGCATTTGTATTTAAATGGGTAATAATAATAATAATAATAATAATAATAATAATAATAATAATAATAATAATAATAATAATAATAATAATAATAAAGTTGGAAGGGACTTTGGAGGTCATCTAGTCCAACCCCCTGCTCAGGCAGGAAACCCTATACCATTCTTGGTATCAATTTCTGCCTTTTTCTATAGAGCATGCTGGACATCTCTTCATCTCCCGATTCCTTTGAGACCAGACTCCTATTTTTATCCAGAGTGCTCTTCTAGCTGGGAAACTGGAAGACAGATTGCTGCCTTGCACCAATCCTGTCTAGCTTAGTATCCCCTTTGTTGATAACACAGGTCTTTTCCTACAATCTCCATTTGCCCTTTTAAATCAGAATATCAAGATTAGACCGTGCAACTTTATAAATATGTTTTACTTCCATTTCAGAGCTGTGAACTTGTTCTTAATTACATGGCACCACTTATCTATCTAGAATCACTTATCTATGACTGGGGTCCCCAATCCCTGGTCTGTGGACGGGTACCGGGCCGTGGCATGCCAGAAATTGGGCTGCGCAAACAAGCAGAGCACCATCTGCAGGATGCAGGCAGTGCATGAAACCACACCCCCTCCGGTCCGCAGAAAAACCTCTCTCCACAGAACCGGTCCCTAGTTCCCAAAAGTTGGGGACCACCGATCTAGAAGATAGGAAATATCCCTGATTATTTGCAGTCTGCTTAGCAGGTTTCCTTTCCATTATCTTCTCTTAATAGGAAGTATTTTAAGGGGAGGGTACCCCAAAATCCTTTTTCTGGAAGTGTCTGTAGACATTAGGAATCCCATTTAAACATTCCATGTATGTCAAGTGGTAGCCTATTTTGATCAAGCTAGCAAGTGTTAAAGAACTATTACAATGATCTTATGACCATCACAGTGTCCCAGCAGCCACGTGATCAAAATTTGGATACCTGGCAATCAACATGTAGTGTCCCAAGGTCATATGATCACCATTTGTGACCTTCTTGGAGAACTTTGACAAGCAAAGTCAAAGAGGAAAGCTGGATTCACTTAATAATCATAAGAAAAAAGGTCATAAAATTAAACTCAACTTATTTAATGACCACCTTGCTTGATGACAGAAGTTTCAGTCCCAACTGTAGTCATAAGTTGAGGACTAGCTGTCAAGATGGAAGGAAACCCCATGGCTGGTTCTAAAAATAAAGCAAAACAAATTACAAAGTTATAATTTCTGTCCACAGCCGTAACCGGCAGTACTAGCAATTCCACATATTAATTTCCATGCAATTAGAAAATAATGCAAATGACTCTGTACCATGCCAGAGATTCTTAGGACAACAATGGATGCCAGTTCCCACAGCTGTGAAGACAATGCATGTCATTGCTGGAGCTGTCAAATACCAAATTTGACACCTGTTTGCTTTGAAGGTCCGTGGCATGAATGACGATAGAATAATTGCCTTGCTTAGGACAAGAGAGAGACAGGTTTTCTGCATACCAAATTCTGCCAGGCCTCTTTTTTTCTGTTTATCAGCCATGCCTTCCCTCCCTCTGGCTTGGTACTGCATACTGATAAGATAGCACTTTGCTTGAGCCCAGCCAGATCAGATACTCGTGGGATTTTAAATGTAGGACTCGTAATGCCTAGGTTTTTTTTCCCCCTTCGCAGGCTGTTTCCGGTTCAGGTAACCCACCTGAAATCCCTAATTTGACATCTGTGAATACCAGCTGGTAATAAAGATTTGGATTCTGAGCATCTCTGGTTTTTAATCTTGTGTATTAAACTTGTTAATCGGGATGGATGGAAAGCAGGTGTGGTGGTGGTTGAGGGGTTACTGGCAAGTTTAATTGCTTCCAGTATTGTTCAGAGCTACTGGCTGCCCCCACCCAGTTTAATTCTGTTGGAAAGTAGACAAATACTTTCCCCATCTCCCCAAGTACACACACACACACTTTCGCACACACATGTGTATCTCCTTGGTTTGTGAATTGGAAACTAGAAAATAGCTTGATTCCAAGTATTAGTTTATATTAGCTTTCAATGAAGCTAGGCTGTTTGGCTAAAGAATATGTATGTGATCTGAAAAACAAAACTTGGACTGAACATTAATAAGTTCACTAGAAGTTCCCATAAACAAAAAATCATTTTCCTTTCTGATAACTTTTCTAGGATTCCTAAAGTAGAGCCTTAGTGACTGCACAAAACATTTATCTATCCTTTATCTGGTGTCTATCTATATATTATCTATACCCAGCCCTTTTATTTCATCTATCCTCTGACATTTTTCTATATCCATCCATCCATCCATCCATCCATCCATCCATCCATCCATCCATCCATCCATCCATCTTTTTAATTTTTATGCTGCCCTGTAACTACTGGGATCCAGTAAAACCCATAACTATAAAAGTTGATGAAAAGGGTCTATTAAAACTAAAATAAAACTAGTGGTGTGCAGTCAGAAACCATTTTAGCACATAAAAGGCCAGTAAAATAAAACAGTCCAACATCTAAAAGCACTAAATACAACTCTTAAAACTCATTGGAGGATCATTAAAAAAAACCCCTCACCTAATGTCCTATAGGTTTTAACAAATACTCAGAGGATCTCTGAGGCTGGTCTTTGTCACTGCTGCTATCCAACTTGCCTCTGGTGGTGATCCATTTTGGGGTGGTGGTGATACTTAGGGTACAAGAAGATCAATATGGGATGCAGCATATCTTCAGAGAACCTGTTCTCAATCCCTTTAGAATTTAAAGGTTAAAAGGGACCATGTATTTATGGGAAAGCCCAGAGTGGAATAAAGGAAAATTATTTCTTCTATCATTAGATTTCACAAGGTTTACAGTTCCTCATCCTGAACTTAACATATATCTATTATAATAAGCAAATTGTTGTTGCTCTCCTTGTCCTCCCCTCTGCAGGAATTAGAAAGAGTATAGGCATATTATACATATCTTAATTTAGTGAAATGCCACCCATTTAGCTAACAATATTTATTGTAGTTCAAGGCCATTAGAGTTAGTGTACACATGCATATGTGTATCAGTTAGAAAGCCTTCCTGTTTCTTCTCTTTCTGCTTTCTGAATTCTCAACCTGTATAACTGTCAATCAAAAGGAATCTGTTTATGAAATTGCTGGGCTGGATTGAGTTGGCAAGAAAGCCAACCCTATTAGTAAAATTAGAAAAGGAGTGCTAAGTCCTCTTTACCATGCCAAAGATGTGTGGCCAGGGAGCCAGCAATTATTGCTTTCTTAGACACCACTTGGAAAAGCACTTTTTAACACATAAATCACATACTGGTTAAAACAGGGGTGTCCAATCTTGGCAACTTTAAGACTTGACTTCCATCAGCGGGCGAGACGTCGGCGGTAGCTCAGGAGTTCTTGGCTTCCATGACGGCCTTGGACTTGACCCAGTTAATTCAGACCCCCACCCACACGGGTGGACACACACTAGATCTGGTTTTTGTCTCTGGCCAGTGGCAGAATGATCTGACAATAGGGGAGATAGTGGTTGAGCCCTTGTCATGGTCAGATCATT
>NW_015386438.1:206206-211240 GCF_001527695.2 Protobothrops mucrosquamatus
ACCTAAGGTGAGTTTTAAATAGGGACAATTTTTAAACAATTTTAAAGAGCCACAGCTACTAATATTTGGATTTTAATTGGTTTTTAGCAGGGGAAAATTTCTTTTTGTACAATGTTTTAATATGCTGTGAGCCGCCCTGAGTCCCATGGGGAGAAGGGCGGCATATAAATTTAAATATAAATAAATAAAATAAATAAACTTCAAGTTGAAGGCTTTAAGACCTCTGGACTTCAAGTTGACTTCGAGTTGAAGTCCAGAGGTCTTAAAGTTGCCAAGGCTGGACAACTCTGGGTTAAAAGCTGGAGAATTTTCAACTTTCACTGAATAGCCAACAGATTAAAAGCCAACTGGAGAGACAGGAGGAAAGATTGCAATTAGAACCATTTATGAGCTATTTGTGATTTCTCTAATTCCCTTTTAAAAAACTTTTATGCTGATAAGGGGCAGGAAATGGGTCGTTTAGAAATACTATATGTTGTGTCCTGAGCCTGCACAAGCAGGCTCGGGATGATGCAAGAGTCCTGAGCATTTGCAAAAGCTGCCCGGGACCAGACTGAGCGGCGCCGGCCTTGTGCGCATGCGCAAGGCGGGAAAAGTCTGCCTGCTATTGGTTGGAATTGCCCGGGGATCAGAGGGTATATATAGAGGCCTGCGTGCCTCTGTGCTGGCTGTTGTTCGTTGACTGTAGTCAGAGAATAAAGACCTGTTAGAAAATGCATTGCTTCATGCGCCATTATTCGCCGGCCTTAACACTGGCGACGAAGGTGGGATTCAGTCTAGACAGCTAGGGAAGCTTGAAGACTCACCCAAAAGAAGTCCGGAAGAGGGACGACGGCATTGAAGTCAGCGTCTACCCTGCCAGTACAGCATCGCTGGAGGGTGAGTGCGGCTGAAGAAAACCCTGTCCCTTGATCACGGCGAAAATCGGTCGGTTATCTGAATTTGCTGTCTCTCACCCGGAGAAGTGGGAATCTTACGTTGCAAGGGTAGAGACTTACTTCCGCGTGACTCAGATAAGGGAAGATGGTCTAAAGGCTGCCACAATGTTGTGCAGTTGTGGGCAAGACGCCTTTGAGATCGCCGAGAATCTAGTCGCCCCGGCCTCGCTAGAAACTGTTTCATACTCTGACTTGAAGAAAGTTTTGAAAGAACACTTCCAGCCTAAGCAATCTGTCATTGTTTGGAGGCACACATTTGAACTGAGGGATCAGCGAGCTGGGGAATCAGCAAAAGAATTCATTGCAGCCTTGAGAAGAGCGGCTAAACCGTGTGAGTTCAAGGATCTAGAGGAAAGGCTGCGTGACCGTTTTGTGTGCGGACTGAGGAACAGAGATTTACAGCAGAAGCTGTTTGCTAAGGAAGATGTCTCTTTCCAAGATGCTCTGCGAGAGGTTACGGCAGAGGAAGCTGCAGGTGGAGCGGTCAAGAATCTGCGGCCCACTCGAAGCGCTCCAGAGACTGCAACCATCCACAAGGAGGACATGCGAGAGGATTCGGAAGAAGATCCTGAAGAGGAGGTGGACAAGCTTTACCAAGCAGCTGGAAGGAGGTCCAAAGATCGTCAGGACAAGGGCCCAGCTGAGCTTCGTTGCTTCGGATGTGGTGGTCGCCACAAGCGAGCAGAATGTCAGTTCCGTTCTGCCATCTGCCGAGCGTGCGGAAAGAAAGAACACATCTCTGCGGTTTGCCTGGTTCGACAGAAGGAGTTTCTACAAGCCAACATGATTCGCCACGCTACTTTGGCTCCTTTCCACCCTTCTACCAAAGGTGGCGTCCATGTTGGGCGCAGCATTATTTTATCTAGGGGGGAGGGGTGTTGTGTCCTGAGCCTGCAGAAGCAGGCTCGGGATGATGCAAGAGTCCTGGGCATTTGCAAAAGCTGCCCGGGACCAGACTGAGCGGCGCCGGCCTTGTGCGCATGCGCAAGGCGGGAAAAGTCTGCCTGCTATTGGTTGGAATTGCCCGGGGATCAAAGGGTATATATAGAGGCCTGCGTGCCTCTGTGCTGGCTGTTGTTCGTTGACTGTAGTCAGAGAATAAAGACCTGTTAGAAAATGCATTGCTTCATGCGCCATTATTCGCCGGACTTAACACTATAAGTAAGTAAGTAAGCAAATAAATAAATAAATAAATAAAGCTGAAAACAACCCCAGAAACCCAAAAATCCTTAATTAATTTTTAAATTACAAAAATCCAAACCATTATAATATTCTTTATAGAACTCATTGATAATTTCACTGTCTATTATTCTTACCATTTGATAAGACAGAAAAATGTGAGTTAGACAGTATCAACACAAGAGGGATTCATAACTGGCTGACCAACTGCACTCCACATGTGGATCTTAATGGAACTGCCTCTGCATGGAGGGAAGTATGAAGTCGGATACCCCAAGGCTCTGTCTTAGGTCCAATACTCTTCAACATCTTCATCAATGATTTAGATGAGGGGATAGGATTCTGAGTGGCTCAAGGTTGACTCAAACTTCCATCCTTCTGAGGTTGGTAAAATAAGGATCCAGATTGTTGAGAGCAATATGTTGACTCTGCAAACCACTTAGAGATAGCTGTAAAGCACTGTAAAATGGTATATAACTCATCTAAGTGCTATTGCTATTGCTAGAAGAGGAATTCATCAAATTTTCAGAAGATACCTGCTGGCAGAAATAGACAACACTCTGCAAGACAGGCTCAAGATATAGAAGGATCTTGATAGACTTGAACACTGGGCCCTATCTAACAAAATGAAATTCAGTGGTGAGAAAAGTAAGGTTCTACATTTAGACAAGAAAAACCAAATGCACAGATACAGTATAGGTGATACTTTGCTCAACAGTAGTAACTGTGAGAGGGATCTTGGAGCCCTAGTAGACAATCACTTAAATATGAGCCAGCAGTGTGCTGCAGCTTCCAAAAAAGCCAACACAGTCCTAGGCAGTGTTAACAGAGGATTAGAATCAAGTACACCTGAAGTGTTAGTACACCTGAAGTGTTAGTAATGCTTTGGTAAGACCACACTTGGAATATTAGTAATGCTTTGGTAAGACCACACTTGGAATATTGCATCCAGTTTTGGTCATCATAGTATAAAAATATATTGAAACTCTAGAAACAGTGCAGAGGAGAGCAACAATGTAAGTGGACCACTTGACCCAAAACCTAGGTTACAGACCACTACCTAAGCAAGCTGCCTATGATCTGTGTTTGTGTATAGAATCTCCTTGGACATTCTAAGCCATTTGATTGGGATCCTTGATCTAGAATTCAGCATGGGATGAAAGCTCTAGGTCAGGGGTAGGCAACCTTGGCTCTTTTATGACTCGTGGACTTCAACTCCCAGAATTCCTGAGCCGGCATGGCTGGCTCAGGAATTCTGGGAGTTGAAGTCCATGAGTCATAAAAGAACCAAGATTGTCTACCCTTGCTCTAGGTGATGGAGAACTGCAGTGAAACCAGTGAATAAGGAAAAATTAAACCTTTTACTTCCACAGTTCACTTCTCTGATAAAAAACATATCATTCTGACACTGCTTTGTAGAGAAGTGGCAGCTAGGGATAAAAGATGGTGAGGGAATATGTAACTGGAGGAAATGAGTTTTTGAGATGCAAACTTCCATAACCTTGCATTTTGCTAAAATGCAGTAATAGAGTACATTTGCAACTTTTAGAAAATGATACAAAAAAATTCTTCCAAGACCTTCTTGTTGAAGGATTATTTGATGCCATTTTCCTTTCACTAGAATTCAAAGGACCACTTAGGAATCCTACAAAATCCTCTTATTTGCAGATGCTCATGTTGCCAAAGGTATGCATGCAAGCATTGGTGGAAAGGATACTTCCATTTGAGTCTTCCTTTAGATCGGGGTAGGCAACCTTGGCTCTTTTATGACTCGTGGACTTCAACTCCCAGAATTCCTGAGCCAGCCATGCTGGCTCAGGAATTCTGGGAGTTGAAGTCCACGAGTCATAAAAGAGCCAAGGTTGCCTACCCCTGCTTTAGATTTTTGTCTCTCCTCTCAAGCAGATGACTTGACAAGCAGTCAAGCCCTTGTGAGGAGGACAATGAGACATAAATGTTTCCAAAAGACAATTGGTATTTCAGAAGATTTACCACAGCCTTCTTTTCACATCAACTGGCATTTTACGTGGAGCTTGATTGGTGTGAACAGGCAGAATTCCAACAACTTTTGAAATTCCTGATTAATGTGATATTTTGTGGTTGTTGTTTGCATAACATTAACTTTTTAACCTTAATTGGCAAAGGTATTGGCAAGGATAATCAAAGGTAAAAAAAACCCAATCTTGTGAGCTTATGCAAGGGAATTATTCACTACACATTTTGTATTTTTCAATTATTTAGAAGCTAATTTATTTCATCAGAGCGAACTGAATTCCATAAAAACATTTCGGAGGGCTTCAGAAGATAGCAGTATTCCAGTATTTGAGGGGCTGCCACAAAGAAGAGGGGGACACATTATTCTCCAAAGCACCAGAGGGAAGGACAAGAAACAATGGTTGCAAACTGAACAAAGAGAGAAGCAACCTGGAATTAAGGAGAAGCTTCCTGACAGTGAGGACAATTAATCAGTGGAACAGCTTGTCTCCAGAAATTGTGGGCGCTCCATCACTAGAGAATTGTAAAAAAAAGACTAGACAGTCACTTGTCTGAGATGGTATAGGTTCTCCTGCTTGAGCAGGGGGCTGGACTAGAAGACCTCCAAGGTCCCTTCCATCTCTATTCTATTCTATTGGAAAGTGGGGATTTAAAAAGGACTTATGGCAACCACTGTGAGATCCAAATCCAAAGCACTTATTTTGCAAGCTAGCTTGCCTGTTGTTAAAACCTTAAAGCAGGATTTGTATAACTAGTAGTTGGAAGCTCATACCAAGCCAACAGGCTTGGTGCAGGCCTAAAACTCCTTAAAGGTGTTAATATCACAGAAAGTAAAATTATAAAATATGAGGAAAGTAGTTTGCATTTGCAATTTTTAGGATTTTTCAACAACTTTCCAGCCTTGTCTCCAGTTTTTCTTTTT
>NW_015386438.1:211381-231387 GCF_001527695.2 Protobothrops mucrosquamatus
CTACACTGCTCTAATTGCGGTGAATGTCTGCAACACAGTGTAACTCAAGGTCATTACATACACAAGTGGAGCTCAATTGTACTGTTATTATAGCAATAGCATTTAGGGTTACATACCACCCCATAGTGCTTTACAACACTCTCTGGACAGTTTACAATGCAAGCGTTATTTGCATACTGCCTCCAACAATCTGGGTCCTCATTTTACTGACTTTGGAAGGATGACAGGCTTAGTCAACTTTGAACCCCATCGGAATTGAACTCCTGGCTGTGGGCAGAGTTTGCCTGCAATACTGCATATTTTAACCTCTATCTCACTAGGGCTCTATGGCCATATCTATTATCACATCTATTATTATAAAATCTATCGCTATGCCACCAGGACTCTATTATAGTCATATTGACTTTTTTTTTATTCCCACCTGAAACCGGCACACTGTTCTGTGTGTAGCTTGTAAACACAGCTTGCTCAGCCCAGGACAATTGACTCCCTCTTGGCCCTCCATTGTTGTTGTTAATTGCAAAGTCATGTCTGACCCATCGCAACCCCATGGACAATGTTCCTCCAGGCCTTCCTGTCCTCTACCATCTTCTGAAGTCCATTTAAGCTCACGCCTACTGCTTCAATGACTCCATCCAGCCACCTCATTCTCTGTCGTCCCCTTCTTCTATTGCCCTCGATCTTTCCCAGCATTAGGCTCTTCTCCAGTGAGTCCTTCCTTGTCCTTAGGTGGCCAAAGTACTTGAGTTTCAACTTCAGGTTCTGGCCTTCTAAAGAGCAGTCGGGGTTGATCTCCTCTAGGACTGACTGGTTTGATCGCCTTGCAGTCCAGGGGACTCGCAGGAGTCTTCTCCAGCACCATAGTTCAAAGGCCTCCATTCTTTGGCGCTCAGCCTTTCTTATGGTCCAACTTTCACATCCATACATTGCAACTGAGAAAACCATGGCCTTGACTATACACACTTTTGTTGGCAGGGTGATGTCTCTGCTTTTTAGTATGCTGTCTAGATTTGCCATAGCTTTCCTCCCCAGGAGCAAGCGTCTTTTAATTTCTTGGCTGCAGTCCCCATCTGTGGTGATCTTGAGGCCCAGGAAGATAAAATCTGTCACTACCTCCACAGATTGTGATAATTTTGGGCCAGAAGAAGAAAGACAGGGAGTTTAGTCACAAGGATTGTTTTCCCTAATGTCATTGCAACACAAAGCAGAAGATGAAGAAAAAAACCAGCTTGGAAAAGCCTCCAGACCACCACGTGACACGTCCCTTCTTTGCCTTGCTTTCAAGCGCTTTGTATTGACAGCAATGAAAGAAATTTTCCTCTTAACTTGCTTCTTTTTTCATACCAATACCCTTGTATGGTTTCCACTGGGGCTCTTTCTGTGTTTGTTGACAGAGTGAGGCAAAGGACTGTACAGGAGTAAGTGGTCCTGCTAATAATGTGGGCCCAAACCATAGAAGGCATTAAATATCATAATGATTTCATTGTGAATGAGGCTTAGGTTGTAAACAATAACCAGTGCAGATGTTACAAGGGTGGGCAGGTGACCTCCAGAAATTGCTACATACTATCTTTGCTCCTGGATCAGGAGAATTTACAATTTTAGAATCTCCTGTAGGGCTGCCCATAAAGGCCACAATCTCTGAATACAGTAATGCATGACAGCTAGTTCAGCTAGGGCAGGGGTAGGCAACCTTGGCTCTTTTATGACTCGTGGACTTCAACTCCCAGAATTCCTGAGCCAGCAGTTCGATTTTCATCAGCTCAAGGTTGACTCAGCCTTCCATCCTTCTGAGGTCGGTAAAATGAGGACCCAGATTGTTGGGGGCAATATGCTGACTCTGTAAACTGCTTAGAGAGGACTGTGAAGCACTGTGAAGCGGTATATAAGTCTAAGTGCTATTGCTATTTCTACCCAAAAGTGCAAGTGTTCCAGTCCATTATACCCTACAAATGGGGGAAAAAGGCACAAGAAATATATTTTAATTTTATTATAAGTAAGGCTTGCATTTTGTATCTGGTAGCATTCATTAATGACTTTTGTAGTCCTAGCCATATAAGAAGTCTATGTCTTTGTATCATTGTTTGAGAAACTTCCAATTCTACTATCCATTGAAAGAAGCCTGACTTTGATGCTTCAATAATGCTAGAAGGGTGGTTGTTCCCAAAAAGGGACAGCACTATGTACACTCCATCATGAGCAGTTTTCATGTTTTCTTGTGGATAAAATTACTGGCATTTGTACTGAACTTGATATAATTTTGATTGTTAGTTTTAGCTGCTAATTGTATTTTATCCATAGGAGACCCATCTGAAAACTCAGAGTCTTGACTTTCTAGATTGTGTTACCAAAACAAGATTGTCTCCTGAAAGCTGAATAGGTTGTATCATCTTGTCAGTACCTGAAATTTCATGTACTAGCTTTACTTTCTTGGTACAGATTTCTAATTATTGTAGTGGAGCTAGTGGAGCTTAAACACAATGCAAATTGATGTAGTGAGTTGAAGCTTAATACCTTATTCATCTTCTGCCATCACGATAAGTGTGCACTTGCAGCTCATCATTGTGATGGACATTTCTCTTGTCCAATAAATGTTAATTCTATCCTAGTAAGGAAAATGCAGAATAACTACAAACTGAGAAGTGGAAGATGTGATAAGTGGAAATGATAAAGAGGAAAGGAACGTGTGTCAAATCATGGTAAATATCTGTTGACTTTTGTTTTATAATATAAATTTTGTATTGGTGCTAGAGGGAGTGGCAGCATAATAAAAATGGCAGTGAACAAAAATCTGCATATTTTCAAAGCTTATCATTTGCCCTTTAAAAAAAGTAGACAAAAGTTGCAATGATTCCAGTTTTTAAACAAAAATCTTTATATGTAACCCATTTGTATCACAGTTACTGTCAAGGAATAAAAGCATGCAATCCAACTGAACCCAAGTTTATCTACTGGGTAAGTTTATTTGATTTATGATTAGATGTATTTGCATTTTTCACAAATCAGAGGGTTTTTAAAATACTGTAATCTGCCCTATTGTTTGGTAGATGATTTGAATGCAAATACAAAGAGTGTTGAAGAAGCGTAGCAAAATTCACAAAGATGTGTGTGGGGACTTTAGGTTAGGCATGCTTGAAGTAGAGAGCACAATTTTTTCTTCTACTCTGTTGTCTCTAAGATGTGATATCCTTATTTTAAAATCCATGAAATAAAATACTTCACTCCATATATTTTAGTTTGCAACTCCCTCCAGAGAATTATCCCCAGCATTAAAAGATTACCTCTAAGAAATAGGTATCTTCTAAAACTGGAGTAGAAGGTATGCAACACTCCTGATATTTCTGAACTTAAATTTCTAACATCCCTGGGAAGCTTGTCCAACATCATGGGAGCTAGGAGCAATGTTTCAGCAATCTGACACAAATTGTTTATAGAGACTCTCAGTCATCCAGGTCATGGTTGTCTCAAAGGTGCTTTTTTCAAAAGGCAACTGGACTTTCTTTGTTTTTCCTTGAACATGTTTTGCTTCTCATCCAAGAAGCCTCTTCAGTTCTGACTGATTTTCCACCATTCAGTCAGAACTGAAGAAATGTCTTGGATGAGAAGTGAAATGTCTTCAAGGAAAAACAAAGAAAGTCCATTTGCCTTAAAAAAAACAAAAAAAAAACACCCTTGGAATAGAGTCACAGACTGTTTATTCTGGCCCTAAATAAACATTGTTTCCTTAGAATGATACCTTCCTTCCCTGATATTTTAATATATCATAACACTGGAAGATCTGCCTATTATAAGGGAGCAATCAACCAATGGAATGGCTTGCTTTCAGAAGTTGTGGGTGCTCTATTGCTGGAGTTTTTAAGAAGAGATTGGACAACAATTTATCTGAAATGCTCAAGTAGTGGGTTGGACTAGAATGCTTCCAAAGTTCCTTCCAATTCTGTCATTCTACATTCTTTGAGGACGTCACCAGGCTGATCTTTTGTATGTTTTATTAACATTCATATATGTACATTTGGCAATGTAAATTACGAGAAAAAAATAGTGTGCCAACAAAATTCAGAAATTATCATGATTACTGTGATCAAAATAAGAATAACAAATTCTTAATTATTTATCTTTTGAAAGACGGCCAGATAATTTGGGATTCTGAAGTTTTTTTTAAAAAAAAGAAAACCATAAGCAAAACTTGTGAATTTGGGCAAGTGATTTCTTTTCAATCCTTAAATCTGGTTCTGATAACCAACAGAGCCTCTCGTATGCTAATTTCTGGGAACACAGAATCTGACACCCAGGAGAAAAGTGCTAATTGATGTACTTCTACAAATTTCTCACTTTCTCATCTTCTCTGTATAAGTGATGGAGAGGTGGGTACATGGGTGTGGCCAAGAATATACACAAGCAAATTATGCCACTAGAGTTCAGAGTTCATCACTGGATCCCTCTCTCTCTCTCTCTCTCTCTCTCTCTCTCTCTCTCTCTCTCTCTCTNTCTCTCTCCTTCTCTCTCTCTCTCTCTCTCTCTCTCTCTCTCTCTCTTTCTCTCTCTCTCTCTCTCTCTCTCTCTCTCTCTCTCTCTCTCTCTCTTTCTCTCTCTCTCTCTCTCTCTCTCTCTCTCTCTCTCTCTCTCTCTCTCTCTCTCTCTCTCTCTCTCTCTCTCTCTCTCTCTCTCTCCTTCCTTCCTTCCTTCCTTCCTTCCTCTCTCTGTCTCTCTTTCTCTCTCACACACACACAAACATGCACAAACAGAGAGAAAAAGAGAGAGAGAGATATTAAGAGAAAGAGAGATAGAGTGAGATTATTTCTATTGTTCCTTCAAGAACTGCTGAGAAACGCTCAGGCTTCAATATCAACAGTGGGAAGACGCCTTATGTGTTTGAGGTTGGCTTTAGAAAATTCAGATAACTTTTTAGACCAAGGAAATTAGGCTTTTTTCTTTTCTTTTATGGACAGTAGCAGGGATTTCAGATGCAACAAGACGACGGAGCCATTGCAACATTTTTGACGGATCAGTAGTAGCCAAAGTGATGTAAAGCAAACAAGCAAGACAGTTGGATGGGAAATGAAATAATGAAAAGATTATTCTCCTGGCTACGCTATTTTATTTCAATAAAAATAAATGCCAGACTTTCATTATATCACCTCCAAATGTTTGGTGATCAATAAAACGGCAATCTGAAGAATAGACATCCTATAGACCAGTGGTTCTGAACCTGTGGGTCGGGACCCCATTTGGGGTCGATCGACCATTTCACGGGGGTCGCCAAGCAAGGCTGTCCGCCATTTTTTTTTGTCTGCCATTTTTTTTGTCCGCCATTTTTTCCCCTTTTCCAGCGGGTGCCTTACCTCCCTTGGGCTGGGCCAGCTGGTGGTCGGCCTGCTCCGTCTCTGCCGCTTGCCAGCTACGCCTCGGCCGGCGCAGGGGGCGGAACCACGCATGCGGGGCGCTCCTGGGCAGGGAAAGTCCTCGACTTATGACCGGTTGGGTAGTCCTCGACTTACGACCGGTTTAGTCCTTGACTTACGACCGGTTTAGTCCTCGACTTACGACCGGTTGGGGTCATGGCATTAAAAAGGTTGAGAACCACTGCTATAGACCTTTATCTCAGGCAGCAAAATTTGTGGGGTCAGATCTGGTTGCAGATACAATGCACATTCCAGGAACAGATTTGTATAAAGATCTCCTTGTTATTTCCTTGACTTTGACAGTCTTGGGCAAATGGATATCCTCAGTTTACAGCTCTCTCAAACTGGGCCCTGAGAGAAGAAAAGCCTTGGCATTAGTATGCATATGTTAAAAATGCTTGCATTGTAGCAGATGTAGCTTTTAAAGGGGATCAAAAAAGCAAAAGGTGGCAACACTTCAGTTATGCAGCCACTGCTGCCATCTTGACTTGGGAAATTGCTTTCTCAATCCTTGTTTGATTATTAAGTAGCAGATCAACCCGATCTGCAGCAGGCCTAAAGCCAATGGAGAAATATCTCATATAATCTTGAAGTATTTGCACTCCCTGCATTAACAAAATAAAGTTTTAACTATTTTTTTTTAAAAAAGAACTTAACAGCCACCCATTCTCTCCTATAGAAATGCCCCCCCCTTCAGAAAAGATCATAGAAGCAAGAAACAAGACCAAACAACCAATGATGTTGACCAAAGATTCCGTGGACCAAACAAATCTCTGGATGCTTTGTTGAATCCCAGATCTTTCCACGGGCATCTGGAACAATTCCCTAAAAAGGAAAAAAAAAGTCCCCAGCAACTTGCTAGACATTAACAGAAGACATTTTTGTTTGGATTGCAGTTTTATCTGTGCCATTATCTAGTCAACAAGAACGAAAATCAAATGTAAAGTTTTCTTTCAGTTTTTACAGTTATTAAATTATGGCACATTTGTTTGTCAGGTGTATACAGCCCTGAGGTTCACACTTGTGAACATTTCACAGGTAATAATTTTGGGTTGAATTTATATGGATACATTGCAAAGCATCTTAATTAAGGCAAATAGAATATGTGATGATGGGAAGGGGAGAAACAGCAATGAAGGGAAGCTGCTAACAAATAAAAACTTTGCAGCTGAATTTAAAGAAGCCAAATATTTTAGAAATAGAAAGAGAGAAAAACAAAGAGAGAAAAACTTAGTGCCTGATACCACTAAGTACATTAGTACACAATTTGCATAATGCTCAATTAGTCTGGATAATGATTCTGTTGCTTAGGAGTTATGAGAATCATTATTCAATATACTGATTAGCAATATAGTAAAAAGGATTACTATAGAGCAGCAATAGTAATCAAAGGAATACATTGGGGTTGGGGGTGGGGAAGAATGTATGTGAGAATGGTTTCCATCATATATGTGGACATGTCTGGTTTCCCTTCCCAGTTTCCTTTTCCACTTCCCTTTCCTTTCCTTCCCTTTCCTTCTCCAGAGGGGAAGAAAACTGCTGTGTCAACTTTTGGCAATCCCATTGTTGACATTCAGAGACCCACTTATAGAAAGTTTCAGAGCTGCAAATATGAGGGTTGAAGATTTTCTGCTCCTACATTATATACTAGCTAGGTGATGGAATGGATTATCACTTAAATGAGACACATTTAAGACATTTGAAATAATGTAATTTGGTTAAGAATGTAATTGAGGAAATCGGGAGGGTAGGCTGAGAACTAATGTACTAAACTAAATTTGAGTAAACAGATCCTTTCTCTCCAGATGGCCAAAAATGGGATACTTCACTTTTGTTCAGCTTAATATTGTAGCTAAGATGTAAGGAAAGCTAAACACAGAGAAAAAGGGAGCATGATAAATATGTGTGAAATCTTGCAGAGTGTGCATTTTCTTTTATTTCTGTTTGGATTAAAAAAGTAAAAGTAAGGGTTTCCCCTATCCAGTCATGTCCAACTCTAGGAGGCAGTGCTCATCTCCATTTCTTAGCCAAGAAAGCCACCATTGTCCAAAGACACTTCCATGGCCTTGAGGCCAGCATGGCTATACACTGAGAAGCATAGAATGAAATAGCACCCAAGGGGTACCTATTTATATACTCACATTTGATGTTTTCAGACTGCTAGTTGGGCAGGAACTGTAATAAGCAAAGGGAGCTCACCCCGTCATGGGAAGCTTGAGTCTTGAACCCTGGCTGTCAGTTTTTAGCTGACAAGCTCAGCATCTTTAATCACAGAACCATCACATCCTGTTAGTACAAAATCCATCTTATAAGGAAAAGATGCCCTCGGGGTTGAACCAGCCCTTCTTTTCGATGCCTTTTGTTCTGAGGTAACCTGCCACTGGCAGTGAGCAACAATTGGAAAATTAGGTGGCCTTCTTGCTGCTGCCACTACTAATCTTTCAGTATAAACTGAAAATATTGCAAAGTGGAAGAGGAGAGGTTCACTTCAAGCCCAGCCTTTGTGCTGCTGCTGTGTGCTGCTGTTCAGGGTGGCCTAGATGTGGGAAGGGAGATAGATAATTGTTTCTCTTTTGTTTGGGGTGTGGGGAGTGACACATGAGTAAAGTCAGGTTAGGCATGTTCAAACCTTATGACCTGCCAAGCCCAAATGATTCACTACAATATCACTGCATTCGGCTGTGGCTGTAAAATGTTACATAATGCATATGAACACACACACACACACGCACACACACACACACACACACACACCGCTGAAAAGGTTTATTTCATTAAAGAAATCTAATCAAAATAGGATCTTGTTTAGTCTGCCATTTGCATTTGTTCTTTTTTTAGCACCTCTGGGGAATAGCAAAATTATTCTCTGCAGGGAATTCTTCCTGCAATTTTCTTCTGACAAAAATATAACCACAAGAGAGTTTGGACAATTAGAAACAGCCTCCAAATACATGAGTGACATGCAAAGCTCCCTTCAGTCAATCAGTCATTACTTAGGGATTGTTTCTGAGCAATGAATCAACAGCTAGCATGCTAGAACTATCTATAGAGTAATAAAGCTATAGAGATGAAAACTCATTCAGTCTATCCATTGAGGATGGCCTAATGGTGTCCACTCAGCTTCTCCATGTCTGCCAGTACTTGTATCCATCTGTTTTTTAACTGTCTTCAGAAAAGCCCTTCCAATGGGTTTGTAAAAATCTTCATTGTGAGGAGAAGATTTGCCTAGCTTGGCACCCTAACAGGTTTATAAAAGGTAAAAGGGGTTCCCATGAATTTTACTCTGCTAGTCATTGCCAACTATAGGGGCAATGTTCATCTCTGTTTCAAGGCCATTGAGACAGTGCTATCTGAAGACATTTCCATGATCATGTATCCAGCATGACACCACCGGGCTGTTACGTAACCACCAAAGTGGTACCTATTTATCTACTTATATTTGCATGCTTTCACACTGCTAGGTGGACAGGAGCTGGGGTAAGGCCTTGAACCTGGGCTGCCAGCTTTCCAGTTGATAAGTCCAACATCTTAACCACAGAGCCACCACACGGCTTCATATCAGGTGTGTTGAGATAGCAATTTTCAGAATGTACACTAAGCTGTAATTGAAGGAGGTAGGTGGAAGAAGATTGTTCTAGATCACCAGAAACCTGGTAACTCAGGTTCAGTATTTATTCAGTTCTAGTATTTTAAATATGGTATCTTCATCATTGTTTCACCTTCAGGGTAAACCTATCTAAAACTTTCATTTTGTTACCATGGGCTTCGTCTCCTGAATGCTCAGCATCTCCATCACCACGATGTAAAAAAAGATGCTGAGACTCTAGAAAGAGTACAGAGAAGAGCAACAAAGATGATTAGGGGACTGGAGGCTAAAACATATAAGGAACGGTTGCTGGAATTGGGTATGTCTAGTTTAATGAAGAGAAGGACGAGGGGGGACATGATAGCAGTGTTCCAATATCTCAGGGGCTGCCACAAAGAAGAGGGAGTCAAGCTATTCTCCAAAGCACCTTAAGGCAAGACAAGAAGCAACGGATGGAAACTAACCAAAGAGAGAAGCAACCTAGAACTGAGGAGAAACTTCCTGACAGTGAGAACAATTAACCAATGGAACAACCTGCCTCCAGAAGTGGTGAATGCTCCAACACTGGAAGTTTTCAAGAAGAGACTGGACAACCATTTGTTCAAAATGGTGTAGGGTTTCCTGCCTGAGCAGAGGGTTGGACTCGATGACCTCCAAGGTCCCTTCCATCTTTATTATTATATTATTATCTTCTATTATACAAGATCAGTTCTTGATGTTCACCTGAAACAGCAGTGCCCAGAACTGAACAAAATCCTTCCTGGATAATTCTATAGCCGGAGAGAAAGTTATGGTTAATTCTTACAATCACAACACTCACATTAGTATTGCCCTTTACAGTATTGCTCCAATTTAGCTTATAGTTTGATAAAACTGTTATGTATTTCCACCAGTTTTTTTTTACAAGCCAGGAGTTAGTGATTCTGATATTTATGCAACTGATGGTTTTGTATTTAAATAGAGAACATTGGCCCATTGAACCCATTTTGCTCTCCATCACCCTGAATTCTGTTTCTGAGTTTGACGTTACTAGTAGTCCTTGACCATAAATGGGACCAGAATTTCTATTGCTTTGCAGGGTGGTTATGAAGTGAATTGCACCCAATTTTATGACTTTTTTGCCATGATTGTTAATTGCAGTGTTAAATGAACCACACGGTCATTAAGCGAATCCAGCTTCCCCCACTGACTTTGCTTCTCAGAAGCCAGCTGGGAAAGCCACAATTGGCAATCATATGACCCATTGTAAATACATGCTGGTTGCCAAGCACCTGGATTTTGATCCTGTCATCATGGCGATGCTGCAACAGTTGTAAGTATGAGGACTGGTTGTTAAGTCACTTTTTTCAGTGCCATTGTTATCTCAAATGATGGCTAAACAGAATAACAGAGTTGGAAAGGACCTTGGAGGTATTCTAGTCCAACCCCCTGCTCAGGCAGGAAACCCTATACCATTTCAGATAATGGCTGTCCAGTCTCTTCTTAAAAACTTCCAGTGTTGGAGCATTCACCTCTTCTGGAGGCAGGTTGTTCCACTGGTTAATAGTTCTAACTGTCAGAAAGTTTCTCCTTAGTTCTAGGTTGCTTCCCTCCTTGATTAGTTTCCATCCGTTGCTTCTTGTCCTGCCTTCAGGCGCCTTGGAAAATAGCTTGACTCCCTCTTCTTTGTGGCAGCCCCTGAGATATTGGAATACTGCTATCATGTCATCCCTCGTCCTTCTCTTCATTAAACTAGATATTAAACTAGGCTTTAAATGAATGGTTATAAGTTGAGGACTACCTGTATTTTAAATATACCAGAGCTGCAGTTGAGGACTCCATGGAACAGACATTTCATGCATGAAAAGATGTGGAATTCATCATTTTTTTTTTAAATAGAAGTACTCAATAGTACTATAATACACTTTACTTTCTACCGACTAAGCTATTTTAATGTCACTGTATGGCTTAACAGTATTGACCTAATCTGCTGAGTGTTAAATTCTGTGGGATCAGGGTTGTTGTTTTTTTTTAAAAAAACAACTTTCCATTTATCTCTGTGTCATTGGCTTTAAACAGTATCTTCTTTGCATTAAATGATTAGTCATTTTTGGAGATTTCCATTAGAAAAATACCCCACCCTCTGTAGGTGATTTTCTACAGATTTTAGTTGCATCTCAGTATTCAGCCAAAATCCATTCAGAAAGCAAAACTTGCAGATTTTATTTTATTTTATTTATTTTTGTTACAAGCTCTTTTTCTCTGCACAGAAACAGAAATGGTTTTCAAAGGGGCAACAATCATGCTTGGTAAAAAGCATTTGAGGTTAAGAAATCAAGTATAAAAGAAAAAAAGAAAAGAGGATGAGAATTTTATCCATTTTTTTTATTCATTTGATTTATATAGCTGTCCAGCTGATGTCTGACTCAGGATAATGTACAATGATAAAAACAGTGCATAGCAACAAAAAAGGAGAACAAATCATATGCAAAGAATTCAACAGGCAGCCAAACAATGAGGGATAAACATGACAGTCACAATCCTTCCTTTCCTGGTGCCTAAGAGTAAAGCCAGGTCTTAAGACAGTGGTGGCGAACCTATGGCACGCGTGCCAGAGGCAGCACTCAGAGCCCTCTCTGTGGGCACGCATGCCATCACCCCAGCCCCGCCTCCCCCATGGCCCCCTCCTCACCAGCAGTCCCCCCAGAGGACAATCGCCCCCGAGCAGTGCAGCCAAGGACATGGCAGCTGGGCAGTGGGGACAAGACACTGCACTCATGCCCCATCACGCACAGATGATGCTGTGGGGCATGGGCAGAGGGCATGGCTGCCATGGCTCTGCTGGGCTGCCTGGGTGATCTGCAGTGGGCCATAGAGATGGTGAGTGTCCTGTGGGCAGGCGGGGTTGGGGCAGAGCAGGGATGGACTGGGAGCAGGGGCGAAACAGGAGCAAGCGGGGGTGGGGCAGGGGTGGTTTTTGGGCACTCAGCCTCTAAAAGGTTCGCCATTACTGTCTTAAGATCAATCAGAAAATTAGGCAGCATTGGAGACATCTGGATGCTTTGGGGGTGGTGGTGGTGAGGGAAATCTTCAGTAGGAGAGCCAGTCTGGTGTTGTAGTTAAGATACTGGCCTAGAAACCAGGAGATCATGAGTTCGTCCTGCCTTAAACATGAAGGCCAGCTGAGTCTATCACTCTCTCTGAGCCCAACTCACCTCACAGGGCCATTGTTATGGGAGAAAGGAGGAGAAAGTAGTATTATATATGCTCTCTACCTTGAGTTATAAAGTAATAAAGATAGAATCAATCAGTCAAACAAACAAACAAATGGCAGATGCAAGGCTAGAGAAGCCAGATGACACTGCTTAAGTGACAGGATCTGGAGCACAATCAAGCCTTACTGGCTGGTCTGAAGTAAACAGAGATGGGAAGAGATGGGAGAACCACAAATCACCAAATCCTGTACCACAAAAGGTTTTATAAGTCAGAGTCAGCACCATGAATCTCACCTAGAAGCATACTAATAACTACTGCAGGAGGAGTGGAAGTATAACTCAGGCATACTGATGTACTCCGAAAACTATTTGCAATACCACATTCAGTTGTAGCTTCTATGTGATCTTCAAGAGTAACATTTGTAGAACACACTACAGTAATCCAGATAAAAGGTGACTAAGACATGAGAGAATGTGAATAAGGCTCAAAGGCCCAGGAATAGATGCAAGTGGCACAGAAATAAATTGGTGCAGAGGCTCTTCAATCCACAGCCACCATCTGCTCTTCAAGCAGAAGCTGAGAAGGTGGACTCGACTTAGTTTTGTTCATTCTTTCTCCAGCAGAGTTTTAAACTTCTCTTCTGCTTTATCTCATGAAACTCCTTCAAAAATCACCCCTACATAAGATCCACGTGCAAAGAGAAGTTGCATAATCACAACGCAATCTAGGTTGTTTTCACACTCTCAAAATGACTCTCAATTGAACCATGCACAAGATACTTAGACATTTTCTTAAACTCCCTCTGAAATCCAGTAGAATCAGATATCTGGATCTATCTATTAAATGGGTTCTTTTCTTCTGCAGTGGAGAATTGGGTACAGAGAACCAAAGAATGACCAAGAGTGATCTAACCAAGATAAAGTATAAATAATATCCATCAATTCTAGATCACAGATGCCATTGCCCCAAGACAGTTCAAATCTAATATATGACTTCCACTGAATGTTGGGCTCTTGATAATTTAGGACAGACCCATGATTGCCAAAATAGCAATGACGTTTTGAACTGCTTAGGACTTGATGGCAAGGGAAAATTCTCCATAAGTATAAGTTTGGGAAAATTTGCTGCCAACTCAGCCACAGCATCAAGCAACTCAGGCAGAAGTTGGTACAATAGCAATAATTCCTCTGTTCCTTAGAGCCCAATGTCCCAGAGAAGATCTCACTATCTATGGAGCAGTATCTAGAAAAGTTGTAAGAATTTCCTGGATAGCAATTGTGGAAGAATGAATTTAGAAATAGGGAAGGAATAAATGAGCTGTTAAGAGAAAACTTTAACAAAGTATTACCTTGTTCTGAGAAATAGGAAAGCAACTCAAAATAATCTTATCTTGATATTGGATACAGTGGTGGAATTCAGCCGGTTCGCACCACTTAGGCAGAACCGGTAGCTAATTTTTTGTTGCCCCAGCCCAGAATGGACTTCAGAAGCAGCATCCACACAGAGAACCAGTTGTTCACATATTTGAATCCCACCACTGATCAGATAGCAATAGCACTTAGACTTATATACCACTCCACAGTGCTTTACAGCCCTCTCTAAGCGATTTACAGAGTCAGCATATTGCCCCCAACAATCTGGGTCCTCATTTTACCAACCTCAAAAGGATGGAAGGCTGAGTCAACCTTGAGCCTGGTGAGAGTCGAACTGCCAAACTACTGTCAGCCGGCAGTCAGCAGAAATAGCCTGCAGTACTGCATTTTAACCACTGCACCAATATGGCTCTGGGCAGAAATAAACTTGGACAGGCTTTCAAAATTTTGTTATTCTACAATAAACATTATTCTGAGAATCCCTGCTGAGCCTTTTTTAAAAAAAAACAATTGGCCTTCCTCAAAAGGTTCTGGGACAGGGGTCTTCAAAGTTGGCTCTTTTATGACTTGTGGACTTCAACAGCACGCCTGGCTGAGGAATTCTGGGAGTTGAAGTCCACAAGTCATAAAAGGGCCAAGTTTGAGGACCCCTGATCTAGGACAACTCACCACTGAACAATTCTTTGCAAGACAATTTAACACTGTATTAATTGTTTCATTCAGGT
This sequence comes from Protobothrops mucrosquamatus, assembly GCF_001527695.2. Lineage (NCBI taxonomy): Eukaryota > Metazoa > Chordata > Lepidosauria > Squamata > Viperidae > Protobothrops > Protobothrops mucrosquamatus. The sequence goes on from NW_015386438.1 coordinate 225,663, forward strand.
ACTCTTATTATTGGTGATGACATTTTCATCAAAATTATTGTAATTCTTGCATTTCTGGGTTGATTTTCTTTATTTTATTATTATGAGCCAAGATTCCATCAAAATTAATTTAACTTTTGTATTTGTTGAATTGTCTCATGGTGAGTTCTCCTGCGACAAATCAACTCTGGCTAGTTGTCCCATTTTGTCCTCAATGGACTGACACATTTCAAGTCACAGCTTGAAATTCATGTGGGCACATTTCCAAAACAGGAAGCTCCCTCTCCATGCATGCATGGAGCCATGGTGGTGCAGTGGTTAGAACTCTGTCCACTGCCAGCAGTCTGATTTTCACCGGCTCAAGATTGACTCATCCTTCCATCCTTCTGAGGTTGGTAAAATGTGGACCCAGATTGTTGGGGGCAATATGCTGATTCTGTAAAGTTAGAGAGGGCTGTAAAGCGGTATATAAAGCGGTATACTATGAAGCGGTATATAAGTCTAAGTGCTATTGCTAATGCTATATTCAGGTCTCAGTTATGTACACCAGATCAATCATATCACCCACAATAAGGATAAGGAGGAGGGATGTCTTATTGCAATCCAAACTGTCATTAAGCAGCAAAAGCAACAACAAACATTCTCAGCTTCTCCTAAACAAAAGAACGTGTTAGAGACTTTGCAGTTCATCCCTGATAGTGCCGTCTATTTTATAATTTCCTCCCATTATACTCTACACTGGAGCCTATTTGAAACACAAGCAGGCATTCAGATTTTAAAACCCTTTGAGATGTTGCTGAAACAACATCTCCTAGCATTTATAACCATTGTCCATTTTGATGAGAGGTCATGGAAACTGAGCTTCAGCAACATCTCAGGTGCCATAAATTCCTCAGTATGATGTAGATCTCATTAGGAGATACAGAATCATAAGGCTGGAGTAGGTGTTGAAGACCATCAAATATTTCTGCTTTCTCAGTTAGGAAATCTAGCTACAGAAAATCTCCAGCTATTGATGCAGCTTTGTAATTTAGATCTTAAATGTTCTTACAGAGGCCCATGAGATAGCTGCACATATTAATCCAGCCAGGAAGCATAGCATTTAAATTTCTCTTTCCTCCACATCCCCAAACAATCAATCTAGGCTTGACAACTGCTTCTCCATAAACAGAAATCCGCTTGCTGGTCTGAATCGGTTCCGCGGTTAAACAATAGCATTCACATGGCATGCTACTACCGGCTCACAGAAATGTATTGAACAATAAGTCTTGATTTATAAACCACGATATCTGAATTCATACAATACATTAAATCATGTTACGTAATAATGTTATAGGAAACTAAACTACATGAATTATTTGTTCTTGAAATTTTGCCTCAGGTGACTAATCCTGATCTTTGAAAAACTCCCATCCTGTCCAATCTCAAGTGGGTTTCTTTTTTCCTTTGTTTTGTTTGTTCTCTCCCCCCACCCCATTTGCAAACTTGGAAGCTTGCTAAATGCCCCGGGGGCAGCAAAGACTAACACATGGCACACAGCAGAATATGAGTAATGATGGTACTAAAGACAAAGCCTGATGGGTATTGGGAATGAACCCCTTCTGACTGAGGGTAGTGGATTCAGGGTGATGCAATTACTTTTTTAATTACTCTCCCCACTAATAGCAAATATCCTAATGAGATCCAAACCATTACACTTTCCTTTCATCTGTTCCTGCATAATTTGTTTATCAGAGGAGCTGCTTGCTATCAGTAGACAAATCTTAAGTGCTGTGTAATAATTACAAAATTGAATAAAATGAGACATGAAGCATTGTCAGTCAGAATTCTTTATGGCTTGAGATTGGGCTGTCAATTTAAGCTAGCACCACGGAGGCTACTATGCTGAACTACAAGGCTGGGATTTCACTTTGCTTCGACCTTTTTGGTCTCAGAGCTTCACCAGCCAGTTGAACCATAAGAACTGGAAATAACCTCAACATCATTATCAACACCAACAACTGGGAAGAAGCAGTTATTGTTGCAGTTTGCTTAGGGACCCAAAAAATCTGAGCAGCAGCCCATGAATTCCCCAATGCAAGGATCAAGTCATTCAGCATCACAAAACTCTAATGTTTGCTCTCACAGAGACAGAAATGACACAATGCTACTTCGGTAGAGTCACTCAGATTCCAAATCAAAGCCAGATTTATCAATTCCTTTGTACGTAGAGGTAGTCCTCAATTTACAACCAAAATTGAGGCCCAAATTTCTTTTGTTAAGCAAGGCAGAGTTTCAGGATCCATACTGAATCGGTCACCGGGACCAGATCTTCTCAGCTTTCGGATTCATGCTGGAGCCCATCCTCAGTAATTTCTCTCTCTATGTGTGCTGGGCTGTTCTGTGCATAATGTTTATGTGATGCCTGGTTGTGTGTGGCTTTTAATTGTTAATTGGAACGTTGATGACCAGCTATTAAATCTTTGATTGTTGTTTGCTTGTGCCATTGTATCATCATAGTCCTAAGTACCTGCTAAGCTGCAGGTAAATCAGCGCTCCTGTTGATTGAGGAGAGGCCCATTCCCCAGGCTTCAATCATTTCCCTGGCTACTTTTGTCCCTGCTTGAGGACAAAGTTCTGGTCTCCTCTTCTAACCGCTCACTCATGTTCTTGCAATCTGTTGGTTAGTTTTCTCCCCGTCTGTCCTATATAGATACATGAATAATCCATGCAAGGAATCCAGTAAATTACATTAGACGTTTCTCCCACCTCCAAGTCATCTTTGTAATGCATGATTCGTATGATAGCCTCTGGTAGACCTGAACTCATTGGCAGCCTCACATTGCAACAAACAAGGACACACATTCAATTTCACAGCTACCAAGATTGTCGGCCGAGCAGGAACAAAAATATCCAGGGAAATTATTGAAGCCTGAGAAATGGGCCAGTGTCAGTCAAAAGGAGTGCTGATTTACTCTCAGGTTACCAGATATCTAGGAGCCGAGGGTGCAGCAGCACAAGGAAACAACAACCAATGACTTAATAGCCAGACATCAGCACTCCAGTTAACAACTAAAAGCCACATATAGCCAGGCACCACATAAATACTATACACAGAACAGCCCACTGATCATATATAGAGAAAAGTTCCCTGAGGATGGGCTCCAGAAAAAGCTTGGAAGGCTAAATCTCTGGTCCCGGTGACCAACTCATATTCAATCCTGTAACATTATCCAGGGACACATATATTTGCCTTCATTCATGGGAGGGTTTTGCCCCATTTTACAACCTCTTTTGACACAGTTGTTAAGTGAATCACTGAAGTTATTAAGCAACTCATGTATTCATTAGACAAAACTGGCTTCCCCCATTGACTTTGCTTGTTGGAAATCAGCTGGGCAGGTTACAAATGAATGTAACATAGGACACTGCAACTGTCATAAATAGATGCCTGAATATTGATCATGTGTTGGGATTTTTATGATTCAGGCTTCTATAGTAAGACTAGGCCAGTGGCCAGCTTGCGTATTAGAGGCCTAGGACAATAAGTAGGGCAACCACATTGTTGGGAATGATTATTGCAATGGTCAGGTAATTTTGCTTTGCATTAGCTAAGAATCTGACCATGTACAAAAAGCAAGTAAGAAAATGTAGCTGCATTGTATGTGTTATATCCTGTTCCAAACCACATATCTGAACATCTTGTAACAGGAAAAGCTCTATAGAAATGTATTCACACCTGCTGTTGCTAACTGCTCATGCGTGATGGCGGACCTACTGCATGTGCGTGATGGCGGACCTACTGCTTTCGGCTCCGTAGTCTCCGCGGGGTCCTCAGCGGAGATGGGGAGCCTTTGAAGGTCCGGGGGTGCTCGCCGGCCGGAGTTTGGTAGGAGGAGAGGGTCGGCGAGCGAAGAAGGCGCGTCGGACCACGGGACCACCTGGGCGGGGCCGCGAGCGGAGAGCGGAGAGGCGGAGAAGCCGAGCGGAGAGGCCTGGCGGAGAAGTCGAGCGGAGAGGCCTGGCGAGTAGAGCGGGGCGGCCAGGAAAGTCGGCAGCTGGTCGTCTCGGGGCCTAGCAGCCGGGAAAATCGGCGGCCGGTCGACTCGGGGCCTAGCGGCCGGGAAAATCGGCAGCCGGTCGACTCGGGGCCTGGCGGCCGGGAAAATCGGCGGCCGGACAACTTGGGGCCTAGCGGCCAGGAAGAGCGGCCTAGCGGCCTAGCGGCCAGGAAGAGCGGCGGCCGGACGCGGCGGCGGCCTGATGCGGCGATGGCCAGCGGCTTGACGCGACGGCAGCTCGGCGGCCTTGGGAAAACCTACGACCCGAGGCTATGGCGGCCTAACGGCCTGGCGCGGCTGCCGGGCGGCCTGATGCAGGGGCGGCCCTGCGGCCTGTTGAAGATCTGGCGGCCCGACGAGAGTCTGGGGCCTAGTGGCGTGGCAGCCTGGCGGCCTGGCGGCCTGGGGACCGGGGTGGCCCGACGGCCTGTAGGGAGAAGTGACCAGAAACGTGGCATACAGTGGCCCGGAGGTTGTGCCGGCCCAGCAGCGTGGTATACAGCGGCCCGGAGGGTGCGCCGGCACAGTGGCACAGCGGCCCGGGTGGACGAACGGCCCGGGCGGAGGACAGGGCCCAAGGGAGGCATTGGCCGGAGGGATATGCCTGACGGTGAGTGCCTGGGGGCCCTGGGGACCTGTGTGACTGGGCTCGGCGGGCCCGGAGGCCTACGCTGCTGGCTGGTCGACTTGGACTGCAACTCCCTCCCCCCCTCTTTCTTTCTTATGGGGGGTGTAAAGATCTACGAACTACGCCGCCTTCTTCCAATCCATCTAACCCCTTGACCACCACCATGAGGACTTTTCCCCTTCCCAACTCTGCTGTTGGACCTCCTGTCATGACTCGGGACTGTATTCCAGGAGGGAACTGCTGGCCCTGCGCGACTCCCCCATCGCGCAGGCATGGCCCAACACGATTCCGAGGGCCGGCCTTAATGAAGGGGTTTGGATCCCCGAGAGGTGGCATTTAGCGGCAGCAGGGAGGGATCTAAGAAGGAGGAAACTATATGCTTTCTTAGAGGGGTGTTTTTCTAAATTTTTAGGGGGTTCGGGGTTGGCCCGAGGGGAACTAGGGGAGTCCTCTCGGAGGCCAAGGCCGGTCCTGTCCGGGGGGCGCGGAGTAGTAAGGGAGGAGACTGGGGGGCTGGCGGAGGGTGGTGTGATAGGTACGGTTAGTGGGAGGGGCAGGTATGGCGGGAGCAGAGGACCATATCGGGTTTTGGGAGCACGCACACACTACTTACAAGCTTGTGGGTGCTCCGATCCTCAGAGCTCTGCTCGACCTCCAGGGACCTTAGATCCTCCGGCCCGGGTCCACCGGCTGATGTTATGCAACGCCAGGTCTGTGGTAAATAAGGCCCCCCTCATTCAAGAACTTATTCACGAGGGGGGAGCGGACCTGGCGGGTATCACCGAGACCTGTGCCCACCAGGTTTCCAAGCATTCCATCAGCCGAGGGCCCGGGGTAGGGGCGGGGGGGTGGCGGTCATTATAAGGGAGAGTATGTGTACAAGGGAGACCACTGTGCCTCAGATAGACGGTGTTGAGTCCCTCCTTGTGAAGTGGGGGCAAGGGGTGCAAGTGGGCCTGTTGATAATATACCTGGCCCCCTGCTATGTGTCAACGGCCCTGCCTGAGCTAGCTGACGTGATAGCCGCGGTGGCGGTGGAGACCCCCAGACTTATAGTCATGGGGGATCTCAACCTGCC